>NC_139573.1:1828606-2233606 GCF_965112155.1 Podarcis liolepis | reverse complement strand
GTTTACAAATTAAAAGTGAATGAATGATAGTTCCAAAGCGGCAAAAGTTTCTAAATCATTTGAAGCATAGGAGAACTAATAATAATAATAATAATAATAATAATAATAATAATGAACTTTTATTTATATCCTGCCTTCCCCAGCCAAAGCCGGGCTCAGAGCGTTTGGTAGGGCTTCCTCTGACGATGAGGGGGAGTGACCTAGCTAAGCCTGGCAGGACACCTTGCTACTCTATGGTATTAACCCCTTCACGCATTAATTAGAGTTAAGCAAGTTGGCTATAGGGACGCGGGTGGCGCTGTGGGTTAAACCACAGAGCCTAGGACTTGCTGATCAGAAGGTCGGTGGTTCGAATCCCCGCGACGGGGTGAGCTCCCATTGCGCAGTCCCTGCTCCTGCCCACCTAGCAGTTCGAAAGCACGTCAAAGTGCAAGTAGATAAATAGGTACTGCTCTGGTGGGAAGGTAAACGGCGTTTCCGTGCGCTGCTCTGGTTCGCCAGAAGCGGCTTAGTCCTGCTGGCCACATGACCCGGAAGCTGTACGCCGGCTCCCTCGGCCAATAAAGCGAGATGAGCGCCGCAACCCCAGAGTCAGCCAGGACTGGACCTAATGGTCAGGGGTCCCTTTACCTTTTGCTAACAAAATAAAAAAAATATCCTTCCAGTAGCACCTTAGAGACCAACTAAGTTTATTGGTATGAACTTCTGTGTGTATCTGAAGAAGT
This sequence comes from Podarcis liolepis, assembly GCF_965112155.1. Lineage (NCBI taxonomy): Eukaryota > Metazoa > Chordata > Lepidosauria > Squamata > Lacertidae > Podarcis > Podarcis liolepis. The sequence goes on along the minus strand of NC_139573.1, from coordinate 2,232,881 downwards.
GTGCATGCACACGAAAGCTCATACCGATAACAAACTTAGTTGGTCTCTAAGGTGCTACTGGAAGGAATTGTTTTATTTGTTTCGACTATGTCAGACCAATATGGGACGCAGGTGGCGCTGTGGTCTAAACCACTGAGCCTAAGACTTTCCAATCGGAAGGTTGGCGGTTCGAATCCCTGCAACGGGGTGAGCTCCTGTTGCTCGGTCCCTGCTCCTGCCAACCTAGCAGTTCGAAAGCACGTCAAAGTGCAAGTAGATAAATAGGTACCGCTCCGGCAGGAAGGTAAACGGCGTTTCCGTGCGCTGCTCTGGTTCGCCAGAAGCGGCTTAGTCCTGCTGGCCACATGACCCGGAAGCTGTACGCCGGCTCCCTCGGCCAGTAAAGCGAGATGAGCGCCGTAACCCCAGAGTCGGCCACGACTGGACCTAACGGTCAGGGGTCTGCTGCCCCTTTGTCTTGTGGGATGTGGGTGCAAAACAGGTAACGTGGGGCTGGCCCCACTTGCAAGCTGCAAGCAAATGGATTTCAAAGGGAAACCCCTTCCAGGCTGTCTCCTGGCCTCACTGCGATGACATCGGGTGATTGGCATGTGGGCAGCCCTGCCCACAAGGCTTGCGGGTGTTGCTGGGGTGGCGAGACCCCCTCGCCCACCTGCCCCGATTCCTCCTCTTCCCGCCCCACAGATCAGGAGACCTGCACCATCTCGGGAGACCCCCACTACGCCACCTATGACGGTCGCCGCTTTGACTTCATGGGCACCTGCACTTACCTGCTTTCCGCCCCCTGCAACGCCACCTCGGGACTGCCCAACTTCAGGGTAGAGGCCACCAACGAGCACCGAGGGAACAACAAGCAGGTCTCGTACGTCAAGTCCGTCAGCGTGGAGGTCTATGGGACGCGGATCGGGCTGCTCAAGGGGCGCAGAGTCACGGTGAGTCCCCTCCGCCACGTTAGGAACGTCACTAGCTACCGGATCAGGCCAAAGGGGTCCCATCCAGCCCACAGTGGGCAACCAGTTTCAGGATTCATATACAGTGGTACCTCGGGTTAAGTACTTAATTCGTTCCAGAGGTCCGTTCTTTTTTATATATATAATATTTTATTAGGTTTTGACAATAAAAGAGGTTTTTTTAAAAAAAAATAGGAAAGACAAAAAAGATACAAAATTATAAAATACAAAAATACAGACATTAGACACACAAAAAGAAAAGAAAAAAGCACATATAAAAAAGACAAAAATTCCCTCTTTCTTAATTTCTCCTCTTTGGTTAACTTATTTTCCTGGCTCCCTCGCGTCTCCCATTTTTGTATCCCTTTTAAAAGTTGGTTCAGCAAATTCATGTCCTGTTAGTCTATCTATTATTAATCCAATCTTGCATTTTACTTTGTTGCTAAAACCCCTGCAATTCATTTCAATGTCCTCAACATTCAAAAATCCTACAATATTTCTGCAAATACATTTTAAATTTCCTCCAGTCTTCTTCCACCGACTCTTCTCCCTGGTCTCGGATTCTGCCAGTCATTTCCGCCATCTCCATATAGTCTATTAGTTGCATCTGCCATTCTTCCAAGGTGGGTAGGTCTTGTGTCTTCCAATGCAGAGGTCCGTTCTTAACCTGAAACTGTTCTTAACCTGAAGCCCCACTTTAGCTAATGGGGCCTCCTGCTGCCACCGTGCCACCGCCATGCGATTTCTGTTCTTACCCTGAAACAAAGTTCTTAACCCCGAGGTACTATTTCTGGGTTAGCGGAGTCTGTACCCTGAAGCGTATGTACCTGAAGCGTATGTAACCCGAGGTCCCACTGTAACACCGGTCCTGAGAGAACTTCATTGGCTCCCAGCACGTTTCCGAGCACAATTCAAAGTGTTGGTGCTGACCTTTAAAGCCCTAAACGGCCTCAAAGGAGCGTCTCCACCCCCATCATTCTGCCCGGACACGGAGGTCCAACTCCGAGGGCCTCCTGGCGGTTCCATCCCTGCGAGAAGTGAGATAGCAGGGAACAAGGCAGAGGGCCTTCTCAATGGTGGCACCCGCCCTGTGGAACGCCCTCCCATCAGATGTCAAGGAAATAAACAACTACCTGATTTTTAGAAGACACCTGAAGGCAGCCCTGTTTAGGGAAATTTTAAATGTTTGAAGTTTTATTCTGTTTTTAGTCCTCTGTTGGGAACCACCCATAGTGGCTGGGGGAACCCAGCCAGATGGACAGGGTATAAATAATAAAATTGTTGTCGTAGTAATAATAATAATAATAATTTATTATTTGTACCCCGCCCATCTGGCTCAGTTTTCCCAGCTACGTTGGCGGCTTCCGACAAAAATTAAAATACATTAAAATGTCACACATTAAAAACTTCCTTGAACGGGGCTGCCTTCAGATGTCTTCTAAAAATCAGTTGTCTATCATCTATCTATCTATCTATCTATCTATCTATCTATCTATCTATCTATCTATCATCTATCTATTTTACTTTCAAAAGACAACTGAAGGCGGCCCTGTTTAGGGAAGTTTTTAATGTGTGACGCTGTATTGCTTTTAATGTTCAGTTGGAAGCTGCCCAGAGTGGCTGGGGAAGCCCAGCCAGATGGGCGGGGTATAAATTATTATTATTATTACTATTATTATTATTATTATTATTATTATTAATTTAAACACAAGAGCCGCTCTCCCTTCCTCAGCCCTGGGACAGTTCAGCTGGCTCAGCACGAGACTCTTCATCTCCAGGTCCTGGGTTCAAGCACCATATTGGGCAAAAGATTCCTGCTTGGCGGTGGGTTGGACTAGATGACCCCAATGGCCCCTTCGAAGGCCACAATTCTATGATTCCTGCGGTTTCAAGCAACTGGGGTTGAGAAGCGTTGCTGCCGCCTTTGGAGAACCTCCCCACCCGCAGTGTTTTTGTTGTTGAGTCGCTTAGTCGTGTCCGCCTCTTCGTGCCCCCCTGGACCAGAGCACGCCAGGCCCTCCTGTCTTCCACTGCCTCCCGCAGTTTGGTCAGACTCATGTTTGTAGCTTCAAGAACACCGTCCAACCATCTCGTCCCCTTCTTCTTGTGTCCTCAATCTTTCCCAACATCAGGGTCTTTTCCAGGGAGTGTTCTCTTCTCATGAGGTGGCCAAAGTCTTGGAGCCTCAGCTTCAGGATCCGTCCTTCCAGTGAGCACTCAGGGCTGATTTCCTTCAGAATGGAGAGGTTGGATCTTCTTGCAGCCCATGGGACTCTCAAGAGTCTTCTCCAGCACCAGAATTCAAAAGCATCCATTCTTCGGCCATCAGCCTTCTTGATGGTCCAGCTCTCACCCTAACCCTAACCCCCACTGCCACTTCGATGCCTCCTCTCAGCCTCCCTCTCTCTCTCTCTCTCTCTCTCCAATGTAGGTGGACGGCCAGCGTGTTACGTTGCCGGTGTCCCTGGCCGATGGACGGGTGTCCGTGCGCCTGAGCGGCACCTTCGTCCTGGTCCAGGCAGACTTCGGCCTCTGGGTGCGCTTCGACGGGAACCACCACGCGGAAGTCTCCGTCCCGGAGGTCTACTTTGGCCAGCTCTGTGGCCTCTGTGGTGAGCAGAATGGATGGGGTGGGCGGCTGGGGGGGGGAACAGACCCCCCGGGATGTTAGCGGGATCAGGGAAGGGGTTCCACAATCACAGCTGTCAACTGTTCCCTTTTCTTGCGAGGAACGTTCTTTCTGAACGATGGGGGTGGAGACACTCCTGCAAGTATACTGGACCGAGGCCACTTAGGGCTTTCAAGGTCAGCACCAACACTTTGAATTGTGCTCGGAAACGTACTGGGAGCCAATGTAGGTCTTTCAGGACTGGTGTTATGTGGTCTCGGCGGCCGCTCCCAGTCCCCAGTCTGGCTGCCGCATTCTGGATTAATTGCAGTTTCCGGGTCACCTTCAAAGGTAGCCCCACATAGAGCGCATCGCAGTAGTCCAAGCGGGAGATAACTAGAACATGCACCCCTCTGGCAAGACAGTCCACTGGCAGGTAGGGTCTCATCCTGTGTACCAGATGGAGCTGGTAAACAGCTGCCCTGGACACAGATTTGACCTGTGCCTCCATGGACAGCTGTGAGTCCAAAATGACTCCCAGGCTGCGCACCTGGTCCTTCGGGGGCACAGTTGCCCCATTCAGGACCAGGGAGTCCTCCACACCTGCCCTCCCCGTCCCCCCAAAACAGTACTTCTGTCTTGCCAGGATTCAACCTCAATTATAGTGTTTTAAACGCATGGTGCAAACGTTCCATTCGAAGGGAGCTCTTCTCTTCCATTCACCTTGCGCCCCTCACTGCACATTTTTATTTTTCCAGGGAATTACAACGGACAAGCTTATGACGACAATCTCATGCCCGACGGCACCTCGGCCGGAAACGATGTGAACAAGCTGGGTGAGAGTTGGCAGGTCCCGGGCGCCACGGACCCAGGGTGAGTCCGCCACAGTCCAAACTAAAATCCAGGGCCACATTTTAATTTCTAGGAACTGGCTGGGGAAAGCGGGCCACAGACAAGGTGTGTGAGCGGGGCGGCTGACAAGGGAGGGTAAGAATAGATAGATCTTCTGCAATACAAATGCCAGGAAGCCCCCTCTCCTCTGATGTGCCCATTTCACAGCTGCACCAACTCAGGAGACCCAGGAGAGTGTGACAAGGACATTGAGGAGGATGCGAAGAAACCTACGAGTTGTGGGATCCTCACAGACCCTCAAGGTGAGATTTGGGTTCCCTCGAGAGGAGCCTGTTAAAGATGGACAGATAAGTCCATTTCTGTTCTCTGTGTTTCTTGGTTTTGCAATCTTCGTCTCTCCACAGCAGCTTTTGTTTAATCCTCTTGAAAATTTGCCCGCATTTCGGTGTGACTTCTTCCTTTTGTTACGGATATTAAACTTACTGTTTTCCTTTTTGGTAAGAGTAACTAACAGACAATGTTTTGCATGCATTTTTGACCAGTGTACACATTTTTCCAAGCGTTTCCCCCGCGAATGCATTTTTAAAAATGTTATTATATGATTATGATTATTATTATTTTTGGTACCAAGCTCAGGGTGGCGAACACCAGTAAAATTACAGTAAAAACATAACGGGGGGGGGGGACCCAATTTAAAATACAGGTTAAAATGCAGTTTAAAATGCAACCTCATTTTAAAAGTAGCCGATAAATCAAGACCGTAAGGGGAGGGAAACATAAGGGTCAGACTGAGTCCAAACCAAAGGCCAGGCGGAACAGCTCTGTCTTGCAGGCCCTGCAGAAAGATGTCAAGTCCCGCAGGGCCCGGGTCTCTTGTGACAGAGCGTTCCACCACGTTGGGGCCAGTGCTGAAAAGGCCCTGGCCCTAGTTGAGACCAACCTAACCACCTTGCGACTTGGGACCTCCAAAATGTTGTCATTTGTGGACCTTAAGGTCCTCTGCGGGGCGTACCAGGACAGGCGGAAGATGGAGAAAGCTTGCTTTCTGCTGCTCCAGAGGGTAGGACCCGAACTAATGGATCCAAATTGCAGGAAAGGAGATTTTGACTAAACTGTAGGAAGGACGTTCTGACGGGGAAAGAAGTTCTGTGCTGGTCCTGGGGGGGGGGGGGGTACCGTGCGGCGTGGTCTGAGTCCGGTCCTAGGTCGAGGGTAAGGAGGCTGTTCGTCCGGGGCAAAGCGGAGTCCAAAGCGAGGAGCCGGGCGTGGTCAGAAACTCAGGAGAGCCGGACAGGGTGCCAGCAGGAACAGGTTACCAGCGATGTTGCTCCCGCAACCTGGGACTGGGCTGACTGGCCTTTATCTGCCCCGAGGCATAGGGCGGTTCCAGCCCACAGGTGACTCGCCTCTCCTGGCCTTAAGGCGAGCACTCCTCCTGGGAGAAACCAGTTCCCTCCACCTCTCTGCCCTGAGCCTCTGCAGCTCCGGAGAGGCTGGAGGGTTACTGGACCCAGAGGCAGCCTCACCTTCCCCTGACAGGGCTGGGAGAGGAGCACCTGCAGGCAATGGGTCCTCCATCACCTCCGGAGCCAGAGCGGATTCAGCTGGTGTCTGCTCCTGAGGATCAGGCACAGGTGAGGGCCCTCAAGCCTCAGCCCCAGCTCAGCCGGCCCTGGAGGCGGGGACTCCTGTGCAGGCTGGGATTCCTCCGGTTCAGCCTCTGAATCAGATTCCCAGGCCATCACAAGTTCAGCAGCAAAAACGGATGCTCTGGAAAGATGGTGGGGCTCTCCTTTGTTGGAAGGTTTCAAGCAGAGGTTGGATTTGTCAGGTGTAATTCCCTCATTTCAGGGGGCTGGACTAGAGGACCTTTGGAGTACCCGTCCAACTATGATACCTGGGTTCTCTGCAAGGGAAGCACAGACTCTTGGGGAACTTACAGTAGCCTTCCTGCCCCCCAGTGTGGGATCTTTGCTCATTAACTCTCCTTCCTCGCTCTAGGTCCGTTTGCCCCATGCCACAACAAGGTTCCCCCCGAGGGGGCGTTTCAGAACTGCGTGTACGATCTCTGTGGCACCGAGGGGGACACGGGCTCTCTCTGCTTCGCCCTGCAGTCCTACGCTGATAGGTGTGCCCAAGCCGGAATTCCCATCGCCTGGAGGAACAGCAGCTTCTGCCGTAATTATTTCTCTCATTTACTACTACTACTACTAATAATAATAATAATATTTTTTTATTTACACCCCGCCCTCCCCAGCCAAGACTGGGCTCAGGGCGGCTAACAGCCAATAATAAAAACAAGTTGATTAAAATACAATTTAAAAGATGAAGATACAACATTAAAACAATTAGGGAGCAATCTCTTCATAGGAGGAGAAAGGAAAAAGAAAGAGGGGGAGGGAATCAAACTGATTCCAAGCCAAAGGCCAGGTGGAACAACTCTGTCTTACAGGCCCTGTGGAAAGAGATCAGATCCCGCAGGGCCCTGGTCTCACGAGACAGAGTGTTCCACCAGGACGGGGCCAGTGTTGAGAAGGCCCTGGCTCTGGTTGAGGCTAATCTGACTTCCTTAGGGCCCGGGACCTCTAGGGTGTTGCTATATATGGACCTTGAGGCTCTCCGTGGGGCATACCGAGAGAGGTGGTCCCATAGGTACGAGGGTCCTAGGCCGTGAAGGGCTTTAAAAGTCAAAACCAGCACCTTAAATCTGACCCTGTACTCCACTGGGAGCCAATGCAGCTGGAAAAGCACTGGGTGAATATGCTCCCATGGCAGAGACCCTGTGAGGAGCCTTGCTGCAGCATTCTGCACCCACTGGAGTTTCTGGGATAGCTTCAAGGGCAGCCCCGCGTAGAGCGACTTACAGTAGTCAAGCCATGACCACCCATAGGTTGCCTGCAAGCAAGTTCAGGAAAGCAGATCATTCATAGTTGAACTGTGGAACTCCCTGCCACAGGAGGCAGGCATGGCCACCAACTCGGATGGCTTTAAAGGAGGAATGGACCTATTCACAGAGGAGGAGAGGGCGAACAGTGGCTACTGGCCGCAATGGCTCGACTTCCCTCCTCAGTTGTAACCAGCCATATTTCTGAATCCCAGTTGCTGGAAACCGCAGGAGGGGATTGTTGTGTTCCAAAAGCAAGGAAGGATTGGACTCTGACTTATAGAATACACACAAGGTTTGACCAGCAAGACTCTGGGAGGAGGTGCCAATCCTAATAATCCTGTCCACCCCTTGGCCCAGGTCGTTTTATTCACAAAAGAACTTTTTACACAGTGTTCGTAAGAACCAATCAGATTTCCTCTGAGCATTTAAAAAAACACACCACATGGGACAAAGTTAAAGTTAAAACTACAAAGAGCTAATTTGAGCATGCATACATTCTGGAGTAAATAACACAGGACTAGAGGAATGCATTCAGCAAAACCCCAGACATCATAAACAGGCAGGAAAGGAAGGAAGGATGGCAAGGAAATCGTATTTACCATCTCCTTGTGAACTCTCTTCCTGGCCCTTCAGATCTACCTAAAGATTAACAAACTCCATCAATGTTACCTCCTATCTTTATGGCTCAGGATGCCTGATGAAGCAACCGGCCTGTGTTTCAGAATGCTGATATGTGCCTGTCAGGCAGAGAAAATGAACAGTAGAGAAAACGTGCAGAGATGCAGAGGCTTGTGAGATTTGATCAGATATTATTGTCAATGAATCAAACCCAGTCAACGCCATGCTTTCATCACGGTCACAATGGCATGCTCCATATTTCATAATCCCTCATAGCAACCCCACCTGATCACTACAGGGGAGAGGGCTCTTGAGTCCAGATTCCTGCTTGCAGGTTTCTCCTTCGGACTCTGCGTACGCGAAGGGGCCGTACGCACATCTGGTTATGGGGCCCAGTCGCTGTGATCGGGTTCCCAGGCTCCGGAGAATGCAGAGTGCTTGGCTGCTAGACTGTGGCTGCCAGACTAACAGGGGCGCCTGGTCGGCCACTGTGAGAACTGGACCAAATGGGCCCTCTTTGGTGTGATCCTGCGCGCTCTTCTCACGTTCTTATACAATGAGCTAAAATGAGAGCAAATCACAAAGGCACTACAGAGCCTGCCATGCTACCATTTTCTAAATGGTGGCACCGGTGGTATCTTGTGGATAAACCTTCTGTGTGCCCCCGTTGCTCCTTGGGACCTTATTCGTAGCTTTTATTTACCGTATTTTTCCTCCCATAGGACGCTCCGTCCCATAGGACGCACCTAGTTTTTCGGGGGGGGGGGAATAAATGAATTTCCCCCCCTTTATTTCCCCCCCAAAACCAGGTCGGGGAACAGCGGGATGGCGGCGCTGCGCCTCCCCGCTGTCCCCCGAGCTTGTGGGGCTGGCCGATGTCTGCCCGGCACGAGGGGCGCTCTGCTTCAGGGTGCCCCACATGCCGGGCAGCAGGCTGCTATCCGCAGCCTGGGGAGCCCTGCGGGAACTCCCGCGGGCTCCCCAGGCTTGCTGATAGCTTCCTGAAGCCTGGAGAGTGAGAGGGGTCGGTGCACACCGACCCCTCTCTCTCTCCAAGCTTCAGCGAAAGCCTGTATTCGCCCCATAGGACGCACACAGATTTCCCCTTCATTTCTGGAGGGGAAAAAGTGCGTCCTATAGGGCGAAAAATACGGTATTTGTTTTCGGCTATATCGCCCAAGTGCCGTGTCGGACTTTGCTCAGATCAGCAAAGCACCATTGAAAGACTTCAAAGGCTACTGTGCCTTTGATTAAAAGCTTCTTGTTTGTAGGTTCAAACTGCTCTATTGCTTCCTGCTCAACGTGGCTGGAGTTAGTGGGGAACAGGAAGCAATAAAATATGCTTGAGTTGCAAAATAAATAAACTCTTCTTCTCTTTTTTTATTACTTAATAAATTTTTATTGGAAATTTTATTTACAACATAACATAAACCCCCCACCCCCCATACAGAAATCCACCCTCATTAAACGTGAACATAACATATAATAAGCATAACATACAACAATACAAACAACCAAATAAAAGACTTCCTTTATCCTGTATCTGGCCTCCTTATTTACTTCTTATAAGCTGTCTCCTTGATGAATAATTATTAAGATTTTTCTAATTATAACTTAAATATCCACAAAGTCTCCTGCAAAACAAGTCCAGGTATGTATTTCTCAAAGGAGGACAGTATCATTGCTTTATTCAATCTTTCTTTCTTTCTTTCTTTCTTTCTTTCTTTCTTTCTTTCTTTCTTTCTCTCCTTCTTCCTCCAGCCCTGAACTGCCCTCCGGGCAGCAACTACACATCTTGTGGACCAGCCTGCCCTGCCACCTGCACGGAGCCCCCCTCCCGGAACAGCTGCAACCTGCCCTGCGTGGAGGGCTGCGTCTGCAACGAGGGCTTCGTCCTCAGCGGAGACCAGTGTGTCCCCCTGGGCCAGTGTGGCTGCACAGACCCCGGCGGCCAATACCATCCGGTGAGAAGTGGGGGGACCCAAGCGGTCAGTACCTTCTGGCAAGAGGGAGGGGGACAGAGGGGTTTGCCTCCTCCAGATGACCCAAGATTCCTGGGTTTTGTGAAAAGAGAGGCCTGTTCTTCCTGGCTTAGAATCATAGAATCCTTGAGTTGGAAGAGACCACAAGGGCCATCGAGTCCAACCCCCTGCCAAGCAGGAAACACCATCAGAGCACTCCTGACATATGGTGGTCAAGCCTCTGCTTAAAGACCTCCAAAGGAGGAGACTCCACCACACTCCTTGGCAGCAAATTCCACTGTCGAACAGCTCTTACTGTCAGGAAGTTCTTCCTAATGTTTAGGTGGAATCTTTCTTGTAGTTTCGATCCATTGCTCCGTGTCCGCTTCTCTGGAGCAGCAGAAAACAACCTTTCTCCCTCCTCTATGTGACATCCTTTTATATATTTGAACATGGCTATCATATCACCCCTTAACCTCTTCTTCTCCAGGCTAAACATGCTCAGCTCCCTTAGCCGTTCCTCATAAGGCATCGTTTCCAGGCCTTTGACCATTATCTCATTATCTTCCTTCATCTCATGGTGCTTTAGCGAGTGGCATAAGCAAGGCAGACAAGCATCCCTTCTCCCCAAAATACCCATTTTTGGGTCACCACCCTGTAGGGTGCAGAACCACGAGCAGTGATCCGCCTGTTCCAGGGGATCCTTCGTGTAACCTGCTCTAGGGTCCTGGAAGTGAAGATTCTTGGGTGCTCCTCAAGGTGGGGAAGGGCGGTGGGTGGGGTTCACAGCAGGACACCTGGGTCCTTTCCCCACTGACCCTCCCCCCTCCCTGCTCCTCAGGTTGGTGAGAGCTGGATGGGGAACAGCAACTGCACCCAGCGCTGTACCTGTGCGCCTCTCAACAACATCACCTGCGAAGAGTGGAGCTGCAGTCCCGTTCAGGAATGTCAGCCGGTGGAGGGCCTCCTGGGTTGCCAAGACACCGGTAAGACCCCCTTTTCTCTCCTGGCCTCCTTCCCAGAGCATTGCGTTCCGAAGGCAAAGGAAGGATTGGACCCTGATTAATAAAATACACACAAGGCTTGGCCAGCAAGACTCTGGGAGGAAGTGCCAATAATAATCCTCTCCACCCCTTGGCCCAGGTCGTTTTATTCACAAAAGAACTTTTTACACAGTGTTCATAAGAACCAATCAGATTTCCTCTGAGCATTTCAAAAAAACCTACCACGTGGGAGTAAGTTAGATCAGAGAAATACTTTTAACTACAAAGACTACTTGGAGTATGCATACATGTTCAGTCTAAATAAAACAGGAATCAAGGAGGAACGCATTTAGAAAACCCCGAAGGTCATAAACAGGCAGTGAAAAGGAAAGGAAGGACAGGCAAGGCAAGATGGTATCTGTTGTTGTTGTTTAGTCGCTTAGTGGTGTCCGCCTCTTCGTGACCCCTTGGACCAGAGCACGCCAGGCCCTCCTGTCTTCCACTGCCTCCCGCAGTTTGGTCAAACTCATGTTGGTAGCTTCGAGAACACTGTCCCACCATCTCGTCCTCCGTCCTCCCCTTCTCCTTGTGCCCTCCACCTTTCCCAACATCAGGGTCTTTTCCAGGGAATCTTCTCTTCTCATGAAGTGGCCAAAGTCTTGGAGCCTCAGCTTCAGGATCTGTCCTTCCAGTGAGCACTCAGGGCTGATTTCCTTCAGAATGGATTGGTTTGATCTTCTTGCAATCCATGGGACTCTCCAGGACCATAATTCAAAAGCATCAATTCTTCGGCGATCAGATAGGATCAGATCAGATAGGTGGGGATCAGATAGTATCTACCTAAAGATTAACAAAAGCTACATCAAAGCTACCTCCTAACTTTATGGCCCAGGGTGCCTAGTGAAGCAACTGGTCTGTGTTTTAGAATGCTTATACGTGCCTGTCAGGCGTAGAGAAATGGACAGTAGAAAAAACAGGGCAGAAATGCAGAGGCTCGTGGGATTTGATCAGAAATTATCGTCAATGACTCAAACCCAGTCAACGCCATGCTTTCATTGCTGACACAATGGCTTGCTGCATTTTTCACAATTCCTCATAGCAATCCCACATGACCACCACACCAGAGCCAGCTGCGTCCTCTGGACAATGGATCCCCAACTAGAGTATTGCACACCTGCAGATTAAAGGAGCGTAAGGGGGGCAAACCTCTCCATTCTGAAGGAAATCAGCCCTGAGTGCTCCCTGGAAGGACAGATCCTGAAGCTGAGGCTCCAAGACTTTGGCCACCTCATGAGAAGAGAAGACTCCCTGGAAAAGACCCTGATGTTGGGAAAGATGGGGGGCACAAGGAGAAGGGGACGACGGAGGACGAGATGGTGGGACAGTGTTCTCAAAGCTACCAGCATGAGGGAGGCAGTGGAAGACAGGAGGGCCTGGTGTGCTCTGGTCCAGGGGGTCACGAAGAGGCGGACACCACTAAACGACTAAACAACAACAAAACGATGGGGGGGGGACCTGGGGCGCACCAAAGCAATTCCTTTTATAAAGGTTGTGAGCCAGCGCTCCAGCACTCCTCGGTCCAACCTGCACCTCTGGGGTTTACTCGGAGTGTAGAGCCAGCCCATGCTCTCTCTGAGTCTCTCCCAGACCTCAGAAGAGCGCTCTGGCCGCTTGCAACGCCAATCCCAAATTCCCGGTAGCCCAAATGCCAAGCGCCTGGGCAGGTGGGGATTCCGAAACCCTGGAGTTGGCAACAACATGCGCTTCAGCGGTGAAATGAAGGAACTTTATTAGGAATAAATGGTAGGAGGAAAGCAGGCAGAAGGTCAAAACAGAATGCAAAACAAACCTGAACACCGTGGCTCTAAAATGGAACCAATCTTAGCTTATATCAAGTTTACTCACCAAGTAAAACTTGGCGTGCTCTGGTCCATGGGGTCACAAAGAGTCAGACACAACTAAGCGACTAAACAACAACACTCACCAAGAATCAGCCAGGCTGGCCAGCTTCATAGAGCGTCTGGCTTTGAAATCTCATGTTGAGAGGGCACAACTGGATCCCTGGTGTTGGGAAGGGAACTGGATCCCCCTAGATCAGTGGTGGCGAACCTTTTAGAGACTGAGCGCCCAAACTGCAACCCAAAACCCACTTATTTATTGCAAAGTGCCAACACGGCAATTTACACCTCTGTGTATAAGATGTCCCCTATTTTTGTTGTTGTTTGGTCATTTAGTCTCCTCCAGCACCGTAATTCAAAAGCATCAATACGAAGCTTATTGGTGTTAGCTTATTAGTGTCAGACGCGACAACTTTAAGAAGCAGTACTTGCAGAAAATGAACTTGTTCTTTGTAATGTTCCACATACAGTGGTGCCTCGCAAGACGAAAAGAATCCATTCTGTGATTCTCTTCGTCTAGCGGTTTTTTCGTCTTGCGAAGCAAGCCCATTGACGGATTAGCGCTATTAGCGGCTTTTAGCGGCTTATCTGCTGATTGGATCAGCTGATAAGCGGCTTAGTGGCTTAGAAAAAGGGGGGGGGGAAACCAGCAGGAACTCGCAAGACATTGTCGTCTTGCGAAGCAAGCCCATAGGAAATTCGTTTTGCGAAGCACCTCCAAAACGGAAAACTCTTTCGTCTAGCGAGTTTTCCGTCTTCCGAGGCATTCGTCTTGCGGGGCAACACTGTATGCCTTTGCAAAATATAGTTGCTCTATTCAGGCATCAGACAAAAGAACTTAAGACAAAGATTCCTGGAATAATACCTTGTTTTGCCCTGCTGGGCTTCATCAGACATGCATACTCTAAATAATACAGATAAACGCAATAAGAGAAGGGGGCTGATGCCTTGTGTCCCTTTGTCCTCCAGGAGTGGCTGCCTGCCACGTGGCCGGGGACCCCCACTATTACACTTTCGATGGCACCATGGTCTCCTTCATGGGCACCTGCACATACACCTTGGTGACGCTGTGCCACGCCGACCCCCGCCTCCCGGCCTTCAACATCACCGCCAAGAACGAGGAGCGGGGCCAGCCCGAAGCCTCCTACCTCCGCCTCGTGACCGTGGAGGTTGCCGGAGCCACGGTCACCCTGCAGAAAAGTCGGCGGGTGCTGGTAAGGGATCTTGCCCGAATGCAGGAGGGCAGAAGCAGTGGTCGTTTGCGGGGTGGGGGGTGTCTGCAAGGTTGTCTTCTTTTTATGGGGGGGGGCAGGGAGGGCTCCTGTGGAGGATGTCGAACGTCGGAAGGTTCAGTACAGGTAAAAAAGAAAGTCATTCTTCACGCAGGGCGTAGCTAAACTATGGAACTCCCTGCCACAGGGGGCAGTGATGACAGCAAAGCTAGATGGCTTTAAAAGAGGATTAAATAAATTCTTGGGTGGTGGGGAGATGGGATATAAAGGTAAAGGGTAAAGGGACCCCTGACCATTAGGTCCAGTCGTGGCCGACTCTGGGGTTGCAGCGCTCATATCGCTTTATTGGCCGAGGGAGCCGGCGTACAGCTTCCGGGTCATGTGGCCAGCAGGACTAAGCCGCTTCTGGCGAACCAGAGCAGCGCACGGAAACAGCGTTTACCTTCCCGCCAGAGCGGTACCTATTTAGCTACTTGCACTGGTGTGCTTTCGAACTGCTAGGTTGGCAGGAGCAGGGACAGAGCAAAGGGAGCTCACCCTGTCGCAAGGATTCGAACTGCTGACCTTCTGATCAGCAAGTCCTAGGCTCTGTGGTTTAGATCACAGTGCCACCTGCGTCCCTGCTTTAAAAGGTGCTTCAAAAGAGGATTAAACAAATTCTTGGGTGGTGGGGAGATGGGATATAGATGTACAGGAATGAATGAATGAATGAAGACAGCCTTGTTCCACCTCGATCTCTCGTCTCGCCACAGATTGATGGCCAACGTGTCCGGACCCCCGTGGAGGGCCGCATTCCTGGCGTCTCCATCACCACCAGCGGGATCTACGTGGTCCTGGAGACCGATTTCGGGCTGGTGGTCAAGTTTGACGGAAACCATCACCTGGAGATCCAGCTGCCTGGAACTTACTTTGACAAGGTAACTCGCGACTCAGCCGCGATGGCTGCGCTCTGCTTCCGAAGGCCAATTGCTGGAAGCCCCAGGAAGGGAGAGTTGCTCTTACGCTCGGATCCTGCTTGCGGGTTTCCCAAAATGGGCATCTGGTTGGCCACTGTGAGAACAGGATGCTGGACTAGAGGGGCTGTGGGCCTGATCCAGCATCCTGTTCTTGTGTTCTTACCTACACGCCCAGTGTCAGTTTGCATTTCTTCGTCCAAAAAGTATTGATCTGATGTGTAGAGATCTATCCTGTTCTGCTTAATTCAAGAGGGTTCTGGAAGGTTTCTTCTCTGTGTGAAAGAAGGTTCTTGTTTGGGTTATATACCTTCCGAGAAGCTGAGTACAGCTGGTTTAAACTGGTTCTATTATCATAGAATCATAGAATCCTAGAGTTGGAAGAGACCACAAGGGCCATCGAGTCCAACCCCCTGCCAAGCAGGAAACACCATCAGAGCACTCCTGACATATGGTTGTCAAGCCTCTGCTTAAAGACCTCCAAAGGAGGAGACTCCACCACACTCCTGGGCAGCAAATTCCACTGTCGAACAGCTCTTACTGTCAGGAAGTTCTTTCTAATGTTTAGGTGGAATCTTCTTTCTTGTAGTTTGGATCCATTGCTCCGTGTCCGCTTCTCTGGAGCAGCAGAAAACAACCTTTCTCCCTCCTCTATGTGACATCCTTTTCTATATTTGAACATGGCTATCATATCACCCCTTAACCTCCTCTTCTCCAGGCTAAACATGCCCAGCTCCCTTAGCCGTTCCTCATAAGGCATCGTTTCCAGGCCTTTGACCATTTTGGTTGCCCTCCTCTGGACACGTTCCAGTTGGTCAGTGTCCTTCTTGAACTGTGGTGCCCAGAACTGGACACAGTACTCCAGGTGAGGTCTGACCAGAGCAGAATACAGTGGCACTATTACTTCCCTTGATCTAGATGCTATGCTCCTATTGATGCAGCCCAGAATTATCTTTCTGTCAAGGTCACTCTGACTATAATAGTCAGGCTAGAAGCAGGCTGGGTTTCACTTTCTCTTTCTGTCTCCTTTTCTTCTGGTGTGGTGTCCTATTTTGTATGTAGTGCTATGTTTTTGTCTTATTATAAGTTATAAGTTTGAAGTCTGCTGCAACTGGATTTTTTATGGACAGTGCCAATCCTGAATGTATTGGATTTGTGACCATTATGTTCTTGCCTTCAGTAGCAGCAAAGCTCTGCTGGATGAAGTACCATTGCTTCTGGCCTAATTTTTGGGAATCCTGCAATGTGTTTTAAGTTTTTCCTCCATATGCCGCTCGTCACCCAGCCCACCCAGCCCTTTGACCCTCTGCCACATACCACCTTCCCCTCTGAAACCCCCTTGCCATCTTTTTTGACCAGTTTTGCTTTGTTTATCATCCTGAGCACCTATGCAAATTTTCCTCTGCACTTTAGACTTTTCCAGTCTTTTTCGAAGCACTTTTTCTTTCAACCCACCATTTCCCCCCCATGAAAGTTAACTGTCAGGGGTCCTTTACCTTTTTTCTTTTAAGTGCAATCGCAAACGACTCTGGGGTTGCAGCGCTAATCTTGGTTTACTGGCCGAGGGAGCCGGCGTACAGCTTCTGGGTCATGTGGCCAGCAGGACTAAGCCGCTTCTGGCGAACCAGAGCAGCGCACGGAAACGCCGTTTACCTTCCTGCCGGAGTGGTACCTATTTATCTACTTGCACTTAGTGCTTTCGAACTGCTAGGTTGGCAGGAGCAGGGACTGAGCAACGGGAGCTCACCCCGTCAATGCGGGGAATCGAACCGCCAACCTTCCTATCAGCAGGCCCTAGGCTCTGTGGTTTAGACCACAGTGAAAACCTGCTCCTTAAAGCTATCAGAAATCCATTGGAAACAGGGACACTTGGAGGGTCTGCTTTTATCTCCAAGTCTAAATGGTTTCTGGATCCCACCTGCGCCCCGAGAGCCTCCCTGTTGGTTTTCCCTCTCCCTGCCGATTTAATGTGTCCTGCACAAAAACCATAACTTCCCCCTTCCCATCCCCAGGTGTGTGGGATGTGCGGCAGCTTCAACAACCAGAGCGGAGATGACCTCCTGATGCCGAACGGGCACTTGGCCACCAACGCCAGTCAGTTTGGGAACAGCTGGAAGGCACCGGGAGATGCTGACCCAGGGTGAGGAGGCAGGGGCGTGCAATGGCGCGGCCTAGAGCATTCTGGCCAGGGAGGGTCATAGCTGTCAACTTACAGATTTGAAAATAAGGGACCAGCAGCCTCAAAAATAAGGGACCAGCAGCCAAAATAAGGGATTTTCGGAACACAGGTATGTTCTACTTCTGAGCCAAAGGCAGGAAGCCCAGCCAGCAGCCAAACGAAGCCTCAAGCAGTGGTTCCCACAGCGCAGCAACCCGGCAAAGGGGATGCAGCAAGGAAAACCACCGTCCCCTCTCCGCTGGGAAGCGCTGAGCAAAGGCGAGCCCCCAGGCAAGGCGGCCGACTTGATCGGCACAAGGCATGCAAGCTCCACCCCCCAGTCGTTCTCAGACTCCTTATTGGGTGAGCAACGCAGCCAAGCAACACAGCTGGAGCCTCCCTCCTCCCTGGCCGGCAGGGAGGGAGGGAGAGGAGCTGCTTCCTTTGAAACCCGGGAAATTTAAGGGACATCATCAATAAGGGGCAGCAGCGGGACAGGGCGCTGGGATGAGGGACTGTCCCGCCAAATAAGGGACGGTTGACAGCTATGGGCGGGGTATAAATAAAATTTATTATTATTAACTCCCTTGGGCTGCCTTTGAGGGCCTGTGTACACAGCGAGGGTTTTGAGGAGGTTGCCGCGGGCGGCAGTCGTAAAATGGCCGCTGTGGCGGTGGCGAAACACAAAATGGCTGCCACCAAGGTGACCGAGGGCCTGATAAAGAACGGTGGAGCTAGGTGGGTATCTTTAGCCTAGAGAACGGTAGGCTGAGAGGGGATAGGTTAGCCATCTCCAAAAAATCTGAAGGGACGTCACATGGAAGATGGATCAAGCTTGTTTTTTCCTGCTCCAGGATGGCTTAAAAGTTACAAGAAATGCGATTCCGACTAGACATTAGGAAGAACTTTCAGACTTCCTTGGAAGGTGGTGGTTCTCTGCTTTAAGTAGAGGTTGGGCGGCCATCTGCAAGGGATTTTTTAGCTGCGATTCCTCCATTTCAGGGGGTTGGACTGGATGACCGCTGGGGGTCCCTGCCAACAACCCTGTGATTCTTTGACAGAAAGCTTTCCCCTACATTATCATCTATGTTGTGTGATTAATGACGGGCGAGTTAAGTTCTTCCCAGACCAGTTATTTCCCCATCCCATCGGCCAGAGGGTCAAACTAGGACCTGGGAGGGAGCAGGGTTCGAATCTCCCCATGGCCACTACGAAGCTCCCTGGAGGACCTTGGGGGCCAGTCACCCTCAGCCTTACCCACCTTGCAGGGTCGTTGTGAGAATAAAATGGGGAGAACCCCTAAGCTCCTTGGGGGAGAATAGGTGGGGTTCAAATTCCTTAGTTGTCATTCCTGCATTGCGGGGGGCTGGTCTAGATGGCCCTTGGGGGCGATAGACTGTGGATATTCTTTGGGGATCGAAACCGGGAAAGGGGGGGGGCGAGAGTTTTTTAATCCAAAGGGTGTATAATTTTATGTTGTCTTTTGTTAGTATGTTTTGTATTTTATATAAAAATTGGGAAATCTGTGGAAGGGAACTTGGGTCGACCTTAGAAAAGGACATAAATGATGAGTATAGCGGTCTAATTGAGGTTTATAAGTTAAATTTGGTTAATTAAGAAGAATTAAGTAAAATAATAATAAGGTAAAGGTGGGAGACAAGAACTTGCTGAGTTAACTATTGGAATTAGGATGCAAGAAGGGGAGGTGCGGGGAAGTCAGGGAAAGTGGTTAAGAAAGTAAGGGTGTGAAATTATGCATGTTTGTCTTTGTGTTTGTGTGTCTGTGTTGTGTATTGTGTGTTTATATAAATTGTGAAAACCCAATAAAAATTAAAAAAAAAAAGATGGCCCTTGGGGGTCCCTTCCAACCCTACAGTTCTGTTAGATGTAAAATGAACAAACAACACACTCGCCCCCTCCTTCTGCCCCCAGCTGCCAGCCAGACGACCGCGAGGACCTGGAGCCCCCCTGCTCGGCCCAGGAGATGGAGCACCTTCGTGGCCAGTGCCGTGAGATCCTGGGGCCCAAGTACCAGGCCTGTCACAGCACCATCGACCCCCAGCCCTTTTTCCAGAACTGCCTGTACGACATGTGCGAGTACCAGGGCATGGCCTCCGTGCTCTGCGACAACATCCAGTCCTACGTGGAGGCCTGCAAGAGCCAAGGCGTGGACAGCATCTCCTGGAGGAACAGCACCTTCTGCCGTGAGTCAAAGACCCCCCCCAAAGCACCTCACACTGAGTGTCAGGAGTTCAGCCTACACTCGAGTAGGACCCTTGGCAGAGACACATGCCCGACTGGCATGTTCCCTCCCTCCTGGTCGATCGATTGGGAGCTTCAAAAGCTTTCTTCAGCCCGAACATCACAGCGACCAATGCCAACTGACACCGGCGCGCTTAGGGATCCGCAGAGTTTGCGCAGTTCTTGCATGACAGACCTTAGCAACTCAGCATTTTGGTTAGGTAATGGGACCCCTGACCATTAGGTCCAGTCGTGGCCGACTCTGGGGTTGCGGCGCTCATCTCGCTTTATTGGCCGATGGAGCCGGCGTACAGCTTCCAGGTCATGTGGCCAGCAGGACTAAGCCGCTTGTGGCGAACCAGAGCAGCGCACGGAAACGCCGTTTACCTTCCTGCCGGAGTGGTACCTATTTATCTACTTGCGCTTTGACGTGCTTTCAAACTTCTAGGTGGGCAGGAGCAGGGACCGAGCAACAGGAGCTCACCCCGTCATTGCGGGGATTCGAACCGCCGACCTTCTGATCAGCAAGCCCTGGGCTCTGTGGTTTAACCCACAGCGCCACCCGCGTCCCTAGCATTTTGGCTAATCTACTTTATTTACATATAAACACACACGGAGCACTACAACATGGCTCCCTCTCTCTCTCTAGCAGCATCAGAGAGCAAAGAGAAAAAGAAAAAAGGACAATAGTCCCACTTCACGGAACACAGGAACACAAACATCCTGTCTCCTGGAGTCAAAACATATACCGTCCTGTGATAGACAACAATCCCATGACTGCAATCATGGAGCAGGAATTCTAACAGTGAGGAGGCCTCTCTCCAGAGGCTTGCAAGCTCAGGGCCGTTTGATGAGCTGCTAAAAGGGTTCCTCACGAAGAACCCTTGCTGCCAAGCCAGAAGCAATTGCAGAAGCTGAACCTGAAAGGAGGAATCTTTTAATTAAAGAGGCAGGTGGCCTTTATCGCTGCACAGGACCAACTTTTTTTTTGGCTGATTTCACTTGGTTCTTTTTTATATATTTAAGATATTTATTAAAGTTTCAGCATATTACAAAAATAAGAGAAAAGAGTAAAAGAAAATAAACAAAAAAACCCAAAAATAAAAATACAAGGTAAAAACAGTTAAAAACAAGTCAGTCTTTCCATATCTTATCTTTCATTTTCTTGTTTCCCTGACCTCCTCACACCTCCCTTTTTTGTATTCCAGTTCAATTAGTTAATTCAGCAATTCCTTTCCCTCTTTGATTTTATCTTAATCTTTTATCTTAATATATTATAGCTTTAAATTATCACCTGTTAACAATCCATTTTTACATATTCCTTTATAACATTGCTGCTAAAAACCACTTAACTTCAATCCAACATCATTCTAACATTCATTACGGGACCAACTTTTAATTACTATTGTAGATCCTGGGCACTGGTGGATGGCATAGTACTATTAAAGGTCACGGCCCCATAGAACATTTTAAGCACTATTAAAACACTTTTAACAGTCATGGGAAATCCAAGGAAATGTGGAAATATTTGGGGGCTGAAGGATACTGTGTCTGGCCCCCCTGAGATCACTGGATGAAACTATGTTTTTAATTGTAACTCAATCAATCAATCAAATTGTTGAGGGCGCTGGGAATTGTAGCTCGGTGAGCTCAACGCCCCTGAGAAAATACAGTTCCCAGGGGTTTTTTTGGGAGGGAGGGAGGGGTATAAATTCAATCAATAAATCAATACAAAAATTTTGTTGCGGGTGCTGGGAATTTCAGCTCGTTGAGCTCAGCGCCCTGAACAAACTACAGTTCCCAGGGTTCTTTGGGAGGAAAGCTGCAGTATAAGAGTGCTCTCAACGTAAGGAGCAGGTGCCATAGCAAACCCCTTCTTTTTTATGCTCCCAGCTGATTGCGGGGGAAAGCGACCTATTAGCACCTAAAAGAGCCACGCTCTTTACGTAGTACGTAGAAAACACCTCTATTCCTAAAAGCCCCCGTCTCCTCTTCCCCGCCTCCCCCTTCCTTCCCCTGCAGCCCTGCCCTGCCCGGCTCACAGCCACTACACCGAGTGCTCCTCTCCCTGCCCGGCCACCTGCTCCAACCTCTACGCCCCAGCCAGCTGCCAGCGCCCCACGATCTGCGTGGAGGGGTGCGCCTGCGACCGGGGCTACGTGCTGAGCGACGACAGCTGCATCTTGATGCGGGACTGCGGGTGTGTGAGCACCCAGAACGAGTACTACAACGTAAGTGGAAGGGAACTCCCAGCACGGTCGCAGCAGCCGGCCGGCAGTCGTAGAATTGTCAGAGTTGCAACGCAGGAATCTTTTGCCCAGTGTGAGACTCGAACACAGGACCCTCAGATTAAGGGTCTGGGGCTGATGGGAATAGTAGTGTGGAACATGGGGCTTGGTTGCCGTCGGGCTGATGCTCCTAAGAGAAGCCGGACGAAGAAGTCCAGATAACGAAGAAGTCCAGATAACGAAGAAGCTGCCACTCTCACAATAGCTTCTGCAAATCATTTATTAAACGTGATGTTTTGAGGTCAAGCCTCTGTTGGGCGATGGGAGAAATATGACCTGCTGAAATATACTCAGAGTTGAGAGTGGATTTCATGCTCTTTATTCAGCTCATAGTGGTGAGGAGGAATGGAAGTTCCCCCAGAATGTCTGCTTTATATACATTATTTACACAATGGGCCCCACGTGATTGGCTAATTCCGGGATTCACCTGTAGGCCAATCAGGTTGCAGATTCACTTCTACCTGGAGCTGGATTGGGTGGCTCCTGTGGACCAATCAGACTGCTGCATTCTGAATCCTATTGTTCTAGAACCAATCAGACTGCTGCATTTTGGATCCTATTGTTCTAGGGCCAATCAGACTGCTGCATTCTGAATCCTATTGTTCTAGGACCAATCAGACTGCTGCATTCTGGATCCTATTGTTCTAGGGCCAATCAGACTGCTGCATTCTGAATCCTATTCTTCTAGGACCAATCAGACTGCTGCATTCTGAATCCTATTGTTCTAGGACCAATCAGACTGCTGCATTTTGGATCCTGTTCAACTCAGTACATGACACCTGCCTTGCAGAGTTGGGGACGGGTCTTGACGTAGCCCCCTAA
Organism: Podarcis liolepis; assembly: GCF_965112155.1. NCBI lineage: Eukaryota > Metazoa > Chordata > Lepidosauria > Squamata > Lacertidae > Podarcis > Podarcis liolepis. The sequence goes on along the minus strand of NC_139573.1, from coordinate 2,210,430 downwards.
CTGCCTCCCCTCTGCCTTTGCAGCCTGGAGAAACCTGGGTGACGGCCAATTGCCTCGACCGCTGCACCTGCCTCGGGAACGGGAAGATCACCTGCCAGTCCTTCCGGTGCCTGGATGGGTCTGTGTGCGCCCTCAGCAGCGCGGGGCTTCACTACTGCCGCCCAAACAGTGAGTGGGAAGCGGGGGCAGCAGTGGGAGGGGGGGCTGAGATGGCGGAGAGGAGGGGAACTGGGAGAGCAGCAGCACCCAGGCAGGTTCAGTCGGTCCAGCCGTTGGGAAAGGAAGTAGTTCTCCAGCTGCCTAGGCTGGACTACCGCAACGCACTCTACTCTGGGGCTGCCCTTGGAGACCGTATTTTTCGCTCCATAAGACGCACCTGACCATAAGACACACGAATTAGAGAAGGAAAACAAGGAAAAAAAATATTCTGAACAAAACAGTGGATGTATGATTTTTGAGGTTCATGCTGTGGCCACAGACATGTGATCGGATGGTGAATTTGGGGTGACCCAGTGCAAAAATCCTGAGGATCCATGGGCTTTTACCTCCCCCCCTCCCAGGCAGCCTCCTTTATCGCTAGCATCCCTTATCTCCTCCTCAAGGTCCTCCGTGGGGCATACCAGGAGAGGCGGTCCCGTAGGTACGAGGGTCCTAGGCCGCATAGGGCTTTAAAGGTCAAAACCAGCACCTTCAACCTGACCCTGTACTCCACCGGGAGCCAGTGCAGTTGGTATAGCACCGGGTGAATATGATCCCGTGGCAAGGACCCTGTAAGGAGCCTCGCTGCGGCATTCTGCACCCGCTGGTCTTCCAGTTGATCATTCATTCACCCCACACATTTCAAGTAGTTCTCCCCATCACTTTCCAAGCAGCACAACATCCGTGTTTCTCTTTTTGGTGGTGATGTTGCGTTAGGGCGTTTATTGTGTGTTAATTGTGCAGACCTAAAGCCTAACTCATGGGGATGCAGGTGGCGCTGTGGGTTAAACCACAGAGCCTAGGGTTTGCCGATCAGAAGGTCGGCGGTTCGAATCCCCGTGACGGGGTGAGCTCCCGTTGCTCGGTCCCAGCTCCTGCCAACCTAGCAGTTCAAAAGCACGGCAAAGTGCAAGTAGATAAATAGGTACCGCTCTGGCGGGAAGGTAAACGGCGTTTCCGTGCGCTGCTCTGGTTCGCCAGAAGCAGCTTAGTCCTGCTGGCCACATGACCCGGAAGCTGTACGCCGGCTCCCTTGGCCAACAAAGCGAGATGAGAGCCGCAACCCCAGAGTCAGCCACGACTGGACCTCATGGTCAGGGGTCCCGTTACCTAAAGCCTAACACGGCACTGGTGGTGGTGCTGAGAAAGATGCCATGTTGCCAAGAACAGGGAGAATCCATAGGTGCCCATCGGTTGGCAGAGATGGTGGGGAAATCTCCCCTGCAATGGGGGCCTTGTCAAAAAGGACTGTGATTCCGGAAGGAATGGCTGCTTCCGAGAACGTCATGGCCTTATTACAGAGCGAGAAAACTGTATTTGTCAGGAATCGAAAACCCTGCAGATATTCACTCAGAAAGGTTGTCAGTGATATGGGCTTCAGATTTTTGAGAAAAAGTACAGGTGGGGCTGATGGGAATTGTCAGTCCAAGATACCTGGATGGTACCAATTTAGGGCTCATTCATATATTTAAAATATGGTTTACATTTAGGGGTATCAGTTGGTCGTATTAAATTTATTTTTGCATCCCACCACCCCCAATTAACATTTCGAAGGAGCGTCTCCACCCCCATTGCTCAGCTTGGACACTGAGGTCCAGCTCCGAGGGCCTTCTGGTGGTTCCCTCCCTGCGAGAAGCCAAGTTACAGGGAACCAGGCAGAGGGCCTTCTCGGTGGTGGCGCCCGCCCTGTGGAATGCCCTCCCATCAGATGTCAAAGAGAACAGCAACTACCAGACTTTTAGACAACATCTGAAGGCAGCCCTGTTTAAGGAAGCTTTTAATATTTGAGGCATTACTGTATTTTAAAATTCTTTTGGAAGCCGCCCAGAGTGGCTGGGGAAGCCCAGCCAGATGGGCGGGGTCTAAATAACAAATTATTATTATTATTCGAAAAATAGCAATGCAAGGGCTTGGCCTCGAGACACAGTAAGGACATTTCCTCTGAGCATGTGCAGAATGCTCACCCGCAAATTTTTACTTTCCTAACTTGGCTCTCCTCCTTCCCAGGATTCCACCAGTGCGTGATTTCCGGAGACCCGCACTACAACACTTTCGACAACTTCGCCCACCACTTCCAGGGGCGCTCCACTTACACCTTGACCAGGACCCTGGCTGACCTTCCGGAGTCTCTCGAACCCCTCTCCGTGTCGGGCAGGAACCGCCGCCGCTTCCCTTTCCAAAGCTTCTCCTTCCTGCGTGAAGTCTACGTCGAGGTGTACGGCTACAGCATCCAGTTGTTGCAGGGGAGGAAGATGGCGGTGAGAGCCCAAGACGACGTGGAAAACCCTGCGAGGCTTTTGGGGGGGGTCCCCTCCTGCAGATCACTTGCCCCCTGAGCAAACGGGGACCCGCGTTTCCACCTCCTCCTGCTCTTAAACACGGATGCCGTATGAGGATTCGTGAAGCCGAACGTTGGAATATTCTGTACAGATAAAAGGAAGTCCATCTTTCCGCAGTGCAGAGTTTAACTGTGGAACTCCCTGCCACTGGAGCCACTAACTTAGATGGCTTTAAAAGAGGATCAGATTCGTGGAGGAGAGGGGCCACTGTGAGGACAGGATGCTAGCTAGGAGCCACTGATAGCCCCCTCCTCCTCCATGGATTTGCCCAGTCCTCTTTTGAAGCCATATGTGTTAGTGGCAATGGGACGCGGGTGGCGCTGTGGGTTAAACCACAGAGCCTAGGACTTGCCAGTCAGAAGGTCGGCGGTTCGAATCCCCGCAACGGGTTGAGCTCCCGTTGCTCGCTCCCTGCTCCTGCCAACCTAGCAGTTCGAAAGCACACCAGTGCAAGTAGATAAGTAGGTACTGCTCCGGCGGGAAGGTGAACGGCGTTTCTGTGTGCTGCTCTGGTTCGCCAGAAGCAGCTTAGTCCTGCTGGCCACAAACCCGGAAGCTGTACACTGGCTCCCTTGGCCTGTAAAGCGAGATGAGCGCCGCAACCCCAGAGTCGGCCACGACTGGACCTAATGGTCAGGGGTCCCTTTACCTTTACCTTTATGTTGGTGGCAGGGAGTTCCATAGTTTAACTATCTGTCCTAATCGTCCAACATGTGGCTTAATGGGATGCCCTCAAGTTCTAGTGCAGGGGTCAGCAAACGTTTTCAGCAGGGGGCCAGTCCACTGTCCCTCAGACCTTGTGTGGGGCCGGATTATATTTTGGAAAATAATAATAATGAACGAATTCCTATGCCCCACAAATAACCCAGTGATGCATTTTAAATAAAAGCACACATTCTACTCATGTACCGTATTTTTCGCTCTATAAGACAGACCCGACCATAAGACGCACCTAGTTTTAGAGGAGGAAAACAAGAAAAAAAATATTCTGAATCTGCGCAGCGCCTCTCCAGCGAAGCGAAGTCAGAATAGCAAGAGGGATTGCTGCACAGCTAAAGCAGCAATCCCTCTTGCTGTTCTGGCTTCTGGGATAGCTGCGCAACCTGCATTCGCTCCATAAGACGCACACACATTTCCCCTTACTTTTTAGGAGGGGAAAAGTGAGTCTTATAGAGCAAAAAATACGGTAAAAACACCAGGCAGGCCCCACAAATAACCCAGAGGTGCATTTTAAAGAAAAGGACACATTCTACTCATGTAAAAACACGCAGGCTGGATTTAGAAGGCGATTGGGCTGCATCTGGCCCCTGCGGCCTTAGTTTGCCTACCCGTGTTGTAGTGTTACGAGAGACGGAGGAAAAAACACACCTTTTTCTATCTAGTTTCTGTGCGTATCATTTTTATGAACTCCTATCATGTGGCCTCTTGGCTGCCTTTTCTCTAAATGAAGCAGTCCCAAACGCTGCAAGGTTTTTCTTCGCTCCATCCCTTGTTACAGATAGGTAACCGTGTTGGTCTGCCATAGTCAAAATAAAAAAGGTCCTACCAGTAGCACCTTAAAGACCAACTAAGTTAGTTCTTGGTATGAGCTTTCGTGTGCATGCACACTTCTTCAGATACACTGAAACAGAAGTTGCCAGATCCTTCTATATAGTGAGAAGGTGGGGAGGGGTATTACTCAGAAGGGTGGTGGGAATGGGAGATTGGCAGATAGCTGAGATGAGCCTGTTGACGACTCTTAACGACTGCAATAGGTCTTACAGGAAAAGGCAAGGGGTGAGAAGGTGAAAAATGGCTTAGTCATGTATAATGAGATAAGAATCCAATGTCTTTGTTCAGACCAGGTCTCTCCATGGTTTTAAGTTTGGTAATGAGTTGCAATTCAGCAGCTTCTCTTTCCAGTCTATTTCTGAAATTCCTTTGTAGTAAAACAGCTACTTTGAGATCTTGTATAGAATGTCCTGGGAGATTGAAGTGTTCTCCTACTGGTTTCTCTGTTTTGTGATTCTTGATGTCAGATTTGTTGGAAATTTGTTGAAAACCACCCTTCTGAGTAATACCCCTCCCCACCTTCTCACTATATAGAAGGATCTGGCAACTTCTGTTTCAGTGTATCTGAAGAAGTGTGCTTGCACACGAAAGCTCATACCAAGAACTAACTTAGTTGGTCTTGAAGGTGCTACTGGAAGGATTTTTTTTATTTTGTCCATCCCCTTGATCACTGTTGATTGCCCATTCTTTCGAGTTTTATTTATTTATTAGCGTTCTTATGTTACATCGGTAAACGTTATCATATTACATCGCAAGGCTTATTATAATATAATTTTCAGCATGTATACAAAGTTTATGTACACAGTTTATATACCTAAAGAAAAGAAACAAGGACAAAAAACTATTCCAAAATCATATATGTACCAACACATTGGATTTCCTGTCTATCCCGTTGTATATTCCTTTTTTTACAAATGAATGTGCTTTTATTATTGTATATTTCTTTACATTTTATCTAATACATTCCTATATCAACATGTACCCTTGGTCTTATTTCTCAACTCAGTCTCTCTCCAACGTCAGTCGAATGTTAGCATAGATAGCGAACCTTTACTATATTTTTCAACATATATCTTATCTCTATCCCGCTTTTCTACATACTCTGGCTTCTCCGCACATCGTATAAATCTTTCGCCTTTTCGATTGCCCTTTCCAGGTAAATGGCGTGATGGTCACCACCCCGTACTCGCCCCGGGATGGGCTCCAGATCACCCAGAGAGGCCGCACCATCTGCGTGGAAACGGACTTTGGGCTCTCCGTTTACTTCGATGGCCAGGATTTTGGTGGTGAGGATTGTTGTTGTTGTTGAGTCATTTAGTCGCGTCCGCCTCTTCGTGACCCCCTGGACTTTTTTGCTCTATAAAACTCACTTTTTTGCTATAAAACTATAAAACTCTATAAAAAACTATAAAACTCGATAAAACTCGTATTTTTTGCTCTACAAAACTCACTTTTCCCCTCCTCAAAAGTAAGGGGAAATGTGTGTGTGTCTTATGGAGCGAATGCAGGCTGTGCAGCTATCCCAGAAGCCAGAACAGCAAGAGGGATCGCTGCTTTCACTGCGCAGCGATCCCTCTTGCTGTTCTGGCTTCTGGGAATCAGAATATTTTTTTTCTTGTTTTCCTCCTCCATAAACTAGGTGCGTCTTGTGGTCTGGTGCGTCTTATAGAGCAAAAAATACACTGCAGAATCTGAATATGTGGAAGGCTCAAAGATTGTCCCCACCCCAACCGGTCTAGGGCTGCCCCGATGTGGTCACTGCTTTCACCCCTCTTTCTCTCCACCCCACCCAGAGATCGTCCTCCCCAGCACCTATCGGAACTACGTGGGAGGGCTCTGCGGGAATTACGATGGGCAGCGGAACAACGAGTACATGAAACCCGACAGAACGTGGACCCGGAGCCTCAACACCTTTGGGAACAGCTGGGAAGTCATGGTCCCCAGCAGAGAAAAGGAGGCTGGCAGCCATCCGCGCATCAGGTCAGCCCCTGGGGCAGCTCTTGTCCCTCATGCTTCTCCCTCATTCAGCAGTTAATCTCTAAACAAGAAGCAGAGAGCTGGGTCTCAAACTCCCTAGAGAACCAGACCTTGCTGTTAGCAGACAGGGACCAGGGCTCTGATAACACTAAAAGGTAAAGGGACCCCTGACCATTAGGTCCAGTCGTGACTGACTCTGGGGTTGTGGCGCTCATCTTGCTTTACTGGCTGAGGGAGCTGGCATACAGCTTCCAGGTCATGTGGCCAGTATGACTAAGCCGCTTCTGGCGAACCAGAGCAGCGCACGGAAACGCTGTTTACCTTCCCGCCGGAGCGGTACCTATTTATCTACTTGCACTTTGATGTGCTTTTGAACTGCTAGGTTGGCAGGAGCAGGGACCGAGCAACGGGAGCTAACCCCGTTGCGGGGATTCAAACCGCCGACCTTCTGATCGGAAAGTCCTAGACTCTGTGGTTTAACCCACAGCGCCACCCGCGTCCCATCTGATAACACTACGCTGAGCAAAACAGAGCAAAAACAGTAGCCCTATGCGGCCTAGGACCCACGTACCTACGGGACCGCCTCTCCTGGTCTGCCCCGCGGAGGACCTTAAGGTCCACAAATGACAACATTCTGGAGGTCCCAGGTCGCAAGGTGGTTAGATTGGTCTCAACTAGGGCCAGGGCCTTTTTAGTACTGGCCCCGACTTGGTGGAACGCTCTGTCACAAGAGACTAGGGCCCTGCGGGACTTGACAGCTTTCCGCAGGGCCTGCAAGACAGAGCTGTTCCGCCTGGCCTTTGGTTTGGACTCGGTCTGACCCTTATGTTTCCCTCCCCTTTTATGGTCTGGATTTATCGGCTATTTTAAAATGGGGCTACATTTTAAATTGCATTTTAACCTGTATTTTACATTGGTTTTCTCTCCCCCCCCCCTTTCCCCCTTATTATGTTTTTACTGTGCTTTTATTGGTGTTAGCCGCCCTGAGCCTGGCTTTGGCCGGGGAGGGCGGGGTATAAACAAAACTATTATTAATAATAATAATAATTTGAGATCATTTTGAGAACAAGATGTTGGGTCATATGGGAGTTTAGATGCACTAAAAGGGGCCCCTTTGGCCTGATCCTGCAGCTCTTCTTATGTTCTGAGGAGAAAGGAACAGGGAGGATTTGTCTTTCTCAGCTCAGACCTTGTACACAGCAGGGAGACATCCAACCAAACATACAGAGAGGAAAAACTCCTTTTCTTCTTCTTCCCACCACAAAGGCGCGAGGAACCATCAGATGAAGTCGAGTCGGGCTTTGAAGTCGCCTGCAGCCCAGAGCAGCTGATATCTGTCAACGGGACGGGCGTCTGTGGGGCCCTCTCTGACCCCCAGGGGCCGTTCTCCGCCTGCCACGGTGTCCTGTCGCCCAGCCCTTTCCAAGAGTGAGTGTGCCCAGAGCGCAGGCGTGGGCGGGCGGCTGGGAAGGGAGCGCGTCCGTGCGCAAGCTGACGCAGGCGCGCATTTGTGCGCAAGAGAGCCCATTTCCTTCCTTCTCTCTCTCTCCCAGGAACTGCGTGTACGACCTCTGCGCTCTCATGGGCGACACTGAGCTCTTATGCCAAGATTACGATGCCTATGCCAAGCTCTGCCAGGAGGAGGGGGTCACGCTGGGAGCCTGGAGGCAGAAGACGGGCTGCGGTAAGGGAATCCCCCATCTAAAAAAAAACTATCTCACACCCTTCCTTGCCCAGCTGCAACACAACAGCCATGCCATGCTGCCAGACGGTCTTGCTCTGTCGTAGCTGCCGCCGTCACCCTTCTGCACCCCCCAATAGGAGGGGACTTTTTAAAAGGCCATTTCCGTAGCACCCCCAGTCCAGCCTGCAGCCTGGCACTCCACACTCTCCCTGAGTCTCTCCCAGACTTCAGAAGAACTCTCTGGTCACTTGAAGCGCCAATCTTAAACTCCTGGTAGCCTGAATGCCAAGCGCCCGGGCAGGTGGGGATTCCGAAACCCTGAGGTTGGCTGGCAAGCAACACTTCAGCAGTCAAATGAAGGAACTTTAGTAGGAATAAAAGGTAGGGGGAAAGCAGGCAGGAGGTCAAAACAGAACGCAAAATAAACCGAAGCCCTGTGGCTCTAAAACGGAACCCACCCGTAATCTTTCGTTTGGTGTTTTTGGATGAATCTGGTTTATAGATAACAACGAAGACACGTTTTTGTTGTACAGATGGAATTATGGACAATAAAACATGGGGTTTTAAAAATATAAATAAATAAATAAAGCTGAGCTCTGTAGCTCTAAAATGGAACCAGTCCTAGCTTATCCACGAACCTCGTCGTTCAAGTTTACTCCCCAAGAATCTGCAAGGCTGGCCAGTTTCACAAAAGATCCCAGCTTGGATCCCCAGCACTGGAAGGAGAACCGGATCCCCTGATGTTGGGGGGCAGACAAGGCGCAAGAAGCATCTCAGCTTTTTAAAGGGTCTACCAGGACACTGAGGTCCAGCTCCGAGGGCCTTCTGGTGGTTCCCTCACTCCAAAAAGCCAAGTTACAGGGAACCAGGCAGAGGGCCTTCTCAGTGGTGGCGCCCGCCCTCCCAATATATGTCGAAGAGAACAACTACTACCAGACTTTTAGAAAACATCTGAAGGCTTTTAGGGAAGCTTTTAATCTTTGATGCATTACTGTATTTTAATATTTTGTTGGAAGCCGCCCAGAGAGGCTGGGGAAGCCCAGCCAGATGGGTGGGGTATAAATAATAAAAAAATATTATTATTATTTCCTCTCCTCGTGAGAGGGGTGTGCGACAGACTCCCTTAGGGCCTGAGCTGTCCTCCATTTCTCCTCCTTCACAACCCCTTACCCCTCGGCCGAGGGCCCCATGTCCAGAGAATGGGGTCACATCCAGGGCCCACACCCCAGAGGGTAGGGCTCAGACCAGTGGGTTCAAATGACAAGGAAGGAGATCCTCTCCGATTGAGTCTGTTCCCCTGCTCTTATCGCCAGAAAGTACTTAAGGCAGCCCTGTTCAGGGAAGTTTTTAATGTATGATATTTTAGTGTTTTTTTGGTTTCTATGGAAGCCGCCCAGAGTGGCTGGGGAAACCCAGGCAGATGGGCGGGGTACAAATAATAAATTTATTATTATTATTATTATTATTATTATTATTATTATTATTATTACGTCCTCAGGTTTGTCTGGAATCCCCTTTATTGTCATTTGAATCCGACAGAGGCTTTTCTTTTCTTTTTTTTATAATATTTTATTAGGTTTTATCAATAAAGAGATTCAAAAGAATACAAAAACAGAAAAATACAAAATACAAAAATACAAACATTAAACACAAAAAAGACAGGAAAAAATGAAAAAACAAAAACACATAAAAAAGAAAACAAAACTCCCTCTTTTTAAATTTCTCTTTAGTTAACTTATTTTCCTGACTTCCTCACGCCTCCCTTTTTTGTATCCCTTTTCTTAAAATTTAGTTCAGCAAATTCCTATCCAGTTTAACTTATCTATTATCAATCCCATCTTACATTTTACCTTGGTGCTAGAACCCCATCAGTTCATTTCAACGTCATCAGCATTCAAAAATTGTACAATGTTTCTGTAAATAATTTTTAAATTTCCTCCAATCTTCTTCCACCGACTCTTCTCCCTGATCTCGAATTCTGCCAGTCATTTCCGCCATTTCCATATAGTCTATTAGTTGCATTTGCCATTCTTCCAGGGTGGGTAGATCTTGTGTCATCCAATAGGATAAAGTGATAGAGGCTTTTCTTCTTTTAAACGTTCTACCACCCACCCGTTTTGTCCCCCGCAGAGATCTCGTGCCCGCCTCACACCACCTACAAATCTTGCATGACCGCCTGCCCCGACAGCTGTGCCAACATGGCCGCCCAGTCGGAGTGCGATGCCCCTTGCGTGGAGGGCTGCGCCAGCGACCCCGGCTACGTCCTCAGCGGGCTGGACAGCGTCCCCTACAACCAGTGCGGCTGCACTGACAACAACCAGTATTACCAGGTAGGCGGGGAGGAATAGGGAGGAAACCCCTGGCTGCTGCCGGTCAGTTGAGTGGTTCTGAATCCTGGAAACCGCCGGAGGAGAGCAGGGCGTCTCCACCCCCATCATTCTGCCCGGACGCTGAGGTCCAGCGCCGAGGGACTTCTGGCGGTTCCCTCATTGCGAGAAGCAAAGCTACAGGGAACCAGGCAGAGGGCCTTCTCGGTATTGGCGCCCGCCCTGTGGAACGCCCTCCCATCAGATGTCAAAGCAATAAACAACTACCTGACATTCAGGAGACATCTTAAGGCAGCCCTGTTCAGGGAAGTTTTTAACGTGTGATATTTTACTGTATTTTTGGTTTCTATGGAAGCCGCCCAGAGTGGCTGGGGAGGCCCAGCCAGATGGGCGGGGTATAAATAAATAATAATAATAATAATAATAATAATAATAATAATAATAAATTTATTATTATTATTATTATTATTATTATTATTATTATTATTATTATTATCAGCTGCTGTGAATCTGGTTAAGGGATAGACTCAACCCTGGGTGTACCTAGAGCAGGGGTCAGCAAACTTTTCCAGCAGGGGGCCGGTCCACTGTCCCTCAGAGCTTGTGGGGGGCCGGACTGTATTTTGAAAAAAAATATATGAACCTATCCTATGCCTCACAAATGCATTTTAAATAAAAGGACACATTCTGCTCATGTAAAAACACACTGATTCCCAGACCGTCCGCAGGCCAGATTTAGAAGGCGATTGAGCCGGATCCGGCCCCCAGGCCTTACTTTGCCTACTCATGACCTAGAGGTTGGCTAGGATGGGCGCAGGGCCTCAAAAATCACAGCTCTCCACTCTGGCTCAGAGGGGCTAGGAGCCTGCCTGACTGCCCAGCACTCTGGACGGCGGCCGGGCGAGGTGTGCAGGCTTCTCTGGGCACCTTGGCAGAGGAATCTGGTTGGTGGTGTGTGGCCGCAAAGATGGAGGGAAGAAGGATGGAGAGAGCTGATGAGAGTTAAAGGAAGATGTAGTGGTTGGGAGTTACTCGTGCGTAATCCTGCTCCGTTTGAGCATTGGATTGCCTGGTTAAACCCTCCGGACTGCACAGCCCATCTCAGCGTGGCTGCCCTTAGTCACTCGTAGAATCTGTCTGTGGGCGTTTCTTAAAGCGCTGCCAACATAAGAGTTGTTTGACGCCTAAGCGTCTCTGCCTCTCACTGCGCGGGAGTCTCCTGCGCAGGGTGGGCGTGGGCAGCGGGGTGCTTGGGCTCTCCTCACTAACTTCCAACGAAGAATCCTGGAGCCCCTGCACCTCCCTGTCCCGTTGCTCTCCCTGATCCCTGGTGTTACACTCATTCTCCTCCTTCTCCCGTGCCTCTGATGTCAGTTCCCTGACAGAAGAGATGAAGAAAGGAAGGAAGGAAGGAAGGAAGGAAGGAAGGAAGGAAGGAAGGAGGCAGCGAGCGGAGGGGGGCAGGAAATCACTGGCGGAGTGCCAAAGACAATAGATTTGAGCAAAGGTTTTCAGTTTCTGGTCCATGGTCCCTCCCGGTTTTGGCGGTGCCAATACACTCTCTTGACAAAGGTGGGCTACAGTTTTCCCAGAGTGGCACTGATATTCTTCCCCACGCCCCGGTTTCTCCCCAGATCAACGACACTTTCTTCACGGAGGACTGCTCCAAAAGATGCACCTGCCGCAATACGGGGACTCTGGAGTGTGAGCTTGTGGCCTGTGCCAAGGGGGATGCCTGCGCTGTGGTAAACTTCACCCGCGGATGCTACAGAGGTGAGAAAGGCTTGGTTAGGGACGAGGTGGGAGGAGAGGGTTGAGCCAGCAATGTGATGCAGCAGCAAAAAAGGCTAATGCTGTTCTAGGCTGCATCCACAGAAGTCTAGTGTCCAGATCAAGGGCGGTCTTAGTCCCACTCTATTCTGCCTTGGTCAGACCCCACCTGGAGTCCTGTGTCCAGTTCTGGGCGCCACAATTTAAGGAGGATATTGACAAACTGGAAGGTGGGCAGAGGAGGGCGACCAGGATGATGAAGGGCCTGGAAAGTGAGCCTCACGAGGAATGGTTGAGGGCATTGGGTACGTTTAGCCTGGAGGAGACTGAGAGGGGATACGATTTCCCCTCTGAAGGGCTGCCAGATATTTATCAGAAAATGGTAAGAGTTGGACACCCAATACAACCCCCCGCAACCCAGATAGATAGATAGCTATAGATGATAGATAGCTAGATAGCTAGCTAGATAGCTAGCTAGCTAGATAAATAGATGATAGATAGAATCATAGAATCATAGAATGATAGAGTTGGAAGAGACCACAAGGGCCATCGAGTCCCACCCCCTGCCAAGCAGGAAACACCATCAGAGCACTCCTGACATATGGTTGTCAAGCCTCTGCTTAAAGACCTCCAGAGTAGGAGACTCCACCACACTCCTTGGCAGCAAATTCCACTCTCGAACAGCTCTTACTGTCAGGAAGTTCTTCCTAATGTTTAGGTGGAATCTTCTTTCTTGTAGTTTGGATCCATTGCTCCGTGTCCGCTTCTCTGGAGCAGCAGAAAACAACCTTTCTCCCTCCTCTATGTGACATCCTTTTATATATTTGAACATGGCTATCATATCACCCCTTAACCTCCTCTTCTCCAGGCTAAACATGCCCAGCTCCCTTAGCCGTTCCTCATAAGGCATCGTTTCCAGACCTTTGACCATTTTGGTTGCCCTCCTCTGGCTCTGGATAGATAGATGATAGATAGATAGATAGATGATAGATAGATAGATAGATAGATAGATAGATAGATAGATAGATAGATGATAGATAGATAGATAGATAGATAGATAGATAGATAGATGATAGATAGATAGATGATAGATGATAGATAGATAGATAGATAGATAGATAGATGATAGATAGATAGATAGATGATAGATAGATAGATATCTTTATTGTCATTGTTCCATACAGAACAATGAAATTGAAAAACTACATAAAACATTCAAAAACCCCTAAAACCTCTGAAACCCCATTTTGAAATACACTATACTATAAAATACACTATACGGATTTAATCCAAACGGATTAAAACACACATCCACATTCTGCATACTCGGTTTGGCCAGCCCAAATGACCACGTTTTCAGCAGGCGCGAAAAAGGGTGCAGCAAAGGAGCTTGACTAATCAGTCAATTGGTGGGGAGTTCCAAAGGCTGGGTGCTGCTGCCGCCCTGAAAGACTGATTTATGCACGGGTGTTGTGTGGCGCCTGCGGCGGTGCCATCGCCCTTAAAACCAAAGTCGCCGGCTGATGTGGAAAAGGGGAGACCTGAAAGAGTAGGAAAGTGACAGAATCTGGAAACAGAACACTTTCCCCATCTCTCGGTGGGCCGCCATGTGGACTGACGGTGGCCTCTCCCCTCCCCAAAAACACACGTTTCTTCCTTTGCAGAGAGCGCCTGCCTCCGTAACAATTGCCAGAACGAGGGAGTGTGTCAGGACACCTTAGACGGCACCCTCGGCTACGTCTGCATTTGCACGGAGGGATACAACGGAACCTACTGTGAGACTGCCTACGATGTACAGCCTCCATCCCCCTCGACAGGTAACAAGTCCCTGCCGCTGTTGTTGTTGAGTAGCTTAGTGGTGTCCGCCTCTTCGTGACCCCCTGGACCAGAGCACGCCAGGCCCTCCTGTCTTCCACTGCCTCCCACAGTTTGGTCAGACTCATGTTTGTAGCTTTGAGAACACTGTCCCACCATCTCGTCCTCTGTGTCCCCTTCTCCTTGTGCCCTCCATCTTTCCCAACATCAGGGTCTTTTCCAGGGAGTCTTCTCTTCTCATGAGGAGGCCAAAGTCTTGGAGCCTCAGCTTCAGGATCTGTCCTTCCAGTGAGCACTCAGGGCTGATCTCCTTCAGAATGGAGAGGTTGGATCTTCTTGCAGTCCATGGGACTCTCCAGAGTCTCCTCCAGCACCAGAATTCAAAAGCATCCATTCTTCGGAGATCAGCCTTCTTTATGGTCCAGCTCTCACTTCCATACATCACTACGGGGAAAGCCATAGATTTAACTATATGGACCTTTGTTGGCAAGGTGATGTCTGCTTTTTAAGATGCCCCTGCCCTAAAACACACACACACACACACACACACAGTCCTGTCAGGCCACTGCCATATTTTTCGCTCTATAAGACACACTTTCCCCCTCCTAAAAAGTAAGGGGAAATGTGTGTGCGTCTTATGGAGCAAATGCAGGTGGGAGGCTCTGCTCAGCGCTCCCTTTAAAGAGTCGTGTGGAGCGTGTGTGAGGCTCTTACGGGGAGAGGCTGCGCGCGGCTATCCCATAAGCCAGCGATCCCACCTGCTGTTCTGGCTTCTGGGATAGCCGCGCACAGCCTGTTCTGGGCAGGGGGAGCCTTCATCCCACTGCCCTGAAGAGGCTTCGCACGGCTATCCCAAAAGCCAGAACAGCAAGAGGCTATCCCAGAAGCCAGATCCCTCTTACTGTTCTGGCTTCTGGGATTCAGAATATTTTTTTTCTTGTTTTCCTCCTCCAAAAACTAGGTGCGTCTTATGATCTGGTACATCTTACAGAGCGAAAAATACGGTAATTAATCCTCCCCTCTTTCTCCCTCCCGTTTCCACCCTCTGCTCCCATCCAGATGACAACAATTTGACAGTCATCCTCATCGGAGTCCTTGTTCCTCTCGCGTTGATCCTGATGGTGGTGACAGGTGTCTGCATCTATCGACAGCGGAGGAGCAGGTATGGGATTGGGCAGGGCAGAGCAGGCACGGTGGGTGTGAGGGGGTCCGGTTGCCTCCTGCGGGCACTGGGGGGCTCAGGGCAACAGGAGAGAGGGGGTTTCAGAGGAGCAAGGCGTTGATATTAGTATGCAACGCCCTTAACAACTTGGAAGACATTTACCTACGAGATTGCCACATACACTCACTACAATTAGCAGAATTGGTACTTTTACAGGTGGGTTGGACTCAATGATCCTTTGGGTCTCTCCCAACTCTGTGATTGCCCACCTCACACCCCAAATCTCCTCAAATGTCCTGTTCTTATGTGCTTCTCTTTTCCTCCTGTGTAGGCGGGAACATGACATGCTTACCTTGTCAGATCCAGGTGAGTTGAGAGCAGGAGGAATCCCTGGTGTATATTATATTAATTGAGTTTATAATCCGCCCTCTATCTGGTGGTATCTGGGTGGTTCGCAGAATAAAATCAAGATATAAAAGCACAAAATACCTAATGAAAATAAAAGAACAACCCAATAGTCCCCCCCCCAAAAAAAACACATTTTAAAAGGGCATGGCATGTAAATCAGATCAACCAAAGGCCTGGTTGAAAAGGAACGTTTCTGCCTGGCGCCTAAAGGTGTATAATGAAGGCGCCAGGCGAACTTCCCTGGGGAGAGCATTCCACAGACGGGGAGCCACTGCAGAGAAGGCCCCGTTCTCATGTTGTCACCCTCTGGACCTCTAAAGGCGGAGACACACAAAGAAGGGCCTCAGAAGATAATTTCAGGGCATGTTCATACGGAAAGAGGCGGTCCTGGAGGTATTGCAGTCCTGAGCTGTTTAAGGCTTTATAGGTCAAAAGCAGCACTTTGAACAGCTGCCTCAAGGCTCCGCCCCGGAGTCAGCTGCACCCAAGAACATAAGAAGAGCTGGATTAGCCCAGTGGCCCATCGAGTCCTGCGTCCAGTTCTCACAGCGATCAAACAGCTGCCCCTTATGAGAAACCCACAAGCAGAAGAGCTACATTCTCCCCTCCTGCTGTTTCCAGCCACTGGTTTTCAGAAGCATCGCTGCCTCCAGCTGTGGAGGCAGAACATAACCACCCTGGCTAGGAGCCTTTGACAGCCCATCTAAGTTGGTGGCCATTGAGAGTGTGCTCACTTAATGGCTTCTGTGTGTGGTACGGAAGCTGTACTGCCCAGGACAGGATGGGGTTGTGCAGGGTTGTTAAGGCAGCAGAGAGCATTGTTGGCTGCCCACTCTCCACCTTAGAGCAGATTTATGCCACAAGGTGCCATAGGAAGGCACTGGACATAGTAAAAGATCCATCGCATCCTGGTCACTGTCTCTTCGAGCTCTTGCCGTCGGGACAGAGATACAGGACGATGAAGACAAGAACAAGCCATCTTAAGAACAGCTTCTTCCCCAGAGCGATCTCGGCCCTGAATGGGAAGCCTGGACTTTGAAAGTCATCTAATCTTCCTTGCTGTATTATACTGTATTGTTTAATTAGTGTTTTTATGGAGCAGTCAAGTAATTTCGTTGTCCCTGAAGGGGGCAATGACAATAAAGGTATTATTATTATTGCTGCCCCCTCAATGACTCCTTCAGGGCCCTTCCAACTTTACAACCTTATGGTTCTGTTCTTCAAGCCCAGGGTGCTCTTACATCACTCAGGATTATTATTTAGTGCTTATTTCATTCACATACTCCCCCTCCCTCGATTGTGGAAAGCAGTTTGCAAAAAGCACGAATAGGATTATTAACGAAAGCATTTACGGAAACAGCTCTGTCCTGCACACCAAGGAAGTTGGCTTGGATCTTGGTATCATTACAATTATTCTTTCTTTTTCAGGCCAAGGCATGCCTCTTCCTTACACGACGGCCGACAAGACCACTCACTTCTGACTTCCGCCCCAGATCTATTGCTGAAAATATTCCTTCCCGCTCACGCACCCAGGGTGGGAACCTTCAAGATCTGACCAGCCGGGTTGCTGAAGGGGCAGAGGCGCTGCAAATAAAGTCTACCCCCGCACCCCACCTGCTTTCGCTGCCAGGAGTCTGTCTGGTCAGGTGAAAGGAAATCAGAAGAAGTGGAGGAGATTGGAGACACACGCCAACCCATTCACCACCCTGGCATCTGCTGACACACCTTTCCCGCCCTCCGGGCTCTGTGATGCTTCTAGACTTGGTGATCCCATGCAGAGAATAGGCTTGGCAACCCAAATTCTGCTGAAGCCGCCATTCCCAGCCAGCTGCTCATAGCTCCCCACCCTACCCTTGCTGTGGGGCCAGCACACCTCATCCCACACAGGCCACCCCTTTCTGGGCAAGGGAAATGGCGCTGAATTGTGTCCGGAACACCAAATAAAAATTAATAAATGAATGCAAATAAAAGCCTTCCTCTCCAGCACACTATCTCTCCTTGAGGGTTTCATTCCGGTGATGCAGCAGCAAGAGGCTAATGCTTTTCTAGACTGCATCAGCAGACGTCTGATCAGACCCCACCTGGAGTCCTGTGCCCAGTTCTGAGCACCTCCGTTTCAGAAGGAGATTGACAAGTTGGTTTGTGTGCAGAGGAGGGCAGCCAGGATAATGACAGGTCTGGAAACTGAGCCTTGTGAGGAATAGCAGAGGGAGCTGGGTATCTTTAGCCTGGAAAAGAGGAGACTGAGAGGTGATAGGAGGGTAAAGGTAAAGGGACCCCTGACCATTAGGTCCAGTCGGGGACGATTCTGGGGTTGCAGCGCTCATCTCGCTTTATTGGCCGAGGGAGCCGGCGTACAGCTTCCGGGTCATGTGGCCAGCAGGACTAAGCCGCTTCTGGCGAACCAGAGCAGCACACGGAAACGCCGTTTACCTTCCCACTGGAGCGGTACCTATTTATCTACTTGCACTGGTGTGCTTTCGAACTGCTAGGTTGGCAGGAGCAGGGACTGAGCAACGGGAGCTCACCCCATCGCGGGGATTCGAACCGCCGACCTTCTGATCGGCAAGTCCTAGGCTCTGTGGTTTAACCCACAGCGCCACCCGCGTCCCTGATAGGAGAGTCATCTTCAAATATCTGAAGCGCTGTCATGTGGAAGGTAGAGCAAGCTTGTCCCCATTGTAAACAAAATCTGCCCTTTTCCCTTATGGGGTATCCAAGAGCCTGTATAGAGTCCTTGAGGGGGTTCCCTATCGGTAGGAGAAAATAACAGAGGCCAACCAGAGAATATTGAGAAGCAAAGCAGCTAGTAAGCCTGATATTTATTGATCTGTTGCAACAGGGTGCTCCCTTCACACGCAGGAAAGGACCCAGAACCAACCTTTCCATACATCATACATACATCACAAAAGGGGTGTAGCTCAAGACCACCCCCCAGACACATCATACCTACATCACAGAAAAAGCGGTCTACAACAGAAATTTGAATGTTGTTGTTTTTCCTGCCTGCCAGGTTATCTGATAACGCCTTATCTGATTGCCTTTCCTGGTAGTCTGCCCATTCCTTTGAGATGGCGATTTCCCAATTCCTGAGACAATGGGAAGGTTCCCTCACCCCCTCCCTCCTTGCGGAGAAAACATTTGGTCAGTTTGGGATTCAAAATGGTTTCAGGACGCCTCCCCACCCCCGTGCTGCTCCAGACATGCGGCCCACACATCTATGCATGTGCCTGGCCGGCACATTCACAAACATTTATTATATATATAAGACCTTAATTTTTTTATTACATCCCAAGGGAAGGACTTGAACCAAGAGATTCATATCACAAGACAGATTCTGACTAAACATTAGGAACAACTTTCTGAGGGTGAGAGCCCTTCGACGTGGAACGGACCACCTCAGAAGATGGCAGGTTCCCTCCTTCATTTTTAACACTTAAAAGGCAGTTTTAAAACCAACATTAAAATATCACGACAAACATGAGATTTTAAAGAGAGGCTGGATGGCTTACTGCCTGGGATTCTTTAGCTGTGATTCCTGCATTTATTTTATTTATTGAATTTATATGCCAGGGGTCTCAGGGCGGTTCACAGAATAAAATCAAGATATAAAACCACAAAATATGTAATAAAATTGAAAACAGCAACCCAGTAGCATTGCAGGGGGTTGGAGTGTGTGGCCCTTGGGGATTCCTTCCAACTTCAGCTCTGTGATTCTATCATTTCCTTCCTGCAATTAGCTGCTCCGTCTGCAGCTGTGTAGCGTGGATTTAACTCCAGAAACTAGCAAGGAGCCCTTAGGCAGAGGGCTTCTCCTTACTGGACAGCCCTCCTTTCCCTTTTTGAGGGTATAAAAGTTCCTCGGGGGGGGGGGGAATGCATAGGTTGGCATGAAGCAGGATGAGCCTTGTTAACGGAAATGAGGGCTCCCTTGGACAAAAACAAAGACACCAACCAGGATAACTTGGAGCAGAACAGCAGCCTGTAGGCTTGGCCTTTATTGAACTCTTGCAACAGGGTGCTCCCCTCACTTGCAGGAGAAGGGGTTGGACTGGATGACCTCTGGGATGTCCCTTCCAACCCTATGATTCCAGCAAACGGGTCGCCGCGCAGAGACTCGTTTCTCCTCCTGAGGCGACGCTGTTCCGCCTTCTCACAGAAGCGCGCCGGAAGCCGCTTCCGAGACCGGAAACGGGTCCGCCGCGCAGGCGCAGAGCCGCGTTTCTCCCCCTGAAGAGACGTTTTTCCCGCCTTTCCCCCCCCCCCACAGCGGCGCGCCGGAAACCGGCTTCCGGGAGCGGAAACTGGTCCTCCGCGCAGGCGCAGCTGAGACGGCTGAGGTGATTCCGTTTCAGCCTTATTACACAGCTGCGCGCCGGAAACGGCCTTCGGAGACCGGAAGCGTGCCTCTGCGCAAGCGCAGAGCCTCGGTTCTCCTCCTGAGGCGCCTGAGGCGATTCTGTCCCCGCCCTATTTCACCCGCGGCGCGCCGGAAACCGCCTTCGGCGACCGGAAGCGTGCCTCCGCGCAGGCGCAGAACCTCGTTTCTCCTCCTGAGGCGGCTGAGGCGATTCCGTCCCCGCCTTATTTCACCCGCGGCGCGCCGGAAGCCGCCTTCGGCGACCGGAAGCCGCCTTCGGCGACCGGAAGCGTGCCTCCGCGCAGGCGCAGAGAGGCGTTTACCCCCCCCGAGGCGGCTGAGGCGATCCCGTCCCCGCCTTATTTCACCCGCGGCGCGCCGGAAGCCGCCTTCGGCGACCGGAAGCGTTCCTCCGCGCAGGCGCAGAGCGGCGGCGGCGTCTTGTCCCCCTGCCTGAGGCGGCCTCGGCGGCGGCGGCGGCAATGCTGTTCTCGCTGCGGGAGCTGGTTCAGTGGCTGGGCTTCGCGCCCCTGGAGCTGCTCCTGCAGGCGCTGGCGCTGCTGGCGGCGTCGGCGCTGCTGGTGCTGAAGGCGGACGGCGGGGAGTCCGGGGCGGCGCTGAGCTGGTGGGCGGTGCTGGCGGCCTTCTTCGCGGCCGACGGGCTGAGCGCCTACTTCAGCACCATCGTGTCGGTGCGGCTCTTCCAGGACGGCGAGAAGCGGCTGGCGGTGCTGCGGCTGCTGTGGGTGCTGACGCTGCTGAGCCTCAAGTTCGTCTTCGAGGTGCTGCTGGGCCAGAAGCTGGCGGGACAGAGCCGGGAGCTGTGGTTCGGGCTGCTGCTCTCGCCCGTCTTCATCCTGCTGCAGCTGCTGATGATCCGGGCCTGCAGGGTCAACTAGGGGCCCGGGGAGCGAGGGAGGGAGGGAAGGAAGAAGCACAGCCAGGAGGAGGACAGGGAAAGCGAAATATAAGGCCGGGGAAAGGAGAGGAAGGCAGAGGGAGTGAAAAGGAAAGAAAGGCGAAGGAAAACAAAGGGAGAGGAAGGCAAAGGAAAGAAGCAAAGCAAGGCAAAGGAAAGGAACCGAGAGAAAGGCAAGCACACAAGACACACACACCCCACATCCACCTGCAGCAGCGGCTGAGCACAGAGAAAGGAGGCAGAAGAAAGCAAAGCACGCATGCAGCAGCAACAGCTGAGCGCTTGGATCTGGCCCAGGGAGAAGAGGCAGAGGAGAGCAAAGCAACGACCACCCCCACCATCCTCCTGGGAGAGGAGGCGGAGGAGAGAGAGACAAGACCAAGCAAGAACGCCGTCCACACCTGCCACACCAGCAGAGCGCTCTGGACTGTGCCACAGAGAGGGGGAGGAGGAGAGCAACACAAACACACAAACACAACTCTGGCCGGCTGAGCTCTCACGACCCGCCTAGAGAGAGGAGGCAGCGGCAGGGCTCAGTTCCTCTTCCACGGCCACCTATCCAAAGCACCCTGCTGCTCCTTCCCACTGCGCCATTACGGCAAGGAACTGCGCCCGCCCTGCATGTACCGGGGTGACTGCTTTTGCGTCCTCGCTTGGACCCTGCCGTGCTGCCCTCGGACCCTCTGCCGCCCCGTGAGCCTATCGGACCCTCCCTCCCCCCCAAAAAGGTTGCACCCCTGGGGTAGTTATTTAAGAATAAAAACTCACAACCTGGGAGAAATATGAGCAGCGATCTCTGAATTGCAGGGGGTTGAACTAGAGGACTTTGGGGGTCCTTCCAACTCTGTGATGATTCTGTGGATATCTTTCCCCATCCTGGAATGGCCATTGCGTGCATCCTGCCAGCTCCTACATTCCTGGTATCATAGAGCAAAAACAAGTTTGCCAGCGTTCTCTGAACATGTGCAGTTTTGCAGTTTATTTATTTTTTAGGGCACTTAATCATTGTACCACCAGGAATAAAATGAAGCCTTCCGGCCCTTTCAGGTCTTCCCTGATACCAGAAAGGTTTACTTGAGAGTGGAAGAATGGCACCAGTTTGTTTAGAAAAGCAATAAAAGTTTGAAAAAATACAAAAATGAGGGCCTGCAGTTGTGTTACATGCCTAAGCCCCCGGCTCACTTTCTTCCCTGATAGCATCTCTAGGTCAGGCTGGTCACGTCCCCCGCCTGAATCCCCAGAGAGCCCCTCCTGCCAGTCAGGTTAAGAGAAAAACAGGAGCACAGGAGGCTCTCTTATACTGAGTCAGGCCATTGTGGTCCATTTTGGTCAGTGTTGCCTTCACAGGCTGGCAACAGCAGCAACTCTCCCCAGGATTTCAGACCAGTCATCTTTTCCAGCCCCAGCTGGGAAATGCCGACCGAACCTCTGCACCTTCTACGAGCAAAGCAGGTGCCCAGTCCCTGAGTTGTGGTTCTTTGCTTCAAATAAAGCCAAGTTTCTAGCACTCATGATTACAGATAATAATAATAATAATTTATTATTTATACCCCAGCCCATCTGGCTGAGTTTCCCCAGCCACTCTGGGCGGCTCCCAATCAAGTGTTAAAAACAGTACAGCGTTAAAAATTAAAAACTTCCCTGAACAGGGCTGCCTTAAGATGTCTTCTGAATGTCTGGTAGTTTTTCTCTTTGGCATCTGCTGGGAGGGCGTTCCACAGGGCAGGCGCCACCACCGAGAAGGCCCTCTGCCTGGTTCCCTGTAACTTGACTTCTCGCAGGTAGGGAACCGCCAGAAGGCCCTCGGCGCTGGATCTCAGTGTCTGGGCTGAACGATGGGGGTGGAGACGCTCCTTCAGGTATACAGGTACAGATTTATACAGATAAAGGGCTGCATTAAAAAGGAACACTGGGAGCTGCTTTGAACTGAGTTGGACTGTTGGATCAGTTTAGCTCAGTATCGTCCGCAATGATAAGCAGCAGCTGTCCAGGATTCTGTGCAAGGAATCTTCCGCAGCACTTCCTGGAGGGCCTGTCGGGGACTAAACCCTGAGAACTTCTGCTTGCTAAGCAGACACTCTGCCCCTCAGCTACAGCCCTCCCAGTTCTGAACTAGATGTTGCTATCATTATTAAATTTGTATACAGCCCTTCATCTGCAGATCTCAGGGTGGTTCACAACATAAAATTACAACACAGGCAACGAGCGATTTAAAGGTAAAGGGACCCCTGACCATTAGGTTCAGTCGTGGCCGACTCGGGTTGCGGCGCCCATCTCGCTTTACTGTCCAAGGGAGCCGGTGTACAGCTTCTGGGTCATGTGGCCAGCATGATTAAGCCGCTTCTGGCGAACCAGAGCAGCGCACGGAAATGCCGTTTACCTTCCCGCCGGAGCGGTACCTATTTATCTACTTGCACTTTGACGTGCTTTCGAACTG
The DNA here is from genome assembly GCF_965112155.1 of Podarcis liolepis. Taxonomy (NCBI): domain Eukaryota; kingdom Metazoa; phylum Chordata; class Lepidosauria; order Squamata; family Lacertidae; genus Podarcis; species Podarcis liolepis. Next base: position 2,187,483 of record NC_139573.1, on the reverse strand, counting down.
CTAGGTGGGCAGGAGCAGGGACCGAGCAACGGGAGCTCACCCTGTCGTGGGGATTCAAACCGCCGACCTTCTGATCGGCAAGTCCTAGGCTCTGTGTATTATTCATTAAATTTGTATATTGCCCTTCACCTGTCGCTCTCAGGTTGGTTCACAACATAAAATTACAACACAGGCAACGAGCAATTTATGCGCGTCCAAATAATGTGCGATTGTGCACATGTTCATCACGGCTACCTGGAAGTGGCCGGAAAATGAAAGGGCAGGCTTATGCGTGCTCTGCTATCGCACGCAATGACCTGTAACGCAACCCCTATGCAAATCAGGGGTTGCCTGTATTTTTTAAAAAACAGGTGGCTTTTAAACTGAGGTTGGGAGGACATCTGTAGGAGATTCTTTGGCTGTGAGCTGCAACCTTGGGAGGCACTTCCAACTTTACAAGTCTGTGATGCTACGATCCTATTACCAACATCAACTACAGCAGGCCCTGGGGTGCCAGTGACAAGGGGCCTGTTGCTGCTGCCCCCTTCCCCTGCCCTTTGGGGTGACCCTGGACTGTGGCTGCTGAGGTTCAGCCACTGTTGCACCACCCCAAACATCTGCCTTCACTGCCGCCTACGCAGCTGGCAGCCCCAGCGCCTCCTTCCTGTTTCAACATTAACCACCAGTCATGATTCAAAGGAAAGGAAACCCACAAAGGCCGTTGCGCAGAGCCAAAGCCGATTGACTGCTGACAGTCCTTGCACAGCACAAAGTAGACACGGATTTGTTATTGTTGTTTAGTTGTTTAGTCGTGTCCGCCTCTTCGTGACCCCCTGGACCAGAGCGCGCCAGGCACTCCTGTCTTCCACTGCCTCCCGCAGTTTGGTCAAACTCATGCTGGTAGCTTTGAGAACACTGTCCCACCATCTCGTCCTCCGTCGTCCCCTTCTCCTTATGCCCTCCATCTTTCCCAACTTCAGGTTCTTTTCCAGGGAGTCTTCTCTTCTCAGGAGGTGGCCAAAGTCTTGGAGCCTCAGCTTCAGGATCTGTCCTTCCAGTGAGCACTCAGGGCTGATTTCCTTCAGAATGGAGAGGTTTGAGCTTCTTGCAGTCCATGGGACTCTCCAGAGTCTCCTCCAGCACCATAATTCAAAAGCATCCATTCTTCGTCGATCAGCCTTCTTTATGGTCCAGCTCTCACTTCCATACATCACTACTGGGAAAACACAGATACATAAGTCTGAAATAGTATGGAGAGCAAGTCTAAAACCATGTTTAGCCCTCCGCTGACCTCCAGTCACAGAGCAGGAATTCTTCCAGGGCCTCCCCTCTGCAAAACTAGTTTAACATGTTTGGAGAGCTTTCTGAACTTACCTGTCACAGAGCAGATACCTGTGTGAACAAAGCAGATATCTATGTATGAATCCTTGACTATGGATTCTGGAATCAAGGTATTTGCCATTTCAAATGGATGCCAGGAATTAGCAGGTACAGTGGTACCTCAGGTTAAGTACCGTATTTTTTTCTCTATAAGACTCGCTTTTTCCCTCCTAAAAAGTAAGGGGAAATGTGTGTGCGTCTTATGGAGCGAATGCAGGCTGCACAGCTATCCCAGAAGCCAGAACAGCAAGAGGGATTGTTGCTTTCGCTGCGCAGCGATCCCTCTTGCTGTTCCGGCTTCTGAGATTCAGAATATTTTTCTTCTTGTTTTCCTCCTCCAAAAAGTAGGTGCATCTTGTGGTCTGGTGCGTCTTATAGAGCGAAAAATACGGTACTTAATTTGTTCCGGAGGTCTGTTCTTAACCTGAAACTGTTCTTAACCTGAAGCACCACTTTAGCTAATGGGGCCTCCTGCTGTTGCCGTGCTGCTGGAGCACGATTTCTGTTCTCATCCTGAAGCACTATTTCTGGGTTAGCGGAGTCTGTAACCTGAAGCGCATGTAACCCGAGGTACCACTGTATTGCCAGACATCTTCATTGACAGACTCATAAGTATGTTGGAGAAACATGAACTTTGAGCACGTAGAACCCATTTTTTATGCATCTGGAGTGGTCTTTCTGTGACGGGCGATCACTATCCAAGAGTTTTAAAAGTGCAACTCGCGGGCTCTCCCCACCTCCTCGCAAGGAGGGAAGCGAGGAGACTGTTGCAACAGACCAATAAAGATCAGCAGCTTTCTTTGCATCCTTGGTAGCCTCCATTTGTATCTCTGACCTACTAGGGACCTAAAGTCCCTTCATGGGGGGCTGTGAACGCCAACCCCAGTTCTCTAGCAACACAGACAATTGGGCCTTTTCCATGCCCAGTTCTCTGCCAGCTTCCCTGGGCTGCAGAGAAACCAGCTTCCAGGCTCCAGCTATGAAACTGGGTTTGCGGGCAAATGGGCCCAGGATGACACCAAGCTATAGTCAGGTTCAGAAATGAGTCACTCAGAACAGGGTGCTGGACTAGAAGTGCTACGGGCCTGATCCAGCAGGCGCTTCCTGATCCAGCAGGCAACCAAAACAAGGTGCTGGAGCGACTCCCCTAGGAAGAAAAGTCTGTAGCATTTGGGGGGTTTTAGTTTGGAGAAAAGGCAAATGAGAGGCAGCGTTGTTTTTTTAATTATGCCTGGCCCTGAGAAAGCAGATGCAGAGAAAACAGCTTCCTCCCTCTCTCGTAACACTGGAATTTGTGGAAATCCAGTGCTGCTGAATCTTGACAGATTCAGGATAGATAAAGTCCTTCACAGGGCCCAGAGGTAAACTGTGGAACTCCCTCCTGCAGCAGGCAGGGAGTGCCACCAACCTAGATGTCTTTAAAAAAGGATTGGGCAAATTTCTGGAGAGGGCTAGCCAATGACGACTTGCCATGATGGCCAAACTTTGCCTGCACAGTTGGAGGCAGAGATACCGTATTTTTCGCTCTGTAAGACGCACCAGACCACAGGACGCACCTAGTTTTTGGAGGAGGAAAACAAGGAAAAAAATATTCTGAATCTCAGAAGCCAGAACAGCAAGAGGGATCGCTGCGCAGTGAAAGCAGCAATCCCTCTTGCTGTTCTGGCTTCTGGGATAGCTGTGCAGCCTGCATTCGCTCCGTAAGACGCACACACACATTTCCCCTTACTTTTGAGGAGGGGAAAAGTTATAGAGCAAAAAATACGGTACTTCTGAACACCACTTGCTGGAAACTGCAGGAGGGGAGATTGTTCGTTCTCGTGCTCAAATCCTGCATGGGGGCTCCCATAATGGGCATCTTGTGCTTGAACCCTCTTTGCTGATCAGCCGCGCCAGATTTAGGGTGGTTCCCCTGCGCAGGGTGTTGAGCCAAGCGGGCACAAAACAGAAGATCCACCATTAAGAAGATCCATCTTGGGGACCAAATCTTGCCCTTGCGCAGGACTCTATATTACGAAAGATTATCAAAGCCCACCCCCTGCTGGTCGGCCACTGTGAGAAGAGAATGCCGGCCTATTCTTGTGTTTTCCACTTTGGGGCTATTAAAATTCGTGCAGATGGCAGATGAAGATTATGGACTTTATGGAGCTGGCTGACCTCACTGGGAGAATCCGCGACCAGAAAGAGGAGGAATATCAAGAAGATTGGAAGAAATTTAAAGATTATTTGAATAAATATTGTAATATTAAAGATTAGTAGTTACTTGGAAGTACTAAATAGGCCTAGGATTAAATAAATAAATGTGATAGAGAATGTTAAGAAAAGTTAAGAAATTTGATTATAATCGGAATATTGTTTTTTGAATGATGATATTGGAACTGCTACATTCAGTTACAAGGAAATTCAGATGGAAGAGATTAGAGGAAGTCAAGTAATAGGTTTATGAAGTTCGAAGTTTAATTAATTGACTTTTACTATTTATGTGTTTGTGGTTATATTTTTGGTGATTTTTTGTTATATTTTATTTCTTTTTGTTTCATTGGTTTTACAGTATGTGTTGCATTTGTTTGAAACTTAATAAATATTATTGGGGGGAGGGGGAAAGAATGCTGGCCTAGATGGCCCCCCTTTGGCATGATCCAGCAGCCTAGCTCTTATTGCATTCCTAAATTCTCCCTTTCATTAATCTGCAGAACACATTATCCTGCAGAGTCGGACGCCCGGTGCAGTTATCTCGAAGGGCTGTTAGCAAGGCCGTTGGGTTATCGCGGTATCTTATCCGTGGGGCAATTGGGCCTGCCTGTGGCTTGGCTCTTATCGCACCGGATTGATAACCTTGGCCAAGGCAAGGGGTGTGGAAGGCTGCAGCGGGCCTGGCCTGCAGGAGGCGCACAGTCTCTTGCTGAACAGATATGCAACGGACGCCAACAGGGCTGCAAACAAATCCATGCAACAGGGCGATGAAACCACCACACCCGCTTTCAATGGGGGTTTTGCTTGCGTGCACAGTGGAAATCTGTGCATGCTCAATGGACAAACACACATTCCTGCGTGCCCCTGCAAATCCCCACCCCCACCCCGCAGATGAATAATATCTGCCTGGTAGATTTGATGCTGTGTGTAGTGTCACCTCCCCTAGCCTGAGGGCTGGTGGGAGTTGTAATTCAAAAAACAGAGGGCACCAGGTTGGGGGAGAGGCTGATTTAAGTGGTTTTGGCTGGGGCTAAGGCACTTTTTCGTTTTTAAATTCTGCCATGTGCACAATGGAGGAGTGTGTCTGTTGTTGTTGTTTAGTCGTTTAGTCGTGTCCGACTCTTCGTGACCCCGTGGAGCATTCTTTGCCAGGCACTCCTGTCTTCCACTGCCTCCTGCAGTTTGGTCAAACTCATGCTGGTAGCTTCGAGAACACTGTCCCACCATCTCGTCCTCCGTCGTCCCCTTCTCCTTGTGCCCTCCATCTTTCCCAACACCAGGGTCTTTTCCAGGGAGTCTTCTCTTCTCAGGAGGTGGCCAAAGTACTGGAGTCTCAGCTTCAGGATCTGTCCTTCCAGTGAGCACTCAGGGCTGACTTCCTTCCGAATGGAGAGGTTGGATCTTCTTGCAGTCCATGGGACTCTCAAGAGTCTCCTCCAGCACCAGAATTCAAAAGCATCCATTCTTTGGCGATCAGCCTTCTTTATGGTCCAGCTCTCACTTCCATACATCACTACTGGGAAAACCATAGCTTTAACTATACAGACCTTTGTTGGCAAGGTGATGTCTCTGCTTTTTAAGATGCTGTCTAGATTTGCCATCGCCTTTCTCCCAAGAAGCAGGCGTCTTTTAATTTCGTGGCTGCTGTCAACATCCTCAGTGATCATGGAGCCCAAGAAAGTAAAATCTCTCACTGCCTCCATTTCTTCCCCTTCTATTTGCCAGGAGGTGATGGGCCCAGTGGCCATGATCTTCGTTTTTTTGATGTTGAGCTTCAAACCATATTTTGCGCTCTCCTCTTTCACCCTCATTAAAAGGTTCTTTAATTCCTCCTTGATTACATTTCATTCATTTCTTATATTCCGACGCCACTCTTTGCTCACGAGAAGTCACACAGCGGCTTACGTCCAATAAACGACAACATAGTAGAACATCACGACTGCGACGTAAATTATATAAAACAATTAACAAATCATCAGTAAAAACAACCACTACGAACAAAACAACTTAAAACATAAACAGTACAACCACAAGAAAAGTCCTGTTATAAAACCCACAAAGCGTTACAGCACTCATAATCCACAAAGCAATATTAACAACATTGACAAACTAAGCGCTGCTGAATTCACACACTGTCTCTCTCCCCACCCTCATGACTCACAGCGTCCACAGTCCATCAAGAAAACACCTTCCCATAATGGCTGCGGAAGCAACTTCCTGGATCCAGGTGCATTTTGTTTTTTTGTTTTTAGAAAATCTCTATTAATTTTCACATAAACAAATATACATGAATTACATAACATGCAAAACAAAAAACACTACAAATGAATAGAAACAATAAAGTAAGATAAAGAAACAGACATAAACAAATATGATATATTACACTTACATGACAAATTAAAATATATAACTTCCAATAATTCTCATTATAGTACTTGTATTATCTGTATTCCTTGCACAGATTCATATTATTTTGTTTTGTGTATATATATATAAATTCCAATATTATATTTTATGCATTTCTTGCTTACCAGTATCACTCTATTTCTGCAAGTATCTTATTGTCCGTACAGTACGATTTTAGATATTCTTTGAATATTTCCCATTCCCTATACTGTACACCTTCTGGTGCATTTTGAACTAACGGAGGATGCTGGGAATTGTAGTCTGACACACCTGGAAGGCACCAGGTGGGGGGGAAGAGGCTGAGTTAAGTGGTCCAGGGGTCCCGTTATTAAGGATCCGAGTGCTGCTGGCTATCTTATTATGGCTATCAACCTTTAAGTGAATCACACATCTGTTTCCATGTGGAAACACCCACTGATGGCCGTAATCTCTGCAAGCGATAGAATGCGGCCAAATGGCGCAACTTTGCAGAGGGAAGTGAAAGCCTCCTTTGGGGAAGGAAAACCTTGAGCAGGGCCTTGACGCCCCTTTAACCAATTAAGGTTTTTTTGTGGGGGGTTTTTTACAGGGGGGAGCAGAGCCCTGGAGGAATATCCTCCCCTCCCCTTTAAAAATAAATCAATTTCCCCCCACTTACCTGCCTGTATTTTATTACAAATATCTGGATAACCAGTTTTATATATCTTGTGAATGTCAACAGCCTAGGACAACCCTAGTTTGGTTTAGTTTTTATGCATTTGTCTACAAACAAAAACATCAAGTCTTTTTACATGTATCCTACTTTATGCTCCGTAGAGACGTTTGTTTGTTGGTGTATTTAAAATGAAAACTCAATAAAAAAATAATATAGTTTTTATGCATTTGCCTATTTGGGTTATAATGGACAAAATTTAACAAAAACACTCTGGAAAGAAATCTCTGTTGCCAGAGGCTCAGGTCCAGGGTGACAAATGTTAGGAAGAAGGCGAGGAAGACACGCAAACAAACACACGCCCTGGGTTGGCAGAGAACCAGCCCCAGGGGCGGCTTTTTCCAGCCACCCAACCCCAAAAACACGTGTCTGCCCTTGCCAGAAATCCGGTTGCTGTGCCTACACAGGAAGGCAAGCCCTTTCCTTTGCCCCGGGGAGGCAAGAGGCGCGGCGCCGCACGACCTCCCGCGAACACGCGTAACGTGAGAAGGGTGGGGTGGCGCGGATCCGGGTTGTGGGTCGACGCGTGTCAAGCCTGCCTGGGCTTTTCCTTTTTATGGGGGGGTGGGTTGCAGCTGCCTCCGCCTTCTTCTTCCTCCTCCTCCTCCTTTTCCTCGCCGGCCAGCCGAGGCTCCTCCCGGGCAGGATCTGAGCTCACGGCGGCGGCGGATGCAAGCGCATCCCGGCAGGAGGAGGAGGAGGAGGAAGCCGGGCCGGGCCGGTCACATGAAGAGCCCGTGACCCGCCCGGCGCTGGAGCCGGTCCGGCCGAAGCTCCATGTCGCCTCCCGGGGCTGCTGCAAAGGACGCGGCCAGGTGGGTGCGAGGCGGGGCCCCCAGGACGCCTGGGTCCCTCCGGGGTGGGGGTGGGGTGTTGCAAGGAAGCGGGGGCCCCACCCACCCCCCCGGGGATGGAGCCAGGACGCCTGGGTCCTTCGGGAGAGAGAGGGGGCGGGGAGGAGAAGGGCTGGGAGGGAGAGCTGCGGCTGGCTCGGACTCCTGGGTCCCTGCGAGGATCGGGTCCCCGTCTCAGCATCACCCTTCCGCCCCTGGGGCTGATAAGGGGCCCCGCTGCGCCCCTGGGCTTGATGGGAAAATCTCTGCTCTCATGATGCCCTTCCCAAATCTCCCTCCCCCCCAACCCAGCTTGGTCAGCCAGAATCCCAGGTGGTTAAGGGGGGGGGAGTTTAGGAAGGGATCAGGGATGCTTCTTAGCACATCTCTCTGTTTTTTTGGGGGGGTCTTACAAATTATTACCCGGTTTTCCTGTCCTCCCTCGTATCATTTTTTATTTTTATTTTTAAATATATTTATTAAAGTTTCCATTTTTTTTGCAAACAAAAGAAAAAACAAACATAAAATTATTAAAAACACTTAAATTTCACACCTTATTTCCTTGTAACTTATTTCCCCGACCTCCTCATACCTCCCCTTCTTGTATACCCAGTTTGAATTGTTTGTACAGCAAATCCTTATCTCAACATCTTAGATTATTATAGCTTTAAATTCTTGCTTACAAAAAGAAAGTCATTTTCCTCGTATCGTTTTTTTAACGGGAGTTGGCTGAACGCCACTCTCCCCACCCCCGTTAAAAAAAATTTAACCCACTGTCATTACGACTATTTATTATTATGCCCTGTGTTATGCTTTTCATTGTTATGATGCATAAACTACATTCTTACTATTGGGATCTTTGGATAAAGGGCTGCATATGATCAGTTGCCAACCTAGCAGTTCGAAAGCACCTCAAAGTACAAGTAGATAAATAGGTACCACTCCGGCGGGAAGGGAAACGGCATTTCCGTGTGCTGCTCTGGTTCGCCAGAAGCGGCTTAGTCATGCTGGCCACATGACATGGAAGCTGTACGCCGGCTCCCTCGGCCAATAAAGCGAGATGAGCGCCGCAACCCCAGAGTCGGCCACGACTGGACCTACCGCTCAGGGGTCCCTTTACCTTTATATCAATTGAACAGATAATAATAATAACTTATTTTTGTCCCGGTTGTGCAACAATAGACACTTGGGCTCCTCTGCGCATGCACCAAATTCCTTATTCCGAAGGTGGTGGACTCCCCTTCCTTGGAGGTCAGACGGCCACCTGTCAGGGCTTCTTCAGCTGCGATTCCTGCATTGCGGGGGGTTGGGCTGGATGACCTTTGGGGGACCCTCAACAACAAAGCTATGATTCTGTGCTCACCGCTGAATGGTCCCAAAGAGGATCCATGAAGTGAGCTTGCTTTCATGCCAGTGGGTCGTGGGGCCCAGCAATCCTGGTTCTCCCCAGCCCCCTAGGGACCCTCCCTTTTCCAGCACCTACCCCCCCAACATACCTTTCCTTGAGGAACGGGCCTGTGTGGTTCAGGGGCAGAGCTCCTTCTTGGCATGCCGAGTTAACCTATGGAACTCACTCCCACAGGACGGACGCAGGGGTGGCCCCTGACCTGCATGGCTTTAAAATGGGGTTTGGCAAATTCGCAGAGGGCTCTTGGCCACGGATCCATAGAATCCTAGGATTGTTAGGGTTACCTACTCCAACCCCCCTGCAGTGCAGGAAACTTTTGCCGTAGCCGGAACTCGAACCCAAGTCCCTGGGATTAAGAGTCTCATGCTGTACCGATTAATCCGTTCCAGATTTTTGAAAACAGCAGTCCAACATGAATTTTATTCTCTTACGAGACCATTGATCCATAAAATGAAAGCAATAATCAGTGTGCTGTGCTATAAAATAAACAAGGCAACATTGTAGATGACAGAAATTAAAATTATTATTTTTTCCTTACCTGCGCGGATGATAGTCATCATTTAGATGGGGGGCTTTTATCCATTTCCGCAGTCACACACAATCAATCCATTGGTAGCCGAACTGGGTTCCACACAGTCGCAAAAAACAAAATAACCAGAAAAGCCTCAAAAACAAAAGCGCAAAATAAACAGCAAAAACGAAAGCGCCAGAATTAATCCATCCCGGGAGTCCGCTTGACTTCCGAAATGTTTGAAAACCAAGGCGCGGCTTCAGATGGGTGCAGGCGCCCAGGAAACAATAGCCGACAGCCGCATCGGACGTCCGGTTTTTGAAAAACGGAACTTCTGGGTTTTCAGCTTTGGGGAACCAAGGTAAAGTGGTGCCTCGCAAGACGAAATTAATCCGTTCCGCGAGTCTCTTCGTCTTGCGGTTTTTTTCGTCTTGCGAAGCATGGCTATTAGCGGCTTAGCGGCTATTAACGGCTTAGCGGCTTTAAGAAAAAGGAAACAAACTCGCAAGAACTCAAGCCCATAGGGAAATTCGTCTTGCGGAACGACTCAAAAAACGGAAAACTCTTTCGTCTAGCGAGTTTTTCGTCTTGCGAGGCATTCGTCTTGCGGGGCACCACTGTACCACTGTAATGCACATCTGGTTGGCTAATGTTGGATGCTGGACTAAAATGGGCCATTGGCAAGAAATTTCTTGCATATGTGGTGGACATGTTCCAAGATTAAAGCCTTTTGGGATACCATATATAATGAATTGAAAAAGAGATTTAAGTATAATTTCAGCAAAAAAACCAGAGGCTTTCCTGTAGGGGTTAATTGAGGAAATCCAAATGAAAGATGTAAATTTGTTCATGTGTGCAACAAGAATACTCCTGGCCCAGAAATGGAAGCAACAAGAACTCCCCACATTGGAAGATTGGCAAGTAAATACGTGGAGCTGGCGAAGCTGATGGGGAAGATTCAGAATGGCTATGATGATTTGTTCCAAAAGGACTGGGGCAAATTTATACTCTATATGAAAGAAAATTGCAAACAGTTGGATACGTTTGTAGGTTTAAGTTGAAGTGTTTGGTAATGGGAAATTAACGAGCTGATTTACTTATAAGTAGGTGACTGTTAAAAGATTGATTTAAGGTAAAAAAGTGAATTTAGGAATGTGGAGAAATTGGTAATGAGATATGGAGGTCTGCTGGAGGGAAGGAAGGAGGCAGATACTTTATTTAAGCAATGTCTTAAGCCATGAATTATTATTTTTTGAGATTGAAATGTAATAAAATATGGAAAACTTATATTAAAAAATAATAATAAAATGGGCCATTGGTCTGATCCAGCGATTGGAGCTGATGATTACAACTGCTGCAGCTAATATCTCTCTCTCTCCCCCCCTAATCTTCCTGTTTTCTGCCCCCCTAGATAAACCGGGGAGCTTGCGGCCCCCCCAGGCCATGTCTACAGAGAGCTCCCCTCTGCTCAGCTACCGGCTCTTCCGGGTCTCTAGCGAGGGCGAGATGCCAGGGGGCGGCCAGGAAGAGGCCCCCCTGGTGGTGGGGGTGGCGGGGTCGGCCACGGGGAGCTCCCACCATGACCCGGCCCGGCAGCTGTCGACGTTCTTCGGGGTCATCGTCCCCACGGTCCTCTCCATGTTCAGCATTGTGGTCTTCATGCGTGTGGGTGAGTCGGGCTCTGTGTTCGAGAGGCAACAAGGCGGCTGTCCTTCTCTGCACCCCCCCTTTTATAAAAAACCCCCAAACCTGACCTTGATCTGTGTCTCCACGCAGGGTTTGTCATCGGCCACGCAGGCTTCCTGCAGTCTCTCCTTATGTTGGTGGTGGCCTATGTCATCATTTCCTTGACCGTCCTGTCCGTCTGCGCCATCTCTACCAATGGAGCGGTCCAGGCAGGCGGGGCTTACTGTATCCTTTTTTTGGGGGGGGCAATTCAACGCACTTTGGTTGCTCTTGGATGGAGCAAGGGGGGAGAGTAGGCGGGTGGGAGAAAGCAAAAAATAATAATAATTTTTTAAATAATATATTTATTTATTTTACCAAGCACCAAAACACAAGTAGTGAACCCCCCCCCCCCAGGCAGCTGATACATTGGGTATAAATATTCAATAATATACATATTGAATAATAACTTCAAATCAACCATATGTACACTTCTATAAACCTTAACAATCCTCCCTCCACAAGGTTTATTTAACTTTAAACATTTTAATTGCTCCAAATTGTTCAAACCATACCCAAATAATTCAGTATCTTCTCAAACCAATCCTCCTTTTTCTCACTGGCCTTGTGCCCTTTCATTCTATGTATCTTCACAGTCAGGTATTCCAAAATATTATTCAGTTTTTTCCTCCATTGGTTCACCCCTAGCTCTTCTGCATTTCCCCAATTACTCGCTATAACCTGCCTGGCTGCAATTACCATCAGTTTTACCCATTTACATTCCTCTTTTGTTTTTTCATCTATTCACGCGGCACACAGTTAAACTATGGAACTCCCTGCCACAGGAGGCAGCAATGGCCACCAACCTGGGCGGCTTTAGGATTGGGCAAATTCATGGAGGAGGACGAGAGGGGCTGTCGGTTGCTGCTGGCCAGGATTTCTCTATGCCAGGCAAACTCGGCCCTCCAGATTGTTTTGGGACTACAATTCCCACCATCCCTGGCCACTGGTCCTGTTAGCTAGGGATGATGGGAGTTGTAGTCCCAAAACATCTGGAGGGCCGAGGTTGAGGAAGCCTGCTCTACGCTCTGCCCCTCCACTTATCTGTGAGAACAGGATCCTGGAGTAGATGGGCCTGATCCCGCAAGGATTTAAAGAACTGGCAAGCTTTTTCCAAATTCCCAAAGGCGGTGCATGTCGCTCTGAAACTCTTGGGACTACGATAAAAGTCCTGCTTTTTCTGCCCTCCCCCCGAACTTGCTCCAACTCTGACCATCCCAGAAAGCGGCCCTTGAATTGTGGCCCGAATGGAGTCGGCCCTCGCTAGTTCCTGCTCCATGCCGCCTGGTAATTGGAGGTAGACTTCCCCTGTACATGGAAGCTCCACAGCTATGCTCATCCTCCATGAGTTTGGGAGGGTGGCGGTACCTCAACTTCTCCTCTTTCGAAACTTTGCCTTAACTGACAACCTTCCCCCCCCCCAACCCGGCCGCTTTCAGTCATGATCAGTCGGACCCTGGGCCCCGAATTTGGCGGCAGCATCGGGCTCATGTTCTACCTGGCTAATGTCTGCGCTTGCGGCGTCTATGTCCTTGGGCTGGTGGAAGCCATTCTGGACGACTTCGGAGCAGGTGGGTGACAAGACGAGCGAGGGGTGTTCACCGTATTTTTCGCTCCATAAGACGCACCCGGCCATAAGATGTGCGTAGTTTTTAGAGGGGGAATGCAAGGAGGGGGGGGGAATTCTTTAAAGGGAGGGCTGAGCAGAGACTGTATGCATCCCAGGCTCAGCTCAGGGCTCCCTTTCACGAGCTGCGAGAAGCATGTGTGCGGCCCTTGCAGACTTTTCCCCAAGGAGGAAAAGGGAGTGCGGCTATCCCAGGCTTTTGGCTGGAGGCTGCCCGTGCCCTGAAGAGGGTTTGCACAGCTAAGCCAGAAGCTAGAACAGCAAGAGGGATCGCTGCGCAGTGAAAGCAGCGCTCCCTCTCACTGTTCTGGCTTCTGGGATAGCTGCACAGCCTGCATTCACTCCATATGGAGGGCAACCAAAATGGTCAAAGGCCTGGAAACGATGCCTTATGAGGGACGGCTAAGGGAGCTGGGCATGTTTAGCCTGGAGAAGAGGAGGTTAAGGGGTGATATGATAGCCATGTTCAAATATATAAAAGGATGTCACATAGAGGAGGGAGAAAGGTTGTTTTCTGCTGCTCCAGAGAAGCGGACACGGAGCAATGGATCCAAACTACAAGAAAGAAGATTCCACCTAAACATTCGGAAGAACTTCCTGACAGTAAGAGCTGTTTGACAGTGGAATTTGCTGCCAAGGAGTGTGGTGGAGTCTCCTACTTTGGAGGTCTTTAAGCAGAGGCTTGACAACCATATGTCAGGAGTGCTCTGATGGTGTTTCCTGCTTGGCAGGGGGTTGGACTCGATGGCCCTTGTGGTCTCTTCCAACTCTAGGATTCTATGATTCATAAGACGCACACACATTTCCCCTTACTTTTTAAGAGGGAAAAGGTGCGTCTTATAGAGCGAAAAATACAGTGTTTATGTCGTGCAATTTATATTCTGCTTGATTGCCGGGGGAAAGAAACAACCTCAAGCCAGTTTACGAAAGAGCGAAACGACGAGATTATCAGCTGCAATTCCTGCATCTCAGGGGGTAGGGCTGGATGACCTTTGGGGGACCCCCCTCCCGAATCCACAGTTCTGTGATTCTGTGATTCCTAACCTCTCTGCCTCCCTTCCCCAATGCCTGCAGATGGATCCGACCCTCCTGGGGCAAAGGCTCTCCCCCAGGGCTATCTGTACAGCTTCCTCTACGGCTCGGTCGTCCTCCTGGTCTGCCTCCTGGTCTGCCTGGTGGGCTCCCACATCTACTCCCGGGCGGCCTTCTTCATCTTCCTGGTGGTCAACGCTGTCCTCATCACCATCTTCGCCAGCTTCTTCGCCGTGTCGCCTCGGGAGATCGCGGTCTCCCGGGACGGGAACCACAGCTTCAACGCCTCCTTCACCGGGTTCAACGTCTCCACGCTCAGGGACAACATGTATGGTAAGTCTGCGGCGGGGGCTGAACGACCGAGGGAGGGAGGAGGCCCAGAGCAGAACTTCGCCAACCGGGCAAATGTACAGAGAGCTAAAAGCCAAAAGGAAACAAACAGAAACACCTGCAAACTTTCTGAGCAACCGGGCAGGCGGAACGCTTTCCACAGATGCCCAAAGGATGATGATGATGATGATGATGATGATGATTTTATTATTATTTATACCCTGCCCATCTGGCTGGTTTTCCCAGGCCATTCTGGGCGGCTCCCAACAGAATATTAAAAACACAATAAAACATCTAACAGTAAAAACTTCACTAAGCAGGGCTGCCTTCAGATGTCTTCTAAAAGTCGGATAGTTGTTTATTTCCTTGACATCTGATGGGAGGGTGTTCCACAGGGCGGGCGCCACCACCGAGAAGGCCCTCTGCCTGGTTCCCTGTAACTTGGCTTCTCGCAGGGAGGGAACCGCCAGAAGGCCCTCGGAGCTGGACCTCAGTGTCCGGGCAGAACGATGGGGGTGGAGATGCTCCTTCAGATATACTGGACTGAGGCCATTTAGGGCTTTCAAGGTCAGCACCAACACTTTGAATGGTGCTCGGAAACGTCCTGGGAGCCAATGTAGGTCTTTCAGGACCGCTGTTATGTGGTCTCCCAGTCACCAGTCTAGCTGCCGCATTCTGGATTAGTTGTAGTTTCTGGGTCACCTTCAAAGGTAGCCCCACGTAGAGCGCATGGCAGTGGTCCAAGCGGGAGATAACCAGAGCATGCGCCACTCTGGCCAGACAGTCTGCGGGCAGGTAGGAAAGGAATGCAGCGAAGGTGCGAGACTGATATCAATGGGTAGGGAGTTTCAAAGTGTCGGTGCCGCCACACTAAATGCCCAGGTTCTTGCAGGTGCAGTGAGGGCGTTGTTTGGCACAGGCGAAAGTGCCAGTCTCGCTGATCGAAGCAGTTGTGCGGGCACATACATTGTGTGTGTGTGTGTGTGTCTCCTACGAACATGCTTCTCTCCCTCTGCAGCCATGTACTCTCGTGATTACACCACCAACAACATCATGTCCTTCGCCACCGTCTTCGCCGTCATGTTCAACGGCTGCACGGGCATCATGGCTGGGTCCAACATGTCAGGTGAGGTTTTTGGAGGGTGGGCCGGGGCGAGGGGGGCAGCAGGAGGTGGGTTTTGGGGGCGCATGCCCTCCTTTCTCGTGGCCGGGGGGTGGCGCTTGGGACCCTGCGCCCATTTTGCAGGGAGAGCCTTTTTTAAAAATGTAGTTTTGTTAATTTCCAATCTGTGACAAAAACGAGAGGGGTGGGGAATGCAAAAACAAAATCCCAACTTGCCTCAAAGCAGCAGCTGTTTTCACCTCTCTCTTTTTTAAAAAATAGGGGAACTCAAAAATGCCAGCAGCTCCATCCCGAAAGGGACCATCATTGCCGTGGTCTATACTTTTGTCATCTATTTCCTTCTCTTCTTCATGACCAGCTTCACCTGCGAGAGGTGAGTGGTAGTTTATTTGCAAATCGGCTTCAGTGGGTTTCAACGATCAAGCGGCGTATGGACTTTGTGAAATGAAATAAAGCAAATAAATATTTTGCTAGGGGCAGGCCTTCCCCAACAAATGACAAACGCCCCCTCCCTTTACACCTCACTGACCTCCTCCCCTATCTCCCACACAGCTCACCCAAGCCCCTCCCTTCCTCCCAAGCCCCACCCCTTTTCAGGAGTGGGAGGAGCTTCACAGAGCCTCCCATCCCTCCCCATTAAACAGCTTGCTTGGGCCAGCCTGCGTGGCCTCGTGCCAACTGCAGAGCGTGACGACACCCTTCATTTCTATATATATAGGAAGAAATTCCTGGCCCGACTGCACTGCCGGCCAATTAGGTTTCAAAGTGCTGGTTTTGACCTATAAAGCCTTAAATGGCTCGGGGACGCAATACCCCAAGGATTGCCTCTCCCCATATGAACCGACCCGGACCCTGAGATCATCTTCTGAGGACAGTACGTTTCCGAGCACAATTCAAAGTGTTGGTGTTGACCTTTAAAGCCCTAAACGGCCTCAAAGGCCCAGTAGACCTGAAGGAGCGTCTCCACCCCCATCGTCCAGCCCGGACGCTGAGGTCCAGCTCCAAGGGCCTTTTGGTGGTTCCCTCCCTGCGAGAAGTGATGTTACAGGGAACCAGGCACAGGGCCTTCTCGGTGGTGGTGCCCGCCCTGTGGAACACTCCGCCATCAGATGTCAAAGAGAACAACAACTACCAGGCTTTTAGAAGACATCTGAAGGCAGCCCTGTTTCGGGAAGCTTTTAATGTTTGATGTATTATAGTATTTTAATATTCTTTTGGAAGCCGCCCAGAGTGGCTGGGGAAACCCAGCCAGATGGGCGGGGTATAAATAATAAATTATTATTATTATTATTATTATTATTATTATTATTATTATTATTATTATTATTATTATCTTTCGTATGTCTCCCCTATGAGAGGTCCGGGGGGTGGCAACAAAAGAAGAGGCCTTATCTGTGGTGGCTCCCCATTTGTGGAATTCTCTCCCCGGGGTGGTTCGGCTGGCAGCTTCGTTATATATCTTTAGGCGCCAGGCAAAAATGTTCCCCTTCAACCATGACTTTTTAAGTGTGTTTGTGAGTGGGTGGGATATCGTTTTCTTTGTGCTCTATTGTGAATTTTGCATTCTCATTTTATATTTTTATGCTGTGAGCTGCACTGTGATCGATACAGTGAAGGCACTAGCCTGGTGTCAATAGTTCCAAAGTCTAGGTGAAAGTTTGATTTCTTACAAAGGCGGAATGGGCGTTGTGTGGCACTTGCAACGGCGCCAGTTCTGCTCTTGTGTTCTTACGTATTGGACTACCCCGCAGGGCTCTGCTGAAGGGGGACTACGGCTTCTTCCGGGCTATCAATGTATGGCCTCCCTTTGTGTTGATCGGCATCTACTCTGCGTCGCTCTCGGCATCGATGAGCAACCTCATCGGCGCGTCGCGGATCCTCCACGCCCTGGCAAAGGACGACCTGTTTGGTGAGTCCTTCCCCTCCAGAAAAATCCCTTTACATGAGTGCAGAGGGAACCCATAGCTCTCCGGGTGCTGCTGCGCTACAACTCCCACCAGGCGCTACACCTCCCACCGTCGTCCCTGCCCGTTGGCCGTGGTGGCTGAGGGGAGTTGGGAGTCCAGAAATATATGGAGAGGATTCTCAGGCATTCCCTGCCTCGTCTCCCCAAGCCCGCTTTCTGTCTCCGAAGATCCCATTGTTGCCTTGTCATGGCAGGAATCGTCCTGGCTCCGGCGAAGATTGTTTCCAAAGGGGGCAACCCGTGGGTGGCCGTTCTCTACACCTGGGCGCTCGTACAGGTACGTTCTCCTCTTCTCTTCCTTCCCCTTTCACCCTGTGCCGCTCAGGGGAACCCCAGAGCTGCTCTGTCCCGGCCAACATCGGAAAATGAGAAAACAGGAAGGGCATGGGTAGGCAAACTAAGGCCTGGGGGCCGTATATGGCCCAATCGCCTTCTCAGTCCGGCCCGCAGATAGTCTGGGAATCAGTGTGTTTTTACATGAGTAGAATGTGCCCTTTTATTTAAAATGCATCTCTGGGTTATTTGTGGGGCATAGGAATTCGTTCATTTTTATTTTCCCCCCAAAATATAGTCCGGCCCCCCACAAGGTCTGAGGGACAGTGGACCAGCCCCCTGCTGACCCCTGGCATAGATGCTGAAGGGCAAGACAGGGGAGCAGCGGTCCTAGCTGCAGTTTCATAGATTCATAGACTCTATCTAGGAGGGACTCCGGGGGTCATCGCGTCCAGCCCACTTGCAATGCAGGAATCTGCAGCTATTCAGTTATAGAGTGAGGTGGCCTTTGAGCAAGGGATTTAAAATATACAGTGGTGCCTCGCAAGACGAAAAGAATCCGTTCTGTGATTCTCTTCGTCTAGCGGTTTTTTCGTCTTGTGAAGCAAGCCCATTGACAGATTAGCGCTATTAGCGGCTTTTAGCGGCTTATCGGCTTATCGGATCAGCTGATAAGCGGCTTAGCGGCTTAGAAAAAGGGGGAGAAAAGGGGAAAAAACCCGCAGGAACTCGCAAGACATTTTCATCTTGCGAAGCAAGCCCATAGGAAATTCGTTTTGCGAAGCACCTCCAAAACGGAAAACTCTTTCGTCTAGCGAGTTTTCCGTCTTGCGAGGCATTCGTCTTGCGGGGAACCACTGTATAAACTAACCTGGAGCCTTCCAGGCAGTGTGGACTACAGTTCCCATCAGCTTTCTTGGGAGCTGTAGTCCAAATCAACTGGATATCAATAATAATATAATAATTTATTATTTATACCTCACCCATCTGGCTGGGTTTTCCCAGCCCCTCTGGGCGGCTCCCAGCAGAATACAGTGGTACCTCAGGTTACATACGCTTTAGGTTACATATGCTTCAGGTTACATATGCTTCAGGTTACAGACTCCGCTAACCAAGAAATAGTGCTTCAGGTTAAGAACTTTGCTTCAGGATGAGAACAGAAATCGTGCAGTGGCGGCGCAGCAGCAGCAGCAGGAGGCCCCATTAGCTAAAGTGGTGCTTCAGGTCAAGAACAGTTTCAGGTTAAGAATGGACCTCCGGAACGGATTAAGTACTTAACCCGAGATACCACTGTATTACAAAAACATGATAAAACATCAAACATTAAAAACTTCCCTAAACATGGGTGGCTCCAGGTTAGAGAAAGACTGTTATGATAGGATCATTTTTATCCTGCCTTTTGCCGGCTCACAGTTATAAGAGCGTAAGAGACCTGCGGGTACAGGGCGGTATACAAAATTAATACATAATAATAATAATAATAATAATAATAATAATAATAATAATAGCAGCATTCTGGATCAGGCCAGTGGCCCACCTAGTCCAGCGTCCTTTCCAGTGGGAAAGCCGTGAGCGGGACTCACAGCAAATGATAAAAGAATAAATTGGTCTCGAGGACCCAGTGGACCCCAATAAGTGATGCCAGGAAGGGGGCACGGGCAGCGCCAGGACAGGGTTTCCCTGCCCCATAGCTGTAGCCCCCTCGCTTCCTCTGCCGCCCTGACTCTTTTTCCGCTCGGTGTCTCTCCCAGCTGGTCCTCTTCGTCGGGAAGCTGAACACCATTGCCAGCATCGTCACCGTCTTCTACCTCGTGGCCTATGCCGCCGTGGACCTGGCCTGCTTGGCGCTGGAGTGGGCCTCCGCCCCCAATTTCCGGTGGGTGTGGTGTCCCGGGAGAGGGTGGGGCCGGGCTGCTTTGGGGAGAGGGGAGGGGCGAGGCAGCAAGTCGGCCTTTCTGATGCTTACACTGCTCTGAAACCGCAGTCAAAACCTGAGTTGGGGGTCCTGCTCTTGCCTGAGGGGTGCACTGCCTTTTTTGGGGGGGGAGGGATATTCCGGTGGTGGGAGGGGCCAGAGGGCAGGGCCATGGGTGTGCATTTTAACCTTGATAACAGACACGCTTGCGCACTCTTCCCAGTTCAGGCAAGCAAGAGGCGTCCTTGCAGCTCAAGGCCAGGTGTGCAAAGTAGGAATAGAGAGGGGTGTGGCCTGGGTGGAGAAGGTGTGGCTGAGAAAGGGGTGTGGCCTGTGCTGAAAGGGGTGTGGTTGAGGGAGGGGAGTGGCCTAGGTGGAGAGGGGTGTGGCCTGGATGTTGAGGGTGTGGCTGAGAAAGGGGTGTGGCCTTGTCTGGAAGGGGTGTGGTTGAGGGAGGGTGTGGCCTGGATGTTGAGGGTGTGACCGAGGAAGGGGCGTGGCCTGGGTGGAGAAGATGTGACTGAGAAAGGGGTGTGGCCTTGTCTGAAAGGGATGTGGTTGAGGGAGGGGCGTGGCCAGAGCAGAAAGGGGTGTGGCCAGGATGTTGAGGGTGTGGCTGAGGAAGGGGCGTGGCCTAGGTGGAGAATATGTGACTGAAAAGAGGTGTGACTGAGAAAGGGGTGTGGCCTTGTCTGAAAGGGGTGGGCTTGAGGGAGAGGGGTGTGGCTAAGGGAGGGTGTGGCTGAGGAGGGGGCGTGGCCTGGGTGGAGAAGATGTGACTGAGAAAGGGGTGTGGCCTTGTCTGAAAGGGGTGTGGTTGAGGGAGGGGCGTGGCCAGAGCAGGAAGGGGTGTGGCCAGGATGTTGAGGGTGTGGCTGAGGAAGGGGCATGGCCTAGGTGGAGAATATGTGACTGAAAAGAGGTGTGACTGAGAAAGGGGTGTGGCCTTGTCTGAAAGGGGTGGGCTTGAGGGAGAGGAGTGTCCTGGGTGGAGAGGGGTGTGGCTAAGGGAGGGTGTGACCGAGGAGAGGGCGTGGCTAGGGTAAAGAGGATATATCACTGAGGGCCAGATGGGGAGATGTGGGGGGCCACATTTGAGGGTCCCCATCCTCGGTGTCAGACTCTGTACTGAGCGCACCCCCTCCCTGCCTCCCCGCTCTTTTTCTTCCCCCCTCCCCCAGCCCCACCTTCCAGGTGTTTTCGTGGCACACCTGCCTCCTGGGCATCGTCTCCTGCCTGGTGATGATGTTCCTGATCAGTGCGGCCGGCGCCTCTGGCAGCCTGGGGCTCATGCTGCTGCTCCTGGGCTTCATCCACCTGCGCTCCGCCGCTTCCTCCTGGGGCTACATCAGCCAGGCCCTCATCTTCCACCAGGTACCCTCCTCACACCTGCGTGCGTGTCTCCCTGGAGGGGAGCCCCAGGGCTGCTTAGACATCCTCCAGGGACAGTCTAAACTCCCAGCACACGTTGCTGCCTCTAGCCCGGGGGTCGGCAACCTGCGGCTCCGGAGCCGCATGCGGCTCTTTAAAGCCTTTGCTGCGGCTCTGGGGCGGAGGCGCGGGGCGGAGGCGAGGGGACGGGGCGATGGGCGGGCGCGAGTGGAGGGCGCGAGGGAAGGAGGCGAGGGGCGGGGGCGGAGGCGAGGGGAGGGGCGAGGGCGCGAGGGAAGGAGGCGGGGGGCGAGGGGCGGGCGCGAGGGAAGGAGGCGAGGGGAGGGGGCGAGGGGCGGGCGCGAGGGGAGGAGGCGGAGGAGTTAGTTGCCTGAAGCCACTGTTCAAAACTGGTCACTGTTTTGAAGGGGAGTGAAGAACACACACTCAAAAAAAGGTAACTTGTTAATTTAATGTTTATTATGTTTACTGATTTGTGCTTTGTGACTGTTTGAGGTGGGGTTTTTTTCTTGGGAGGCTGGGCGGCGCGAAGAGAGGGAGGCTTGTGGTAGCCTTGTCTCTAGCAAAGTAAGTCCTCGCTATTTGGTCACATGCGCAGTGGCTTCGGAGCTCCAACACTTGCTTTGCCGGCTGCTTTCAAAAGCGTCGGAATCAGCTGTGCTGTTGCTGGGTAACCGGATCTTTCCAGCAGCCATCTTATCTGCCCATGTGGTCTTCTGAGGCGGCCGCCATCTTACTATAGGAAATTCCACGTGGGAGTTAGTTGCCTGAAGCCCCTTTTTAAACTTAAGCAGGGGAAAGTTTTTGGGGAACGTTATGCAACAGCTTATTGCTGGTCTTTGTCGTCCCGCCTTTGTAAGCAGGCTGCATTGAAAGGGGGCGTATACACTGGTCACTGTTTTGAAGGGGAGTGAAGAACACACACTCAAAAAAAAGTAACTTGTTAATTTAATGTTTATTTCTATGAGGAGGAGTAATTCTGAGGGGTCAAACAAAGAAATAATAAAAAGTGTCAAAAAAGGTATTTTTATAATGATGAATGCCTCATTATTATATATTATTTACATCAGGCACTGATTTATGGTTCACTGGGGCCCTGGTTAATTTTCTTTGGCATTTTGTGGCATTGATTATGCAGTCGCGGTCGCGTGGAATTCCACGTGGAGTTAGTTGCCTGAAGCCCCTTTTTAAGCGAAGCCCCTTTTTAAACTTAAGCGGGGGAAAGTTTGGTGAAAGTTTGGTGAATTGCTGCCCAGGAGTGTGGTGGAGTCTCCTTCTTTGGAGGTCTTTAAGCAGAGGCTTGACAACCATATGTCAGGAGTGCTCTGATGGTGTTTCCTGCTTGGCAGGGGGTTGGACTCAATGGCCCTTGTGGTCTCTTCCACATATGTATGTGAGCAGGTCTTCTCCAACATGAACTATATTAAAAACAAACACCGATCACGCCTCACAGATGACAGCTTGCAAGCCTGTGTGAAAATGAAGGTGACGTCTTACAGCCCTGATGTGCAGACACTGAGCACTGAGGTTCAGGAGCAAAAGTCCCATTAACCTGGTTACCTGGTTGTAAATTAAATATTTTAATTAGCTATTAATTTGTCCTTTTTTCTTGAGATTGACAGCTGACTGCACGATCCTGTATATATAGCATTAAGGCCAGAAACAATATATGCAGTGTTATATTTGTTTTAAATGTTGCAATGTTTTTGCGGCTCCCAGTTGTTGTTTTTTTTTTCGGAAACGGGTCCAAGTGGCTCTTTTTGTCTTAAAGGTTGCAGACCCCTGCTCTAGCCCATAATCGTTGCAGAGATTTTGCTCTGTCGCCTGTTACCTGGCTCACGTTTACTCCTTTTTAAAACCTGAGATGCCATCATGGACCTTCTGTATGCGGAGCAACTGCTCTGCCCAATAGCCGGCGGTGGTGTTGCATAGTGGTTAGAGTTTCAGACTAGGATCTGGGAGAGATGAGGGTTCAAATTCTGCCGTAAAGCTCACTGGGCATGACCTGGGAGGCCAGACACTCAGCCTAGCCCACCTCACAGGGTTGGTGTGAGGAGGAAATTGGGGTGTACGGGGAACTTAGCAGGCCATCTTGAGCTCCTTGGAGATAGAAATGCAATAAATAAAAATAAATGCAATAAAAATAAATTATTTCGGGGGCAGAGGGAGCTGCCTTGCACTGAGTCAGAACACAGGCCCACCTCCTTCAGTGCTGTCTGCACAGACTGGCAGCAGCGGCTCTTTGGGTCTCGGACATGGGCCCTTCCTGATCCTCACTTGGCGATGCTGGGGCTTGAACCTGAGACGACCTGGAGGGAGCAGTGGCAAGTGGCCACATTCGTCTGGTGCACCTAAAACACTAAGGCTGTCATGGCTTCCCCCAAAGGATTCTGGGATCTGTGGCTTGTTCTCAGAGAACACTATGGTGCCCCATTGAACAGTCATGGCTTCCCCCAAAGGATTCTGGGAGCTGTGACTTGTTCAGATTGCTGAGATTTCTGAGGAGACCCCTATTCCCCTCACAGAGAGCACTATGATGCCCGTTTGAACAGTCATGGCTTCTTCTGAAGGAAGAGACCCCTAGTCCCATCACAGAGCTCACTGTGATACCACTTTCAATGGTCCTGGCGTCCCACAAAGTATTCTGGGAGCTATACTTTGTTAAAGATGCTGAACGTTGTGAGGAGACCCCCTTCTTCCCCTCACAGAGAGCACTATGATGCTCCTTTGAACAGTCATGGCTTCCCCCAAAGGATTCTGGGAGCTGAAGTTTGTGAAGGGAGCCGAGAGTTGTGAGGAGACCCCCTTATTCCCCTCACAGACCACACTATCATACTAGTTTGAACAGTCATGGCTTCCCCCAAAGGATTCTGGGAGCTGTGGCTTGTTCAGAGTGCTGAGATTTCTGAGGAGAGACCCCTATTCCCCTCACAGAGAGCACTATATAGTGCTGTTTTTCTAGAAAAAAAGAGGCGCTGGAACTCGCCAAGAACGCCTCCCTTGTTCTCTCAAGGATGGCAATGGCGCCTACATGAGAGGGGCCAGAACTGATTTCCGGCAAGTTCCATGTGAAAAAGAAGCCCTGGATATATCTATGCAGTCATGGCTTCCCTCAAAGGATTCTGGGAGCTGTGGCTTGTTCACAGTGCTGAGATTTCTGAGACCACTATTCCCCTCACAGAGAGCACTATGGTGCCCCTTTGAACAGTCATGGCATCCCCCAAAGGATTCTGGGAGCTGTACTTTGTTAAAGATGCTAAAAGTTGTGAGGAGAGCCACTATTCCCCTCACAAAAGCGTACCACAGTATACCACTTTAAACAGTCATGGCTTCCCCCAAAGGATTCTGGGAGCTGAAGTTTGTGAAGGGAGCCGAGAGTTGTGAGGAGACCCCCTTCTTCCCCTCACAGAGCACACTATCATACTAGTTTGAACAGTCATGGCTTCCCCCAAAGGATTCTGGGAGCTGTGGCTTGTTCAGAGTGCTGAGATTTCTGAGGAGAGACCCCTATTCCCCTCACAGAGAGCACTATGGTGCTCCTTTGAACAAACATGGCTTCCCCCAAAGGATTCTGGGAATGCTGCTTCATTAAGGGTGCTGAGGGTTGAGACCCCCTATTATTCCCCTCACAGAACTACAATTCCCTGGGGGAGACAGATTGGTGGTTAAACTGCTCTGTTGGGAGTTTTGGCTGGGGAGGGCGGGATATAAATAAAATATTATTATTATTATTATTATTATTATTATTATTATTTTATTTATTTATTTATTATTATTATTATTATTATTATTATTATTATTATTATCATCATCAGGGAGCTGTCCTCCACAACTCGACGGCTACCCCTCCACCTTCTCACTTTCCCCCTTTTCCACCCCCTCCAAAACAGGTCCGGAAGTATCTGCTCCTCCTCGATATCCGGAAGGACCACGTCAAATTCTGGCGGCCCCAGATCCTCCTTATGGTGGCCAACCCCCGGGGCAGCTCCCAGCTCATGAAGTTTATCAACCACCTCAAGAAAGGGGGCCTCTTTGTCCTGGGGCACGTGGAGATCGGGGACCTTGGTAAGAGGGACATCCGGGGTGGAGGACAAGGGGCAGACGTCCAGACCGCTTCCCAAACCAACGGCAAGGAAAAGCTGGTCCTACGCTCGCTCAGCGCTGCGGTTCTGTGAATCCAGCCCCCAGTTGCTCTACAGGCAGAGAGCCTCAGTGAAGGACCTGTGACACGCAAGGCATTGTAGAATTATAATAATAATATTAAAAAACACATAAAAAAATTCCCTAAACGGGGCTGTCTTCAGATGCCTTCTAAAAGTCAGGTAGCTGTTTATTTCCTTGAAATCTGATGAGAGGGCAGGTGCCACCACCGAGAAGGCCCTCCGCCTGGTTCCCTGCAACCTCGCTTCTCTCAGGGAGGGAACCACCAGAAGACCCTTGGAGCTGGACCTCAGTGTCCGGGCAGAACGATGGGGGTGGAGACGCTCCTTCAGGTATTCTGGACCGAGGTCGTTTAGGGCTTTCACGGTCAACACCAACACTTTGAATTGTGCTCAGAAACGTACTGGGAGCCAGTGTAGGTCTCTCAGGACCGGTGTTATGTGGTCCCGGCGGCCGCTCCCAGTCACCAGTCTGGCTGCCGCATTCTGGATTAGTTGCAGTTTCTGGGTCACCTTCAAAGGTAGCCCCACGTAGAGCACATTGCAGTAGTCCAAGCGGGAGATAACCAGAGCATGCACCACTCTGGCCAGACAGTCTGTGGGCAGGGAGGGTCTCATCCTGCGTAGAAGATGGAGCTGACAGACAGCTGCCCTGGACACAGAACTGACCTGCGCCTCCATGGACAGTGGTGAGTCCAAAACGACTCCCAGGCTGCGCACCTGGTCCTTGAGAGGTCCTTCAAAGGCCTTGCTGCCTCTAACTGGCTCCATTCTCTTCTCTTCTGTCCCCCTCCTGTTGGTAACTTCCTGCCTGCCTTTTGTGGTTTTCCCTCTGCAGACACGATGCCCTCCGACCCCATCCAAGCCCACTACAACTTCTGGCTGAGCCTGGTGGACAAGCTGAGCATCAAGGCCTTCGTGGACCTCACCCTCTCGCCTTCGGTCCGCCAAGGGACACAGCACCTCCTCCGGATCACCGGCTTGGGTGAGGAAGGGAGGGGTCTCTAGTCCACTCACCTGCACATAATAATAATAATAATAATAATAATAATAATAATAATAATATCCCGCCCATCTGGCTGGGTTACCCCAGACAGACTGGGCGACTTCCAACAGAACACTAAAACCAGAATAAAACATATCAAACATTAAAAACTTCCCTAAACAGGGCTGCCTTCAGATGTCTTCTAAAAGTCAGGTAGCTGTTTATTTCCTGGACATCTGATGAGAGGGCGGGTGCCACCACTGAGAAGGCCCTCTGCCTGGTTCCCTGCAACCTCGCTTCTCACAGGAAGGGAACCACCAAAAGGCCCTCGGAGCTGAATGATGAGGGGTGGAGACGCTCCTTTATTTATTTATCTGATTTAGAGCATTTGTAGCTTACACTTCAGACATAAAAGGCCTTCCATAGCAGGCTTAACAAGGCAGTCCTTCTCCTCACGGGCTTACAATCCCAAGAGCTATGGGTGCTGTGTTGGCCTCATCCTGTCCCAGTCCAACACTCTAACCTCTGCATCCCTCTGGATCTGTTGTTTGGTATGGTAGAAGGAGAGAGTAGCTGCTGCTGCTGCTGCTGCTGAGCTCAGCTCCTGCTTGCGGTCTTATTTATTACCAGCGAGTCCCAGGGCGGGTTACAACTATTTAAAATTCAGAATTAAAAATAGTTTAAAAAAACATTCAGCTGCCTGAATCCTTTCAATTGCAGTTGGTTCTGATAGGAACTTCCAACTTCTCGGAACTGGTGCCTACGCTTACATTTTTCCTTCTCCCCCCACATCCCTTTTTCCTTATGTGTTATGTCTTTTTGGGATGGGTTGACTACTGACCTATGTAAGTCACGGTGGCTGTGCTCCTCCACCTCCTCAGTCAGAGGCAGCGATGCTTCTGAATACCAGTTGCTGGAAACTTCAGGATGGGAAAAGCGCTCTTGTGCTCGAATCCAGCTTGCGGGTTTCCCATAATGCACAGCTGGCTGTCCACTCTTGACAGCAGGAAGCTGGACAAAGTGGGCCATTGACTTGACCCAACCGGCTCTCCTTATATTTTCATATTGGGGAGAATTCCCAATGCCCCCAGAAAGAGAGGGAGAAGACTCCCCAGTCCCGTACAAAGAGCTGCGTACTTAGAGGCACCCCCAAAATACAGTGGTGCCTCGCAAGACGAAAAGAATCCGCTCTGTGATTCTCTTCGTCTAGCGGTTTTTTCGTCTTGCGAAGCAAGCCCATTAGCGGATTAGCGCTATTAGCGGCTTTTAGCGGCTTATCTGCTGATCGGATCAGCTGATAAGCATCTTAGCGGCTTAGAAAAGGGGGGGGGGAGGGAAAAAAACCAGCAGGAACTCGCAAGACATTGTCGTCTTGTGAAGCAAGCCCATAGGAAATTCGTTTTAAGAAACACCTCCAAAACGGAAAACTCTTTCGTCCAGTGAGTTTTCCGTCTTGCGAGGCATTCGTCTTGCGGGGCACCACTGTATACCCTTCAATCTCTTATCTTTTGATGCGATAATCTTTATTGTCATTGTCCCATACAGAACAATGAAATTGAAAAAATCTACACCAGACATTCAAAAACCAACAAGTCTGCTATCCCAGCCTGTTTACCCCCCTAAAAACTCTGATACCCCATAATTAAATACAATATACTCCCACAGAGACTACCTTACACTGCGTTTAAAAACAAAATCGCATTTGGATAGAAACTGTTTCTCAGGCGGCTAGTCCTAGTCTTTATAACCCTGTACCTTCTTCCAGAAGGCAGAAGCTGAAAGAGATCATTTCTGGGGTGCGCACTGTCCTGCGCTATCTCTGCAGCTTTCTTATGGCACCTGGAAGCATAGATTTGATCCAAGGTGGGAAGAGCGCACCCAGTTATTCTCTCTGCAGTCTTTACAACCCTGGACAGCATTGCTTTTTCCCTGACCGTGCAGCTCCCAAACCACACACACAGACCATAAGTTAATACACTCTCAACATCAAACAGGTCCTTTGAGATATTATTTTTCCGGAGGATTCTCAGAAAATATAACCTCTGCTCTGCTCCATCTTTCACCCTCCATCTTTGAACCTGGCGAGGTGTCTGTCTCCCAAGCCCACAAACTGACCTCAACTTTGCTTGTGTGTGTGTGCCTTTTCCTCCGCAGGAGGGATGAAACCCAACACTTTGGTCCTTGGCTTCTACGACGACTGCGTCCCGGAGGATTACTTCCTGCAAGACCCGGCCTTCAGCCAAGCGCGGGAGAACGACGAGTTCGGCGTGGACCTGCCGGCCCTCCAGGCCCACTTCACGCCGGTAAGGGAGGCGGAGAGCCAGCGGGCCTTGAGACCCTCCGAGTACGTGGCCATCATCTCCGACGCGGTGAAGATGCACAAGAACGTCTGCCTGGCGCGCTACTTCCACCTCCTGGAGAAGGACCTGCCGCCCTCGTCTTCGTCGACCTCTTCCAAGCGGCGCTTCGAGGGCCGCTACATCGACGTGTGGCCCCTCAACCTCCTGCGCCCCAACTCGCCCACCTACGTGGACATCTGCAGCCTCTTCCTCCTGCAGATGGCCTGCATCCTCACCATGGTCAACTCCTGGAAGGCCGCGAGGCTCCGCATCTTCCTCTGCGTGGAGTCGGGAGACGTGGGCTGGGTCAGCAAGGAGGAGAAGCTGAGGGAGCTCTTGACCAAGCTGAGGATCAAGGCCACCATCAAGATCGTCACGTGGGACCAGGTGGTGGCCCTCCACGGCCACCCCCAGCATGCCGCGGGGCCCCGGGGGGACCCCGAGAGGCCGGACCCTCCCTCCGGGGCCGGAGGCTGCCCCGAGAAACCGGCGAGAGAGACCTACCTGAACGCCGCCACCTTCCAGGTGACCGACGAGTATTTGGCCTCCGTCAACGACCTGCTCTTGAAGCAAGGGGGGCAGACGGCCGTGCGCTTCCTCTACCTCCCGCGCCCCCCAGCCGACACCTCGCAGTACGAGCGCTACCTGGAGCAGCTGGCGATCCTGACCACAGACCTGGGGCCCACTATGCTCATCCACGGCCTGACGCCCGTCACCTGTACGGAGCTCTGAGGAGGACCTAGGGTTTGG
Organism: Podarcis liolepis; assembly: GCF_965112155.1. Classification (NCBI taxonomy): domain Eukaryota; kingdom Metazoa; phylum Chordata; class Lepidosauria; order Squamata; family Lacertidae; genus Podarcis; species Podarcis liolepis. The sequence continues at coordinate 2,158,465 of NC_139573.1, read as the reverse complement.
CGGGGGCAGAGGGGTGGGAATTCTAGGTGGTTTTGTTTCTGTTTCTTTTTTTTTTTTACCAAAAGAAGGTGCCTTGTCTCTCGAGTGAAGTGAGTGGTGAGAAGATTTGCCCTGGTGGTTTTGGAAAGGTGCCTTTGGAAAGGGGCAGAGAGGACCTTGCAAGTCCCGGGTGGATTTTGGGAGTCTTGAGTGAAGGCCCAGCAAGCTTGAAGGGGGCGGAGAGAGAGGTTTGGCAGGGGCTGCTTCTTTTTGTGTTTTTAAGGAGAATGTTCTTAAGGAGACGGTTCGGGAATGCCTTCATAGCCGCAACATGTAGCAGAGGCCTTGGACCACCAGAATCTGTTAGACAGGGCAGTTCTTGCACATATATATTTCCCGTGCAACCTGTCCTTTGCAAACTGCGCCATCAGGATTCATATGAGACGCACAGACCGGTTTCCCAGGCACATCAATGCTCTTCCGCCTGCCATGGAATCTTCTCCCGCACAGACACCTCCTCAGGGAAAACGAAGGCAGTGCCCCAACACTAGCAATAGGGTGGCCTTTTTGCTGCTAGGCTCTAAGATTTGCTCCTTCAGGCAACGCCCCTGCAGCCTTACTCCTGAAATTAGAAACGGTGGATTGGGCCCCCAGTCCACTTGTTCAGCGCATGCTACCTTGACTCTAGGGCCACATTCGCACCATCCATTTAAACCGCGGTGATATCACTTTAAACAGGTATGGCTTCCCCGGAAGAATCCTGGGATCTGCGGTTTGTTAAGGGGGCTTAGAGTTGTTGGGAAACCCCCTGTTACACACACACACACACACACACACACACACAAACAAACAAACTTCAGTTTTAACAACCAGCCCCTCTTCCCAGGGAACTCTGGGAGTTGTAGCCCTGGGAGTGGGGGATCAACAGCTCTCAGCACCCTTAAAAAAAACTACATCTCCCAGAGTTCTTTGGGGGAACCCATGACTGTTTAAAGTGTTTTTTTTAGTGCTTTTAGCTGCCCGGTGCGAGTGTGGCCCGAGACCCGAACACAGAAGTTACTTGACACTTTTCCGACTTCCACAAGGCATCGTTTGAATGTGTGGGTGTGTATGTGTGTTAAGGGGTCTCTAGGACACTGGGTCAGCCCCGCGACCCAGACTACTGGCAGGGTGGTCCCCTGCCATCGTTTTAGAGGCCATGTCCCTTTCAGGACGAAGGTGAAACTTCTTCCTTACACATGAATCTAGACCCTGAGGATGCTTCCCTCATTCCACTCCCTTTGATAGCTGCCATATTGCTTTGTTTGCCCTCCCCGTTTTAAAAGTCATTCCTCACCTTCCCCCAACCTGGCGCCCCCCCCCGAATATTTTGTAGTATATCTCCAGCCAGGAGCTGTAACCCAAAACTTCTGGAGGATGCTGTAAGTTAGAAAAGGCTTTCGACTGTGTTGAGTGGAAGATGAGCTTCATTCATTACATTCCCCAGACAGGGGGGTCCGTCTCCCCCATCCCTGCCATTAACCCAGCTAACCATAGAGAACAGGCTATTTTTAAAGCGAGTTGTTCCTAAATCGGGACTCCCCAAATATTTCCTAACACCCTCGTTGCCCCAAAGGTGCTTCTACTAATTGTTTACTGGCCGACTTAAATGTTTTATTTTTTTGTGCCTCTTTAGCTGGACAGCCACTGGGGTGGGGGGTGTTTGGGGTCCCCCTTTTGGGGGCTAAATATGTGCTTTTGGGTACTAACACTAACAGGGCTTGAGGGGGGAGAGGAAAAGTGGGGTGATTTCTACTTTTTAGTGACCGCTGCAATAAAAGTGAAAGTGCAAGAACAGATGGCGTGTTGTGTCTGGGGTTTATTTGGGGGGGGTGAGGTCTTTGGGAACGCCTCTTCTCCAAACTGAGTCTAAACTGGGGGTAATGGACCAGGAGCAAGACTTTGGGGTCGCAACAGACGGTTTGATGATGTCGACCGAGAGTGTGGCGGCTGTGAAAAATGCGAATTCCATGCTAGGGGTTGCTAGGAAGAAAGGGAGTGAAAATAAATCTGCCGATACCATAGTGCCATTATAGAAATCTGTGGTGTGGCTGCATTTAGAGTCCTGTGTGCAGTTCTGGTCAAAAGGATATATCTTCAAAAAGGATATTGTAGGGTTGGGGATAGTTCGGAAAAGGACCACCAGAATGATCAAAAGGCTGGAGCAGCTCCCCTATGAAGAAAGATTGCAGTGTCTGGGCTTTTCTGATTAGAGAAAAGGCGAGGAAATGGTGGCATTATAAAAATTTATTTATGAAATAATGCATGACACAGAGAAAGAGGGGACAGAGAAACATTTTCCGCCCTCTTCTCCTTTCCACTACCTTTTTTCACTTCCATGCCAACCTCCATTATAAAAATAGCACGGATCAAACCTGACCCCGTCCCTTCTCAAACAGTATTTCAGGATTCCTATTATCACGGAGTCGTAGAGTTGGAAGGGACACACAGCGGTCATCTAGTCCAACCCCCGATAGTGTCTTCAAAACGCAATATATTATACAAACAGGATACAGAATCTTATATTTAACGTGTAAGCAAATGACTCCATTAATTAGATCTACGCTGCATTTCCCCCTTAATTTATTTAAGATGGACTAAGCTTTATAATACAAGGGATTTGCAGGGCAGAATTACTGTTTTTTAAGCCGTGTTTTCCACATGAAATAAATCAAGAGTTGAATTAGAGATATGAGGACTTCTCTCTTAGTTGCCACCTTTTCTGTTGTTGTTGTTGGGATATAAAGTCTCGGATATAATAACATATTGGGTTTCTCCATTCTCTAAAGAAAACGAGGAAGCCAATGGGTTCCCGCCTTTATACACTTGAATGGCGCCTCTACCCTTTTCCTATCTCGTGGGTGCAACGCACAGAGGGCCAACGCCTAGAGCGGCACGCACCCACCCACCCAGAGCAACCGGGCCAATGGCAGCTTACCGCTTACCCCCAATGGCCAATTACGTGTTAGCCTCGTAATTTAAAGCTTTTCTATAGGAAGGGTGGTATTAAAATTTAAATATCATTTCCACCGCCCCCTTTCCTTTGGGGGAGTTAGCCGGAAGTTTATCCTTACCTCACTTCCGGATGCCCGCCATATTACTGCGGAAGAGCGGCCGGAATTTCCCCGTAACCTTACCTAAGATGGCCGCCACGCCTTCGAAGTCGGGCAGGAGATTTCCGGAAGCGGATGTTCCGTTGCGTCGTCACCCTTTGCCCGCTTCCCCGCCTTCATCATAGAGTGCATCAATTCCCCTCTAGTAGTAGATAGGTAGCCGTGTTGGTCTGCCATAGTCAAAATAAAAAATTCCTTCCAGTAGCACCTTAAAGACCAACTAAGTTAGTTCTTGGTATGAGCTTTCGTGTGCATGCACACTTCTTCAGATTCAGGTATCTGAAGAAGTGTGCATGCACACGAAAGCTCATACCAAGAACTAACTTAGTTGGTCTTTAAGGTGCTACTGGAAGGAATTTTTTATTTTGTCAATTCCCCTCTGTTGGTCTTTACATCATAAATACGGGAAGAGGGATGGGCCGCTCTAGGAGTCGGATAGAAAGGATTTGCAGGCCCCGTCTCTATGGTAATGGAGGACTAGACCTGTCTAGAGACCAAGGAAAGCTGGTTTTTCTGGAGGGTGAGTCTAATTATACTAATACTAATAATAATAATATTTTTTTTATTTATACTCCGCCCTCTCCAGCCAAGACCGGGCTCAGGGCGGCTAACACCCGGTATAAAAACAAACTGATTGAAATACAACTTAAAAACAAGATTAAAATACAACAATAAAATATTAAAATATTACAATACAGCCTCATTTCAATGGAAACTCAAATCAAAAACCTTTTTGGGGGATGAAAACGTCAAGTCTTTGTTATATAATAACAATAATTTATTTATACCCCGCCCATAAACGAGGGAGGGGTGGCAGGTTGCTGCAGCCTCTACCTGGGGAGAGGGATCCGCTGGAGGTGACATCTGGTCGAGGACAGAATTACCCTCCCTTCAAAAAAAACCAGCAATGGACAGCCCTATAAACCATTCCAAAGTTGGAACGGGATCCCTGGGGGTCATCTGTCCCAACCCGCTGCAAGGAAGGAGCAAATGTGCAATGCTGGAATCAAAATTGTTTTGTTTTTTTATAAAAAAATTTATTAGTTTTTCACAATTTTTATAAACACAAACAATACACAATACAAACAAACAAACACATAAACAAACATGTATAATTTCAAATCCTTTTTTCTTAAACCTTACTTCACCGACTTCCCCGTACCTCCCCTTTCTGCATCCCAACTTCCAAATTTGTTTCAGCAAATCCTCCCTCAGCAAATCCTCCCTGGAATCAAAATTGCATGGAGTGCGAAGGTGCCATTCAGGTTTCCAAGACCCCTGGTCAGACAAGGGAGAGATTTCCGCTTGGCCTTACGCCAAGGAGCTGGTTAGCTCTTTTTCAATATTATTGAGTTTGAGCACAAACATATTTGAACACATATTATATTTGGTTTGTTCATGGAAAGAGTCCTTTATTTTATTATTAATAATAATAATAAATTTTATTTATACCCCGCCCTCCCCAGCCATGACCGGGCTCAGGGCGGCTAACAACCAATAAAAATAAAAACAAGTTGATTAAAATACAACTTAGAAAACAAGATTAAAATGCAACATTAAAACATTATTAGACTGATAGTCCACCTTTTCCCCCAAGGTGCCTCCTCATTGAATTCCCACAACCACCTTGTGAGGTAGACCGGGAGAATGATGGAATCATAGATTTGGAAGAGACCCTGAGGTTCATTAATGCAACCCCCTGCAATTCAGGAATACGTGTAGCTGCCCCTTGCGGGGATCGAACCTGCAGCCTTGGCACTGCCAGCACCGCGGTCTGTTATTGTTGTTTAGTCGTGTCCGCCTCTTTGTGACTCCCTGGACCAGAGCACGCCAGGCACTCCTGTCTTCCACTGCCTCCCGCAGTTTGGTCAAACTCATGCTGGTAGCTTCGAGAACACTGTCCCACCATCTCCTCCTCCGTCTTCCCCTTCTCCTTGTGCCCTCCATCTTTCCCAACATCAGGGTCTTTTCCAGGGAGTCTTCTCTTCTCATGAGGTGGCCAAAGTCTTGGAGCCTCAGCTTCAGGATCTGTCCTTCCAGTGAGCACTCAGAGCTGATTTCCTCCAGAATGGATAGAATCATAGAATCATAGAATCATAGAGTTGGAAGAGACCACAAGGGCCATTGAGTCCAACCCCCTTCCAAGCAGGAAACACCACCAGAGCACTCCTGACATATGGTTGTCAAGCCTCTGCTTAAAGACCTCCAAAGAAGGAGACTCCACCACACTCCTTGGCAGCAAATTCCACTGTCGAACAGCTCTTACTGTTTGATCTTCTTGCAGTCCACGCGGTCTAACCAACCAAAAATAATTATAATGAATAATGATTCCTTCTCTCTTTGTCCCCCGCAGGCCCGCCTCTCCTCTCTCCTGCAGAGGATGCCCTTACTCTCCGATGTCCACCTGGGGCTGCCTCTCCCGGACCCTCCCCCTCACCGCCTGGCCCTCGTCTCCGGCTCCTACCGCTACTACCACTACGGCTGTGACAGTGTGGACGACCGTGGCTGGGGCTGTGGGTACCGCACCCTCCAGACCGTGTGTTCTTGGCTGCCGCCGGGTGTCGGAAAAAACCTTCCCCGCCCGGTCCCTTCCCTGCAAGAGATCCAAAACGCTCTGGTGGAGATAGGAGACAAACCCGCCTCCTTTGCCGGCTCCCGGGACTGGATTGGCACCGTAGAAGCAGCCTTGTGCCTGGACCACTTTTACAGCATACCGGGCAAGGTGGTCCACATTCCCCATGGGCGGGAGCTGGAAAGGGAGCTGGAGGCTCTGCATGCCCATTTCCAGGGAGGCGGGGGGCCCGTCATGATGGGGGGCGACAGGGACAACTCTTCCAAGGGGCTGCTGGGGGTCTGCTCCGGCCCGGAAGGGCACCACCACCTCCTGGTCCTCGACCCTCACTACTATGGCCGGGCAGGGTCTCTGACAAGGGAAGAGCTGCAGGCAAAGCGATGGGTCCATTGGAGGGAGCTTGCCCTCTTTGAAGCGGGCTCCTTCTACAACCTCTGCTTCCCCCAGTTCAGGGCAAAAGGATGTCCTGTATGATTTGAGAAAGGAGGTGTCGTTCTCCAAACCAACAGCTGCAGGGGTTTCTCGTGTCAGGAGCGTCAGCAATGTCTAGGCAACACGATGACCATGTGTTGTTGTTTATGTTGGGATACTGGATCAAAACCATCCTCTGCTACCATGTTGTTGGGATACTGCCAGGGAGATATAGTCCATCATGGCCCCAAGCCGGCTGCCGGACGATCCATCGATCCCTGTAGTCATGCAGCTTCTAGCGACACGAGTTTCCTGGAAAATCATAGCCACATTCCAGGCTCGTGCACACTCTTTATCAGCAGATTATGCACACAGCAGAAGATGCACAGCAGGAGAGCATATTTACAGACTTTATTTAGCGTTGATCAGAACAAAGAAAAACATGACCGTTCTGAGTCAGTGTCTCCGACCGACTGAAGCAATAGCTAAACATAAACATCCTGTGAACAGGAAATACGCAGGCTGTGACACAAACATCCTGCTCCCTTTTAAGGTGGAACGGAAATATCCTAACAGTTTAGTTGTGTCCGCCTCTTCGTGACCCCCTGGGCCAGAGCACGCCAGGCCCTCCTGTCTTCCACTGCCTCCCGCAGTTTGGTCAAACTCATGCTGGTCTCTTCGAGAACACTGTCCCACCATCTCGTCCTCCGTCGTCCCCTTCTCCTTGTGCCCTCCATCTTTCCCAACATCAGGGTCTTTTCCAGAGAGTCTTCTCTCCTCATGAAATCTTTAGCCTCAGAGTCTCTGAAAATCTTTAAATGAAGCGAGGTACCAGACTTTGCGACAGACAAGCTGTGAAGCTTTGTGTATTCAGCAAATATGATGTGTAACACTAAACAGTGATTCCGGATATAGACCACTGTTGCGTAGAATTCTTGTCAGCGTGGTGGGAGGATATAGAATTGCTTCATAATTGCTTCTTTTGAATGAATGTATGTAAATGAAAATGTCAAACGCTGTGGAACAGTGCTCATGTAATAATGTAGTCACTACACCACGCTGACGAAGATTAAAGATTTCATTTTGGACTTGTTATGGTGTGAAGGAATTCTATAAAAGATTGTTTCTTGCATAGGTACATGGTCGTCGTGTTGCCTAGACCAGTGTTTCCCAACCGGTGTTCCGCGGCACACTAGTGTGCCGCGAGACGTTGCCTGGTGTGCCGTGGGAGGGAGGCGGGCGAGTCGGGCGGCGAGAGGCGGGGCGGCGACGGCGAGGAGAGGCCGCCCAGCGCGGGGCTCTCGCCGTCTGCCTGCCTGGCTGCCTGCGTGGCGCTGACGTCACGGGGCTGTAACGTGCCCCACATAGGCACACGTGGGGCGGCGAGCGAGCTCCCTCCCACATCCCATCGCCGCTCTGCCGCACGCTAGCTCGCTTTGGCCGGCCTACTGGGCTGTCACAGGCAGAAGGCCTGCGCATGCGCGAGGTTTTCGCGCCTTCGGGATTTTTTTCATGAAACAAGTGTGCCTTTGCCCAAAAAAGGTTGGGAAACACTGGCCTAGACATTGCTGACGTTCTCTTTGCAACACAGGGGTGTGTTTGGTTACTTACTCGTGTCAGGAGGTGGCTGGGAGCCGTTCGCTCATAGTACCTTGGGAGAGAGCCGAAAGCGAGTCACATGCAAAAAAGGCTTTAAAAAGATTAAGGCTTTCTGGGAAATGATATATAATGAATTGAAAAAGGTATTTAAATATACCTTTCTGAAGAAACCAGAGGCCTTTCTCCTGGGCATTGTCGGCCAATTGGTGTCAAAGAAGGATAGAACTTTCTTTTTGTATGCAACGACAGCAGCAAGAATACTGATTGCAAAGTATTGGAAGATGCAAGATTTGCCCACTTTGGAAGAATGGCAGATGAAGCTGATTGACTGTATGGGACTGGCGGAAATGACCAGGGTGAAGAGTCGGCAGAAGAAGACTGGAAAAAAATTAAGGACTATTTACAAAAATACTGCAAAATTAAGGAATGTTGAATGATGTTGGATTGAAATTAAGTGGTTTCAAGCTGTAATGGTATAAAGGAATATGATAAAATGGTTTTCTTTTTATAAGTAAGAATTTAAAGTTATAATAACCTAAGATGTTGGAGAGAAAATAAGGTGTTTTTCTTTTTTTAAGCAGTAATGCTTTGAGATAAGGATTTGCTGCATAAATAATTTGAACTGGGTATACAAGAAGGGGAGGTATGAGGAGGTCAGGGAAATATGTTATAAGAAAATAAATTGTGAAATTTATCTGTTTTTAATCTCTTTTTTATGTTTGCTTTTTTCTTTTTGTTTGTAAAAAATTGGAAACTCTAATAAATATTTTATTAAAAAAAAAGAAAGCAAGTCACATGCCTGGCACTGACCGGTTATCGTAAGTGTGGAAGACGGGAGGACGCAGTGGAACCCTGAATCCGTGGGGAATGGCTGCAGTGCCCACGTCCAATCCCCAACAAGCTTTTAGTCTCAAGGACCGGACCTCCATGGAAAATCAAGCTCTGGGTGGCTGTTAGTCAGGATGGCTCTGATCTAGCTCCACAGTCGGAGGCAGCAATGAGAGAGGGGCTCTTCGGCTCGGATTCTCCCTGTGGGTCTCCCACTGGGGCAACTGGCTGACCACTGTAATTACCAGGTAGCTTGGCAAGATGGACCCCTGGCCTTGTCCAACAGGCTTGTCTGAATGGGGCAACTGTGCCCCTGAAGGACCAGGTGCGCAGCCTGGGAGTCATTTTGGACTCACCTCTGTCCATGGAGGTGCAGGTCAGTTCTGTGTCCAGGGCAGATGTCTACCAGCTCCATCTGGTACTCAGGATGAGACCCTCCCTGCCCACGGACTGTCTCGCCAGAGTGGTGCATGCTCTGGTTATCTCCCGCTTGGACTACTGCAATGCACTCTACGTGGGGCTACCTTGGAAGGTGACCCGGAAACTACAACTAATCCAAAATGCGGCAGCTAGACTGCGGACTGGGAGACCACGTAACACTGGTCCTGAAAGACCTACATTGGCTCCCGGTACGTTTCCGAGCACAATTCAAAGTGTTGGTGCTGACCTTGAAAGCCCTAAACGGCCTCAAAGGCCCAGTAGACCTGAAGGAGCGTCTCCACCCCCATCATTCAGCCTGGACACGGAGGTCCAGCTCCGAGGGCCTTCTGGCGGTTCCCTCCTTGCAAGAAGTGAGGTTACAGGGAACCAGGTGGTGGTGTCGCCCGCCCTGTGGAACACCCTCCCATCAGATGTCAAGGAAATAAACAACTCTCTGACCTTTAGAAGACATCTGAAGGCAACCTTGTTTAGGGAAGTTTTTAATGTCTGATGTTTAATTGTGTTTTTAATATCCTGTTGGAAGCCACCCAGAGTGTCCTGGAAAACCCAGTCAGATGGGCACGGTATAAATAAATTATTTTTATTTTATGACGGTGGTGATGTTTGGATAGCACACCCAATGTGGAGCGTGCCAGGACTACGTCTCCCATCAGCCTCAGGCAGCACCCTGGGATGGCCTCCAGATGCTTTTGACCCCAGCTGCCTTGGTTCCTTCCAAGCAGACTTGGAGATGCATTAAAGGTAAAGGTAAAGGGACCCCTGACCGTTAGGTCCAGTCGTGGCCGACTCTGGGGTTGCGGCGCTCATCTCGCTTTATTGGCCAAGGGAGCCAGCGTACAGCTTCCGGGTCATGTGGCCAGCAGGACTAAGCCGCTTCTGGCAAACCAGAGCAGCACACAGAAACGCCGTTTACCTTCCCGCCGGAGTGGTACCTATTTATCTAATTGCACTTTGAGGTGCTTTCAAACTGCTAAGTTGGCAGGAGCAGGGACCGAGCAACGGGAGCTCACCCCGTCACGGGGATTCGAACCGCCAACCTTCTGATCGGCAAGCCCTAGGGTCTGTGGTTTAACCCACAGTGCCACCCGCGTCCCGGGGATGCATTAATAAAGTATTATATCCCATGGCCTCCTTCCATGATGGTCAATGCAATTCACATACATCCTTTGTGGGTGAAGTAAGTTTTGAGTCACCAGCCGCTGCCTGGGTTTGCCTCTTCTCATTCCTACTCGGTGGTTGAGACCAGGGGCAGCGCCTGGCACAGGGAGAGGAAGAAGGGTGGCTCGTTGGCAAACTTGCCAGGGGCAGAGAGGGCAGGCAGGTGAGAAAGAAGACTGGATCCAACTGAGTCTCACTTACATGATGTGCCTGTTTGATCTCTCCTGTTCCCACATTTCCTTGAACTCTATTTGTCCCATAAATCTCAATAAATATTTACCGTATTTTTCGCTCCATAAGACGCACTTCTTTTTTCTTCCTAAAAAGTAAGGGGAAATGTCTGTGCGTCTTACGGAGCAAATGCGTGGTCCCTGGAGCCGAATTGCCCAGAGAGAAAAGCAGATCATGCCTTGTTTTCGTTTGCGGGGAGAGAGATAAGGGAGTCTAGAGCAGTGTTTCCCAAACGTTTTTGGGCAACGGCACACCTGTTTACCGGAAAAAAATCTCGCGGCACACCACCATTAAAGCCCCGCCCCGTGACGTCAGCGCGCAGCGTCACGCCGGGAGGGACGCACAAAAGTGAAAGTTTTTTCCCTTCCCCTTGCCGGGGTGGGAGGAGGCAGCAGAGCGAGGGACTGAGGGACGGCGGCAGCTGAGGTGGCGGCGGCTGTTGTGGTGGTGGCGGCGATAGCGGGCGGAGGAGGAGCCGTCGCCGGGAGTTGCTGCTCCTGCTGTTGCTGCTGCTGCCCGGACATGCCGGCCTCCTCCTCCTCCGCTGTCTCGCGCTCCTCCCTTTTGCGCGCGCTGCCCCGCCGCTCGGCACCAGCACCGCGGAGCCGCCCCCGGCTCGACGCGGATCCTCGCCGCCGCCGCCTCTCGCCGCCCGACTCGCCCGCCTCCCTCCCACGGCACACCAGCCGGTGTCTCACGGCACACTAGTGTGCCGCGGAACACCGGTTGGGAAACACTGGTCTAGAGATAAAGGAGGCTGCCTGGGAGGGGGAGATAAAGACAGCCAACTTGCAAAACGGGGAAACAAGAAGACTAAAGCAATAAGGAGAGAAATTATATGAAAAGGAGGAGCAAAAAAGTGCTCCAGCTAAGGAAAAGTCACTAAGGCAAACCAGAGGGAAGGGAGTGTTGAAAGGAAGCAGCTGATCGGTGGGATCGGGAGAGAGATAAGGGACGCTAGAGATAAAGGAGGCTGCCTGGGAGGAGGGAGGTAAAAGCCCATGGATCCTCAGGATTTTTACATTGGGTCACCCCAAATTCACCATCAGATCACATGGCATGTCCATGGCTACAGCCTGCACCAAAAAAATCGTGCATCCCCTGTTTCGTGGGGCTGCAGTGGCGCACAAACGTGGTTACAAAGCATGGATCCACATGGATCCTCAGGATTTTTGCATTGGGTCACCCCAAACTCACCATCAGATCACATGTCTGTGGCCACAGCAAGAACCACAAAAATCATACCTCCACTGTTTCCTTCAGAATATTTTTTTTTTCTTGTTTTCCTCTAAAAACTAGGTGTGTCTTATGGAGCGAAAAATACAGTAAGCAGGGGTGTGCTAACATACCCCATGAGCTACCAAGGTGGGATGACTGGCTTCACAGAATCACTGTTTGGCTTCTGTTATTTTCTCAAACCCCCGCGACAGGGTGAGCTCCCGTTGCTCGGTCCCTGCTCCTGCCAACCTAGCAGTTCAAAAGCACATCAAAGTGCAAGTAGATAAATAGGTACCACTCTGGCGGGAAGGTAAACAGCGTTTCCGTGCGCTGCTCTGGTTCGCCAGAAGTGGCTCAGTCATGCTGGCTACATGACCCAGAAGCTGTACACCGTTCCCTCGGCCAGTAAGGTGAGATGAGCGCCGCAACCCCAGAGTCGGCCACGACAAGACCTAATGGTCAGGGGTCCCTTTACCTTTACCTAATTCTGAATCTTAAATAGCTGCCCTGGGACCTTCCTGGGCTTGGGGAAGGAGGTATGAGGCTCGGGCAGAATCCTAGAGCCTTGCTTCCTTGTGTTACCGGAAAAATCCGAGGGCTCCCTTGGACAAAAACAAAGACACCAACCAGGATAACTTGGAGCAAAACAGCAGCCTGTAGGCTTGGCCTTTATTGAATACTGTCGCAACAGGACTCCCACCCGCAACAAGATGAAGCAAAATGGAGGCCCAGAACAAAAGAAGACCCCAGCTTTTATTAGTTACTAATCCCCAAAGTACACCCTTAAGACTACATCACAACTACATCACAGAAAGGAGGGGTTGAGGGAGGGGTGGTGGAGGTAACCTGAGTGTCCTGTCACCTGGCTGGTTCCCCCTTTCCCCCTCCCCATGAGTACTTTCCAGGTGACAGAGGGGAGTTTGCAGTTTCCTGCCCCCAGAGGGAAGAGCTGATCATTGTCCTTTGTTCCAGTCTGTGCTGAATCCACTCCCATATGCAAGTTCTTTGTGATCTTGATGGTCTTCTGTCTAGGACCATCAGGGTTGGCACGGCAACTGGGCAGGGCTCCTGTGGATGTGCTGGTATGGTGATTCAGAAAAACCCATGCACCTCCCCCAATCCCCTTTTTTACCAACACCAAAACCACAGCCGGCAGCGCTTAGACTTCGACCCGGGGCCCAGCAGCACCCTTTTTGCTGCTTTTCTGGGCAACACCAAAACCAGTGACACTTTTTCTACCCTACTGGTGGAGCTGATCAAACTCTCTTTGCTCCCACCTATCCCTGTGGAGCTTACCTTGTCCTCGAGGTACCTTCTTTCGGCCGTTGCTTTTTTTCCGGTCCTTGCAGTGTGTCCACTCAGGAACGGGTGGCAATTCCTCCCACGAACTTGGCAGGATGTGCACTGGAACTGCTGACACGAACCGAGCTGTTCACTGCAGGGACACCTTGAACCCACATCCCTTCTCCTCAGGGAATCTCTTTTTCCCGGCCAACGCACCAAGAAATGTAGCCTTATGAGGCTTTGCCCTCGGGTGGGAAAAATATTGCACCTGGGAAAGGGAAGTGGGAGTCAACAGACACTCAAGGAATAGTTTCGGAGAAAAGGCTTTTATTTCTACCATCCATGAACTGGTAGAAGGAGCAAGTGTGATAAGTCACAAAAAGCATGCACGAGTTCACAATCATGTGCACAAGCATATATACCCCTTTCCAGTTCCCTCCTCCTTTCTCCTTCCTCAGGAGTCCTGCCCCATGTTGAGGTTCCTGAGCATGTACAGAAAGCTGTCTTGGGACTATTGGACTCTTCCCAGGAAAGGGGGAATAAGAAGCCGAGGGGTTTTCAGCATGTTCAGATATGTTTCGACCTCTTGTTCTGGCATGGTTCCCGGACAGAAAGCAAGTTGCAGTGTGGTTCTTTAGCAAGGCCAGAAGGCATGAGAAAGGCCTGAGAAACAATGGACTGTTCTCTACCTTTGTTACAGCAGAGCGGAATGTTTCTGATGCTTAGCTGCTGAGAAAATGATTTTGAAAAGCTTTGAGAAGCTTTGAGCCTGCTTTGGTGGGGGGGGGTGACTTTGGGCCTAGGTGGGGTCACCTGTCCTCACCTTCCTTCAAAGGGATTATGGCTGCCCTGTATCAAACCTTCCCCATTTTGTAGTCCTTCCTCCATGGAGTAAAATAAAAGTGGAACAGTGCAGATCCGATGTATGGTTGATTTTCTATGAATTTTTAACAGAGGTGTAGTGTATGTAGTGTGTGTGTGTGAAGTTTGTACAAACTGAATAATTGGGGGGGTGTTTCCTGCTACACTTGAGCATGTGCAGAGTGCATTCCTTTGGCTGTCCCACCTCTGCCCATTTCTGGGAAGTGGGTCTTTTCCCGAGAAAAAAAGCACCGACAAAGAGTAACAGTTTGCCCAACCCAACAAGGAAGGTGATGACACAAAGCAGCAACTGCCGATTGTATGTTTATTTTTAAAAATACATGCCAAAATAAATATATGCTCTGATATAAGGCTGAACAAGAATACACAACTAAGAGTATCACATGAAAAGCATTTTTCACGCACTCTTACTCGGGGCGAAGGAACATCGGAGCGTAAAATATTTGGATGCACACGGCTTCACCTGCTGGCTAATCTGTAAGGAAATCAGTAGCGTTAACTAACCATCGGCTATCTTGCGGCAACTCATAAAACGCCAACGCAAACAGAAGCGGCTAAAGGCAGGTGCGCCGGAAGCGATAAGAGCAGGGACACGTGAAAGGTGAAGCGAGGAAGGTGTTCCACTCCAGAAGCGTAAATGAGATTTAGCTGAGATTCCTGCCTGGAAGAGGGTTGGACTAGATGACCCTCGGGGTCCCATCCGATTCTATGATTCTCTGACACATTCGGGGTATGTGGGTGGATGTGTGCCACCACCTGCTTTGGGAACTGAAGGGGCCAACCATGTTTGGAAGCCTCTGCTGTAAACAAAAATCTGCCCTTTTTCCCTTATGGGGGTATCCAAGAGCTCCAGACCACCCCTCCATACATCTTACATACATCCCAGAAGGGGTGTAACCTAAGACCACCCCCCAGATACACCATACCTACATCACAGAAAAGGTGGTCTACAGCAGAAATCTGAGTGACTTGTTTATCTCGTCTGTCAGGTTACCTGTTAATGGTCACTTGATTGGATTGCCTGGGGAGCCTGGCCAGTCTTTTGTAATGATAAATACTTAGTTCCTGAGCCAGGTCACAGGCTCACACCCTATTCATATCTTAAGTGTGCCCTTGAGAAAGATTTGTGAAGGCAAAAGACAACGGGGAGGTTTCCCACTTTGACCTTGCAGAGAAATAATTGAGGTCAATTTGTTCAGGACTTTTTTTTTCCTGTGGGGTTTTCAGACATGTGGTGTATATATTTATGTACGTGTTTGCTTGGTACATTAATGAACAATTACGACATATCTAAGACCTTAAAATTATTATCACACCTCCATGTTGGATGAGAACGTGCCCATTTCACAGAATCTGAGTTAGCCTGTTTTGCAGCAGGTGGGGTTCGGAGGGGGAGCCTGATGGGAGCCTGAGTCAGTGATGGGCGGAGTCAGCATTTCCTCTGGCTATTAGGGGCGGAGCCTTGGCTTTGCACGCCCCTCTCATTTCCTACACCTCCTTGGACAGACAAGCATGTTGCTCTGGGCCTCAGCAGGTGAGTGAGCAGGTGAGCTGGACGCTGCAGCTACAACTCTTGCTGTCAATGGCAGCCTGTCTGTGCTCTGGCCCCCACAATTGGAGGCAGCTGTTATAAGAAAAAACTGCTCCTTTCCCCCCTTATGTAGGTTTTATATTGGTAGGAGAAAATAACAGAGCCCAACCACAGAATACTGAGAAGAAAAGTGGCTAGTGACTTCGGACCTGCCTTGGCATGTAAGAAGATCCTCTCATCTGCCTGAAATACCCTTTTTACTGGAGTCTAATGTGCTGTTGAAGGTCTATGGTTTCCCCAGTAGTGATGTATGGAAGTGAGAGCTGGACCATAAAGAAGGCTGATGGCCAAAGAATGGATGCTTTTCAATTCTGGTGCTGGAGGAGACTCTGGAGAGTCCCATGGACTGCAAGAAGATCAAACCTCTCCATTCTGAAGGAAATCAGCCCTGAGTGCTCACTGGAAGGACAGATCCTGAAGCTGAGGCTCCAAGACTTTGGCCACCTCATGAGAAGAGAAGACTCCCTGGAAAAGACCCTGATGCTGGGAAAGATGGAGGGCACAAGGAGAAGGGGACGACGGAGGACGAGATGGTTGGACAGTGTTCTCAAAACTACCAGCATGAGTTTGACCAAACTGCGGGAGGCAGTGGAAGACAGGAGGGCCTGGCGTGCTCTGGTCCAGGGGGTCACAAAGAGGCGGACACGACTAAACGACAACAACAAATGTGCCGTTGAATCTAATGCGTGCCTCAGTTTTCAGAACCTTGAAACCAAAAAAAGGTACTTGCTGGCAAACAAGAATGTGTCTTCGCATCTAATGCGCGCACCTTGATTCTTGCAACGTAACCTTGCCAGAAGAGGTGAGCATTAGATTTGAGTAAATATGGTAACTTCCTGCGAGAGTGACAAGATAATAGACTTTTAAGAGCGCTTGGGGGATTCCTTACAGGACAAGAGGATTAGAAACTTTGTCCCGCTTTATTTTCCTTGGCAAGTCTTGTCCTACAAGGAAAACAAGGAACTTATTCATGTATGCAGCAACAGCGGCAAGAGTCTTGATGGTACAAGGATGGAAGAATGAGGAAATCCCAACAAAACAATAGTGGCAAGAGAAAATGATGAACTATGCAGAGCTAAAGGTAAAGGTAAAGGGACCCCTGACCATTAGGTCCAGTCGTGACTGACTCTGGGGTTGCGGCGCTCATCTCGCTTTACTGGCTGAGGGAGACAATGTACAGCTTCTGGGTCATGTGGCCAGCATGACTAAGCCGCTTCTGGTGAAGCAGAGCAGCGCACGGAAACGCCGTTTACTTTCCCGCCAGAGTGGTACCTATTTATCTACTTGCACTTTGACGTGCTTTCGACCTGCTAGGTTGGCAGGAGCAGGGACCGAGCAACGGGAGCTCACCCCGTCATTGTGGGGATTCGAACCGGCGACCTTCCGATCGGCAAGTCCTAGGCTCTGTGGTTTAACCCACAGCACCACCCACGTCCCGCAAAACTTGCTAAACTGACATACAAATTGTGAGATAAGGACAACTGTGACTTCAAAGAAAAACGGGAACGTTTTACAAAGTATTTAAAAAGACAAGAAAATGAATTAGACTCCTTGGCAGGTTTTGAATAAACATACAGAAATTTAGTGATTGATAACATGGACAATAGATAATATAAGAATTTGAAATAATGTTATAATATGCAGAGAATAACATGTGCTGAGAAATCAGAGAGAGGAACTGAGGGAAGTTTCGGAGGGCAGGGAGGGTTTGATGGGGAATGGGGGAAAAGGAGGGGAAATAATGAATATGATATGTTTTGATATACAGTGGTACCTCAGGTTACATACGCTTCAGGTTACATACGCTTCAGGTTACAGACTCCGCTAACCCAGAAATAGTGCTTCAGGTTAAGAACTTTGCTTCAGGATGAGAACAGAAATCGTGCTCCGGCGGCGCAGCGGTAGCAGGAGGCCCCATTAGCTAAAGTGGTGCTTCAGGTTAAGAACAGTTTCAGGTTAAGAACGGACCTCTGGAACGAATTAAGTACTTAACCCGAGGTACCACTGTACTGTTATGTTTAAATTGTCAATAAAAAAATTAATAAAGAAAAAAAGAAACGTCCCACTTTGCAATTTTAGAATTGGGACGAAACCTGTATAATTTCCATAAGGATTCAGACCTGGGAGATCGCCTGGGCTAAGCACCTGGGCGGAACAGCTGCTTGGCATGCAGAAGGCAACTGCCTCAATCTCCAAGCAGGGCATCCCTGAGACCGAACGGTCCGGCTCAGCAGCTTCCGAACGCTCGATAATTCAGAGCAGCCTTTCATTTGAACCGTGAGATGGTCCCAGGTTCAAAATCCGGGTAGGAATCAGGCCTGAAGCCTTCAGAGCCTCTGCCAGCCAGTGTGGGCACTCCTGGCCTAGATGAACGCTCAGTGCTCTGACCCAATGTTAGGTCGTTTTTAGGATGCTCTAGTTGTGGTGCTGCGCCCTGCAGATTATACAAGCCGGTCGCCGTTCTCTGGTTGCCACTCCCTCCGCTGCTTGTGGAACAAACACCAGCCACCTGTTGCACCTGGCAAGTCCTGCAGAGATGTTCCTTTGAGACCAGCCTCGCCCTGATCCGTAAGACCCTCCTTCACGTTTTCGAATCCCCCAGAGGTCTGTTTCCTTGCCTCTTTTATCCATTTCAGTGTGGCTTTTATAATTCTGCCTTTTTATAATTTATAATTTTATAATTATAATTAATTTTAATTTATAATTTTATAATTCTGCCTTTTTTATAATTCTGCCTGCCTGGTTTTAGCTCGTGCCTTTCGTTGTTACGGAATTGTACAGAAGTGGAGGGTTGTGGGGGTCCCCCAAAGGTCATCCAGCCCAGCCCCCTGCAGTGCAGGAATCGCGGCACATGTTTCAACGATACATGGATGGCGTTTTTAAATAAATAAAGCGGCTAGGTTGCACTCTGGTGGAGAGCAACTGGAAGGAGCCCCTGGGGCAATAGAGGGCGATTCCGAAAATGTCACTACTCATAACTTTTGAAGAAGAAGAATTTATTATTTATACCCCGCCCATGTGGCTGGGTTTCCCCAGCCACTCTGGGCGGCTTCCAACAGAATATTAAAATAAAATAGTCTATTAAACATTAAAAGCTTCCCTAAAGAGGGCTGCCTTCAGATGTCTTCTAAAAGTCTGGTAGTTGTTTTTCTCTTTGACATCTGGTGGGAGGGCGTTCTGCAGGGCGGGTGCCACTACCGAGAAGGCCCTCTGCCTGGTTCCCTGTAACTTGGCTTCTCGCAGGGAGGGAACCGCCAGAAGGCCCTCGGCGCTGGACCTCAGTGTCCGGGCAGAATGATGGGGGTGGAGACGCTCCTTCAGGTATACAGGACCGAGGCTGTTTAGGGCTTTCAAGGTCTGCACCAACACTTTGAATTGTGTTTGGAAATGTACTGGGAGCCAATGTACCGTAGATCTTTCAAGACTGGTGTTATGTGGTCTTGGCAGCCGCTCCCAGTCCCCAGTCTGGCTGCCGCATTCTGGATTAATTGTAGTTTCTGGGTCACCTTCAAAGGTAGCCCCACGTAGAGCAGCATTGCAGTAGTCCAAGCGGGAGATGACCAGAGCATGCACCACTCTGGTGAGGCAGTCTGTGGGCTGTAGGAATGAAAAATCACGGGAGACGAGAGAGGCAGGTGCAACATGAGGCATTGCCACAGGTGGGCCTGTGGCTGATTGGTTGATACATACACAAAGAAACTTGTGATTGGTTAACATAAGTACTAAGGCGGGAATTACATGTGAGAGGTGGGGATTACATGTGATCATTTATCATCGATGGAGTAAAGGCTGGGAATCGAAGCTGGAACTAGACAGGCATGAAGCCTCCTAATTAAATTGTAACTAGAGATTAATATGGCACGAAACAATACAACAATCAAGTTCTGCAGATGTGGTCAGCTAGGCATGGAGAGCAGGTCATGTTGTTTTCCATGCGCTTAGGATGACTGAACAAGGAAAAGAATGTCCTGGTGTTTGGAACAGTTTTGTACAGTTTGTGCAGAAGCAGATTGTAAGCAAGACTTTCCCAGAATGCAAGAGAAAAGAGGAGCAAGGCTTCCCCATAGTGGAGCAGTTTTGTGCAGAAGGAGAACTAACAGTTATATGCAGAAAAGAGGACTTCCCTTTAGTGGGCAGATAGGATGTCAGCCTGCATACCAGATGGAGCTGGTAAACAGCCGCCCTGGACACAGAATTAACCTGCTCCTCCATGGACAGCAATTGGTCCAAAATGACTCCCAGGCTGCGCACCTGGTCCTTCAGGGGCACAGTTGCCCCATTCAGGACCAAGGAGTCATCCACACCTGCCCACCTCCTGTCCCCCAAAAACATTACTTCTGCCTTCAACCTCAATCCACTAGCCATCATCCATTCTCCAACCGCCTCCAGACACTCATACATGACCTTCACCGCCTTCACTGGTTCTGATTTGAAAGAGAGGTAGAGCTGGGTATCATCCGCATATTGATGGACACCCAGCCCAAACCCCCTGATGATCTCTCCCAGCGGCTGCCTGTAGATGTTGAAAAGCATGGGGGAGAGGACAGAACCCTGAGGCACCCCACAGGTGAGAGCCCAGGGGTCTGAACACTCACCCCCCACCACCACTTTCTGGACACGGCCCACGAAGAAGGAGCGGAACCACTGTTTGACAGTGCCCCCAGCTCCCAGCCCCTCTAGATTGTCCAGAAGGATGTTATGGTCGATGGTATCAAACGCCGCTGAGAGATCCAGCAGAACTAGGAAACAGCTCTCACCTTTGTCCTAGCCCGCCGGAGATCATCAACCAGCGCGACCAAGGCAGTTTCAGTCCCATGGTGAGGCCTGAATCCCGTCTGGAAGGGATCCAAATGGTCTGCATCCTCCAGGCGTGTCTGGAGTTGTTCGGCAACCACTCGCTTAATCACCTTGCCCAAGAATGAAAGATTTGAGACTGGGCGATAGTTGGCCATTGTGGTTGGTCTAGAGATGGTTTTTTAAGAAGCGGTTTAATAACCGCCTCTTTCAGCGGGTCTGGGAAGGCTCCCTCACGGAGGGAAGCATTCACCACCCCACGAAGCCCATCACCCAGCCCTTCCCGGCTAGCTTTTATTAGCCAGGATGGGCAAGGATCCAGGAGACAGGTGGTTGGCTTCACTCGTCCAAGCAGCCTGTCCACATCCTCGGAGGTAACAGATTGGAATTGATCCCACACAACTTGACTAGACAGGATTCTAGCACTCTCCCGCCTCAGCCCTGCTCCCACCGTGGAGTCTACCTCTTCCCGAATCTGAGCGACTTTATCTGCAAAAAACTTTGCAAAATCATTGCAGGAGAACATGTGGCCCGTACTGGGCCCTGATGTTGCAGGTGGTTCCGCTAAATTGTGAACCACCTGAAAAAGTCTCCTGCTGCTGTTTTCTGCAGATGCAATAGAGGCAGCGAAGAAGGTCTTCTTCGCCGTCGCTACTGCCACTTGGTAGGCTCGACATTGAGCTCTAACCTGTGTCCGGCCAGCTTCAGAATGAGTTATCCACCACCGGTGCTCTAGCCATCTCAACGATTGTTTCATTGCCCTCAGATCCGTGGAAAACCACGGGGCTGTCCGGGCTCCATGCAA
Organism: Podarcis liolepis; assembly: GCF_965112155.1. Classification (NCBI taxonomy): domain Eukaryota; kingdom Metazoa; phylum Chordata; class Lepidosauria; order Squamata; family Lacertidae; genus Podarcis; species Podarcis liolepis. Next base: position 2,137,520 of record NC_139573.1, on the reverse strand, counting down.
TCGGAGAGGGCGCTTCGGAGCCAAACAGTCAATAGCCCTGGTTAACTCCACATTCCAGCGTGCCACCAGGGACTCCATGCAATCGGAGAGGGCGCTTCGGAGCCAAACAGTCAATAGCCCTGGTTAACTCCACATTCCAGCGTGCCACCAGGGAATCAGCCGAAAGGCCATCAACCTCGGATAAAGCATTCCCTACCACTCTCTGGAAACCATTTGGATCCATTAAGTGGTGGGGGAAGGACTATCCGAATCGGTCCCACCCACGAAAGAAAACATTTCAACACCAGCAGAGATTGCAATTGTAAGCAGAGGTTTTTTTGCTTATCAGATGTTCTCAGGTAAGGGAAAATCCAGCTTTTTAATTTTTTTTTTTAAATGCTGTGATGTCCATATGGCATTTGGGATATTGTATTATGGATTGTTTGATGTTGGCTTTTCCAACATTAAATATTTCCCCTCCAGCTTCTCTCGATCCTCCTTTTAGTTTGCTGGGCTTCTGGTCGTACGCTGTATATTTTGCTATGAATGAACTTCCTCATAAGCATGTGGGTTCTCTGTTGTCGGGGGTTCTTCAGCAGAGGCTAGATGACCACCGGCCAGGGATTCTAACCCTCGATTCCTGCAGGTGCGCAGCCTGGGACTCATTCTGGACTCACCGCTGTCCATGGAGGCGCAGGTCAATTCTGTGTCCAGGGCGGCTGTCTGCCAACTCCATCTGGTACGCTGGATGAGACCCTCCCTGCCCACTGTCTGTCTCCCCAGAGTGGTGCATGCTCTGGTTATCTCCCGCTTGGACTACTGCCATGCGCTCTACGTGGGGCTACCTTTGAAGGTGATCCAGAAACTAGAATTAATCCAGAATGCTAGACTGGTGACTGGGATAGATAGATAGATAGATAATACTTTATTCGGCTATAAGCCCACCAGATAAAACCAATCAGTAAATAAAATAGCATTTTACATTCTAAAATATCAACTAAAATATTTCAACGCATAATCTCCTTCACATTACATACGGTCTCTAGATGTACCATATTGTGGCCTTGAATATAAAGATGGTGGATAGAGTTTACTAGATTTTAATAGTCATGCATCATTCCAAGAAGTCTTTTATATGAGAGAACAGAATTCAGGAATCTTGCAACCTGTAATGTTCTATAAGAGTCAATGTCCTGGAGTAGATAGGCTAGATGTAATTCAGGTGGTTTAGCAACAGTTTCCAAAATGATTGAACTCAGAATCCTTGATCGGGGAACAATATATAAAGGACAATTAAACAAGATGTGATGAAGGGATTCTATTGATTTGTTGTCACATGCGCATAAAACAGAGGTTTCACTGTTAGAAAATCTATTGCTCAGCACATTTGAGGGGAACACATTAAATCTGGCTCTAGCAAAAGCGAATCTATGCGACGCAACCGATAAGGTAGACAAATATCGAGGTATCTGGGACATAAGTGTACTGCCTTGATTTATCGGGGAAGTGTGCATGTGAAAGGGACTTCAGAAATACAGACCAGGAATGTAAAAAATCAGGCAGCAAAGTTTCTTAAAGAAAAAGCTTTTTTATTTGGATTTTTGTCCGACAAAAAGCAAATAGGGTGCATTCAGGAAAATGAAGAATGCCCACCCCTCCTTGGGGGTAGCTAACTCATATACCTTCTTGCAAAGCATAGTTCAGCCCCTTGGCATCCCTTTAGCCAATGATTGACAATTTCCTATGGTCATTGATGCATATTCATTAAAGCTCAACCAATGAATAAATTGGTGTGTCCTTTTCGGTTCCAAGTTGCCTATTCCACTAGGTGGCGCTACTGGCTTATAATCTACTTAACCTCTGTACTACTTCCAGGAAGTACCCCTGACCACATGCTTCCTAGAAATGTGCCGAAGCGAGTCGTGTGGTTTAGCACCTGGAGCCTGGCGGTCAGCAAACATCCTGCTACTTGCCTTTGTCAGGGGTCGTTTCTCAGAAATGGCTTAACCTCAGGTGCAAGCTACCCTAACCGCATCCTTGCAAGCTAGCTGCCTCTACAGAAGGTGCAAAGTGGTAAACAGGAGAAAGAGAAATAGTCTTTAGCTTGCTAAAATGACTTTATGCTTTTAGCTTCTAGTTTGCTCTCAAAATGGTGTCAGAGGTTCTTAAATGGCTTTAGAGGTCCTTAGCCTGGCTCTCCATTGGTCATCCTGACCTTCACCCCTCCATTCCCCCCTTTCCATCACGAAAATGCTGACCGGCACGGTTCTCCATTTTCGCTTGATGGACCTATAGGTACAATATCATAGAGAGCCAGGAAATGTACACTCCTGTGGATATACTGGCCTTCCTCTATGACCCTGTCAAGTCTTCAAATATGGTGCTGGGGAACCACGTAGGTGGTATTCAGAATCTTGACCTCGCACGCATACCCAGCACTCTTGGGTTCAGGCTCTTGGCCACAGCCGTGGTCATGTTCAGGAAGGTGTTCTCCCTCCACCCTATGGCCATTTGAGAGGTGAGAACCATCAGGAGGCAGGGTATGATCCACATCCTGATCCGAGGAATGTTCGGTGGCCCAGAACAAAGAACTGTACCACCAACACAGAAATACCACAGGCCAAAGGGATGGGGGCCCACGAAGGCCAGGTCATGTGGGCCTCTAACTCCTGGCCCTACTGAGGCGTGAACAGCGTCTACACACAAAACATTCCCACTCTACACAGGGAAAAGTGGCCGCCTGGCACTGATACACTGTTAGGCCTCGGGAGCTATAGGGATGACAATAGACTCTGTAAAGTTCAAAGGCTGGTCCTACTGGGTGGAGGTCACCTACGTGGTCTCTGACCAGGGCCTATGGAGGCTGAAGCCTGGGGTGGCAACCCTTATGCAGCCACAAGAATACCCTACCACATTCAAGGGTATTAGATGTGGAGTTACCAGGCCAGGTATTCTTCTGGGATTATGGGAGGCTCGAGCCACCACGACAACCACAGGTGGGGCTGCAGGATTTACTGGCACTTGTTCAGCAATTTCAATGCGCACCTGGTTCAGGCTCCCTCCCCTGCAATATTTGCATTAAGATAGGCTCCGTCCCATGCAACACCTGGATTAAGATTAGGACCTGGTCTACCAGATGGGGTTGGTACAGTGCTCTACCCCCTGAGTGACAGTTGGTTACCCCCCCACAACAGCAAGAGCGGTCCAGAACTCGATAGATTTCGACCGTCTCTGCAACTTCCCGTAGGAGCAGTACTCATGTGCGCTGGACAGTGGTGTGGAAGAGAAGCCACAGTGGGGTAGTGGGATGTTTCAATACGGCAACCTCATCAAACCCCTGTTCCCAATAGCCAATGAGCACGCCATTTCTTACCACTGGCAAGACGAACCAGTCATAGCAGAGGTCCGCAGGCCAATAGGGTCGGTATGGCTCAGTGGGGTCAGGACAATAGGACATAGAGCAAAAAGGGCAGTAGGACATAGAGCAAATCAATACAGAACATAATAGAGAAAAGGGGAAAGTCCTTGTGAAAGTCCTTGTGATGATCAGTCGCAGGATCTCGTTGCCCGTGGCCTAACGCGTTTCCGGTAGCGTCAGACACAAGGTGATGATCAGACGCGTGTGATGCACCCAGGGAATCACGTCAGCTACTCTCACCGCAGTTGGGATGGAGAGGAGGACGGTATACGGGCCTCGCCACTTGGGGATGAGGGGGTTGCGCTTCACCCGGCTGGAACTGGTGGACCGGCTCAGCGAGACTGCACGGTGTAGGCTCGAGGTAGTACCTGGAAAGGGAAGCAAACACACACGGGGACAGGAATTGCACTTGTTCCTGAGTGATGTGATCTCCCACCCGCCCCAAACTGGCGGGGATGTCTCGGACGAAAGGGGTGGCCTGCCATACAAAAGTTCAAAGGGTGATAGTCTCAGTTTCTTGGTTGGAGCGCTCCGAATCCGAAACAAGGCAATGGGCAGGACATCTATCCAGTGTAGTCCCGACTCCTGGGTCAGCTTGGCCAAGTGGGTCTTCAAGGTGCGATTCATACGCTCAGGTTTTCCCGAACTCTGGGGTCTGTAGGCTGCGTGTAGCCTTCAGTTTATCTGCAGCGCCTTGCACACTTCTTGCACAACTTCATCAATGAAGGCAGGGCCATTGTCACTGCCAATACTTCTGGGGAGGCCACTGTCCAACCCGTCAGGGTGCAGACAAACACAAGCAGGTATTTGATGCCCCTAACTGGAGGTAGTTCAGTGAAGTCCACAATCAGGCTTTCCATAGGGGTGAAGCCCACGTGTTGTACGCCCGGTGGAGGGAGGTGGCCTTGTCTGGGGGTGTTCTTGGCGCACAGGACACACTTTTGTGAGATAGCAGCAATTAGTTGGGATAGGTTGGGGATGTAGAGTATTCTCCCAAGGTGTGCTTTAGAAGCTGGGCTTCCTATGTGAGTAGACTCGTGGTAGTTCTTTACAATCACGCTGGCTAGATGCTGGGGCACAAAAACACGGTTGTCTGGTAGATGGAACCATCCCTCCTGGAGTGTTGCACCTTCCTGGCGTGCCCACTGTTGCTCCTCCGGTGTGTAGTGTGGTTCCACATCGTCTGGAGTGAGTTGTGGGATGAGGGCTGCGTTGAGTGCTGGTGGAGGTTTCAAAGCTGCTTCACGAGCTGCGTTGTCTGCCTTCCGGTTGCCCCTAGTGACCATGTCCCGGCCTCTCCGATGGCCTTTGCAGTGCATCACGGCAATCTCTTCGGGACCCCATACTGCTTCCAGTAACATCTCAACTTCTGGACGTTAGCCTTGTATCTAGTTGCCAATTGCAGGGCAATGCCTTTTGCTGTTGGACTTCGCCTCAGAGCACAAACAACTCTTGGAGACTTTGGCTTTCTTAGAACTCTTGGAACGGCTTGCCTGGCTTGCACCCCCACTTCTGGGTGCTCTGCTGCCTGAGGAACAACTTGTAACTGCCTTCCTGTTCCCAGTTCTCAGCCTCTCTCCAGCCCACAGTCCATCACACAGATTTATTGAAGCGTAGAAACAGCTTCCCAAAACAGCCTCAGCCCCCTCTGGGCTTGGTACTTTTTCTGGGCATCCTCTAGCCCCCTCTGGGCTTTCTGGGCGTCCCACAGCCCAGCCCCCTCTGGTCTGGCTGCCACTGTGGCCTGACATGCTGTCTTCAGTTCCTGCCATGCGACCCAGGGCTTCCTCCCTTGGAATACTGGCAGCAGCCAAGAATCAAGGCTGGCCCTTAAAATGACTAGGACCCTTTGGTCTCTCTAGAGCATCAGGCACGTCTGCTTCACAAGCTTCCACTGCGCCTGCAGACTTCTCAATGGGTTGGGCAAAGCCTGTTTCAGTCTGTGTATTTCTTATATTCCATAAGGGTGAGAACCGAATGGGGCACATTCACATGCATCTCCTGGCCAAATGTGAACTTGCCTGTTTCTTCCACTAGTGTGGCGGTGGCAGCGACACCCCGCAGACAGGGTGGCCAGCCTTTCGCTGTGGAATCTAATTGTTTGGAGAGGTAGGTGACTGGCCGATTCCAACTCCCTAGCCTCTGAGTTAGGGCTCTGGCTGCCACGCCGTTTTGTTCATGAACAGATAATTGGAACGGTTTCCCGGGATTTGGCAAACCCAGGGCAGGTGTGGCCATTAGACATTGCTTGATAGTCTCAAAGGCTTCTTGTTGGGCCGGTCCCCACTCAAAGGGGTCTCTTTCCCTTCCTCTGGTACTCTCATTTAGAGGTTTTGCTAAAATACTGAAGCCTTGGATCAGGATTCTGCAAAAGCCTGTTGCTCCACAACTTTAAGCTTGTCTTTTAGGGATATCACAATCTCTGCCTTTTCTTGAAGTGACTTTTTGACAATTTCTAGATGGTCAGTATGTTCAGCAAGTTGTCTGGATAAATTAGCTAAATCTTCATCCCTTTTTTTGCATTTTGTAAAGTGAGCTGGTTGTGAGAATCTTTCACTGATTTCAACTCATTCACAAAACTTTGTTCTTTGTTTTTCTTTTAATTTTAGTAACTTGTTCAATTTCTCCTTTACAGAGATATGTTCATCGACCTGGGATTTAAGATGGTCTGTTCCTCCTTACATTCTATTTCTGTTTCTTGCAATTTTTAGTTGATATACTTATTTGTTCTTTAAGCAATTTAATTTGTGAGTCACACTCCATGAGTTTGTTGTTGTAAGTAACATCACAAGTATTTATTGCAGAATGAAGATCTTTAACTGTTTGGCTAGTCTCTTTGATTTGCCTAACAAATTCTTCATTCTCTTTTGTTTTACTAGCGTTTTCAATTTATTTATTTTTTCTCAGCCAGTTATGATTTTATTGCATTTAACTGTTCAGAAAGTTCTGAAAGCTTTCTGCCTCCACTGTTCACACCTTTGGTTTGTACATCTTTCAGTAATTTCCCTGTCTTACATTTCATACTCTTTGCACTTGATCTGACATTTCAGAATATTAATCTGCTCAGAATACACATTTGTATTTGAAATAATAGCAGAAATTTCTTTGTCTTTCTCAGCTAAAACCTCTCTGAGGTTGTCAAATTCTCTTCCATGCCTCTGGAGGTCTTGAATTAGTTGAGACCTCTCTTCTAAATGACTTGTGTTTAATCTATTAAGTCCTTCATTTGTCTGGTCAAGATCCTGTTACATTAATTCTATAGCAGTTTCATGGTCTTTTCTTGAAAATGTATTTATTTTTTCCTCTGTTAATGCAGTAATAACTGTTTACTGTTCTGTACACTCTTCTCCATAAACACTGCACTTCTTCTGGACATCTTCCCTCTCCAAAACCTGACATGAGGGAGTGACTTTGCAATGTTCAGTCCTGCATTTCTTCAACCAGGGGGGGGGGGGCCCTGGTCTATGCCATAGTCTCCACTGAATCCTTTCTTGAAGTTGTTTAACATACATTGAAGGGGGATTACTGGACCTTTCAAGCCTTTCAAGCCTCCCCCTCCCATTTTCAGTATGACCCTGTACAGCGTCCCCACACCAAACACTCACACATTCATTTCGCAACTTTTCTCGCCCAGGTGCAGTCGCCTGACTGGGAAACGGAGTACTTGTTGCTACGACCCCAGGGGAATGCCCCGGGGTAACACACATACATGCACAAAATGCCTCTCTCGCCAGACGTTGTACCATACACTAACCACCCTGTGCCCCCCCTTTCTCTCCTTCCTAATACCAAAGCGTGTGTGGTTGTCAGGGAGTCAACCCTTCTCCTTAATGCCACTATCCACGCTGGAGATTTGATCAGGATCTCCCTTCTCCTTAATTAAAAGGAGGATTTACTATGTCCTCAGGGCTTGTTGCCATGTACTCACCCCAGCCGGCTGTTCTCTGCCCTGTCCTCCCAACCTCGGGTCTTCAAATCCGTTGTCCTCTGTCCCAGGATACAGCAAGAGGGTCAAGTTGCCTTCTGTCCCCCTCCGAAGAAAAGGTTCGGTGTGCACCTGGAAGCCAGGAAGTCCGTTGGCCCTCCGCTGTCACTGCCCAGAGGGCAAGGGAGCTGCCTCCTGGTCTCTGAGGACACTTAAAGTCCTTCTGATCCGAGTCACTTTTGGCACCAGAAATGAAAGGGACTTCAGAAATACAGACCAGGAATGTAAAAAAATCAGGCAGCAAAGTTTCTTAAAGAAAAAGCTTTTTTATTTGGATTTTTGTCCGACAAAAAGCAAATAGGGTGCATTCAGGAAAATGAAGAATGCCCACCCCTCCTTGGGGGTAGCTAACTCATATACCTTCTTGCAAAGCATAGTTCAGCCCCTTGGCATCCCTTTAGCCAATGATTGACAATTTCCTATGGTCATTGATGCATATTCATTAAAGCTCAACCAATGAATAAATTGGTGTGTCCTTTTCGGTTCCAAGTTGCCTATTCCACTAGGTGGCGCTACTGGCTTATAATCTACTTAACCTCTGTACTACTTCCAGGAAGTACCCCTGACCACATGCTTCCTAGAAATGTGCCGAAGCGAGTCGTGTGGTTTAGCACCTGGAGCCTGGCGGTCAGCAAACATCCTGCTACTTGCCTTTGTCAGGGGTCGTTTCTCAGAAATGGCTTAACCTCAGGTGCAAGCTACCCTAACCGCATCCTTGCAAGCTAGCTGCCTCTACAGAAGGTGCAAAGTGGTAAACAGGAGAAAGAGAAATAGTCTTTAGCTTGCTAAAATGACTTTATGCTTTTAGCTTCTAGTTTGCTCTCAAAATGGTGTCAGAGGTTCTTAAATGGCTTTAGAGGTCCTTAGCCTGGCTCTCCATTGGTCATCCTGACCTTCACCCCTCCACATGCACACGAAAGCTCATACCAAGAACTAACTTAGTTGGTCTTTAAGGTGCTACTGGAAGAAAAAAAATTTTTTACTTCACCTGTAGTAAGATTTTGTTGCAAGTCCACCTCCTCCAATCTTTGTTTGATGACATTTTTTTGCTGTAATTAGATCTAAGTTTAGTATATCGGAAGGAGAGATTCCATAAGTCAACAGTTTGGAATGGATTTTTGTTGCCCATGGGCTGGTGAATTCATCTCTCCAAAGACACTGAATAAGATGGTAATTGGGCAATTTATGCCAGAGAGACAGCCAGTAATTAAAAGCATGTCTCCACATCAGGATCTCTAAGGAGGGGGTCTTAAGTTCTAAATGAATAGCAGAGTTGCTTACACAGGAGGGTAGTTTCAAAAGGCGTCTGAGAATTTTTTTTTGCAATGTCACCAGAGGCATGAGGTTTACAAAAGCGCCCCATAAAGGGACCACATAGGCCATAGTTGCAACCACTTTTGCACTATAAACTTTTAAGGCAGATGGGACATGCATAGCCCCCTCTGTAAAGAAAAAGTGTAATAGAGCGTAGATAAGGGCTTTGCCCTCATTTTGTAAGTATGTGATATGCGCTTGCCATCCCATATTATGCTGGAAGTAAATTCCTAGATATTGAAATTTGTAGACTTGTTCAATTGGCTTCCCCTCGAGTTCCCATCTATACATTTTACGACTCCTGGAAAAAATTAGAACTTTAGATTTGGAATGGTTAATGGCAAGTAAATTTGATTGGCAATATAACGCGAAGATCTTGAAAGCCCTCCTCAAACCAATTCTTGAATATGAGAGGATCACCGCATCGTCAGCGTACAATAATAAGGGGCAGCGATAGTCTGCAAGCCTGGGTGCATGAATGGTGGTTTGGGCCTCAGCTAGGGGAGTTCTCATGTCACTGATGTAAAGATTAAAGAGATAGGGGGCAAGGATGCACCCTTGTCGTACCCCCTTGTTTATTGATACAGAGTTTGTGAGATCGCCCTCGGGTGTTAACCTCACCCTCGCGGCCGTCCCTTCATGTAATTTGATCATAAGCCACAACAGCCTTTTCTCTATGCCCCACTTTGCCAATTTTTCCCATAGCAGCTCTCTAGAGATACTGTCAAAAGCTGCCTTCAGATCTATAAAAGCGGCACATAGAAGACCATGAGTGGGGAAAGAATACTTCCGCACCAAATGATATAAAATTAGTGCATGGTCAATAGAAGCACGATTTGGTCTAAACCCGGCCGGTTCATGGCCTATCAGATTGGAATCTTCAGCCCATTGGGTTAGTCTGGTTAGCAGGAAGCGAGTATAGATTTTTCCGATGATTGATAATAAGCTGATATTACGATAGTTTCCTGGGACCTCTGGTGGTCCTTTTTTATATATAGGAATTATGATGGACTCCTTCCATGATCTAAGTATCTGGCCCGTGGCATTAATTGCATCAAAGATTTTTGCAAGGATTTTGGCCCACCATAGTGGGTGTTGTTTAATAGCTTCCGATAGCTGTCTGGGAGAAATATTTTCTTAGAAATTGTTCCCATGTCGGGGCTGGTATAACCGTCAATGGGTATTTCCTCGATCTTTTGTTAATTAAATTCCAGAAACCACGAGAGCTGCGAAGCTTAGAGGCAGCAATCAACACTTGCCAACGTCTTAGGTGCTATTCATGCTTGGCTGACTTCTGTGCCTGTTTGTAAGCAATTTTGGCTTGCAAGTACTCTGGGGGAAGAGTTCAGCTCCAGAAGATTTATATCTGTTGTAAATACAACAGAGAGAGAGCCTAGCTTGCTTACATTTGGAATCAAACCAAGGAGCACCGAACCTGGGTTGGTCTCGGTTAACCAGGTGAGTCGGCATCGTAAAGAAGTTAGTTAAAGCTACGGAGAGGTGGGAGAACCACTCCAATATCCTATTTGGTTCAGACAACTCCGCCACTGAGACAATAAAGGATTCGGAGATATTCCTCTGGAAGAATTCTGCGTATTTTCGGGCCTGTTTCATAGACCATTTAGTGCTTCTTACTTGAGCTGCAGCATTTAAACCTACATGAATTGGGTGTGAGCTGCTAACCGGGTGCCAGTCAAGTGTTAGCTTGGCCTCTAGAGGTAGGTGGTCACTGGATTGCACATTGTCTACTTTGAAATAAAAGAAGTTTGAGAATAGGTCTTCTGAAACAAGAAGGTAGTCTAGGACACTATTTGATGTTATGCCCAAATGAATGAATTCTCCTGGCACGTCCGGAGGGCAATGGCCATTCAAAATGTTCAAATTCATACGAATGGCCAATTGATAGAGAAGGACTCCCGCCTCATTCACTCTGATGTCCTTAGATCTTCTTGATGTGAAAGAGATTAAATCAGATTTTGGATAGGGGGGAGGTACTCACCACTTGGCCTTGATTATCCCCTCCCAATTGGCGGCTGTATGTGCATTAAAGTCACCACCCATTATCGATGGTATATTAGGGTACCTAGCATAACATGCCAATAAATGATCTTCCAGAGAATCCCATCTATAATGGAGGTCCGATACAAGACCACCTGGAGGAAGATAAACATTGGTGATTAATAGGGAGAATTTTTCGCTTGAAATCAGACCTGTAAAAGCAAAAGGAGGAAAAATATGAACTAGTGAGAGTTTAGCGCTCATTTTAAGCGATATGGCGATTGCAAGACCACCTCTGGACCAGCCACCTTTTTGGGAGGGACTAGCTGGAAGTGATATCAGTTCAAAGCCATTTATATCTATTTTATCTTCTTCCCATGTTTCTTGCAAAAGAATTATCTGAAAAGAGTTTATATAGGACAAAAATTCAGGGTCTAATCTTTTGCTTTTCCAGCCAGCAATATTCCAACTTAGGACTGCTAACTGGGTACTTCTGTGTTGTTCTTTTAACAGTCAAAGCGAAGGGGGGACAGATTCTCTGGAAGAGACAGAAGACGTAACAAAAAAAATATTTTTTTTTTACATTGAGAAGATGGTAACTGAGAGGAGCCCTCCGAATTAAATTTTTTAACAATTTGGTTCGACTGTTGGAGCACCGAAGTTGATCTACTAAAAGTAGATCCCTGAACAGGAAGTCTCTTCATTTCGAAATTCTTTGTACAACTTGACAGAGAGATACCCAGGGAGGGAGAAATTGAGTCCATCGGAGGAAACCCACTAGCAGATTTATCATCAGGCATTAGGATGATTTTATTGATGCGTCCCATCGGGTCTTCAATCGTTTCTGACGACGGGTCCCGAAGTGTAACATTCACAGTTGAGGGGACATCGGGGGCAGTAATTGCGGAAGACTCTCTCGGGGGCATCACTTGTGAACTACTTCTATAACTGGTCGAAACTGGGGAAGATTCTAGCTCTGGCATAGATGAGTGAGTTAAAGAGGGATTTGAGTCAGGCAGGGAAATCAGAGTTTCGTCCTTAGGTGTGTTGGTCGATGGATATAGATGAAGGTTAAGAGAGGATGGCAGAGCCTGGTCGTCTCGTGGAGTAGCACTGGGGGCATTAACAACTTGAAGATTTGAGTCTTGCAAGATGGTTTTTGTTTCCAAAGTGGGGCTGAGCTGAAGAGGGCCTACCACTTCTGTCCGGTGAGTCCAAGTGGGATTGTTTAAAGCATCGTTAGTATCTTCCTCTCTGTGTTGGACTTGCAAAAGCTGAGATTTAAGCGTATCAAATCTTTGCATCATCACCGACTGTTCTTTCGGAGGGAGGGCTCTGAACGAATCAATAAGTTCCCTTTCATCAAGGGCAGTCTGCAGGTTTCCGTCCTCATGTATGGCTGTTTGAGAGGGTATCGAAATTGGTCGGAAATGGCACACTGCAGAATCATCGCAGGAGGGTCTGGCAGTATTTTGAAGTAAAGCAGAGTCACTTGTCCTAATGTCCTCACCGCCCGGGCACCTATTTAGAAGGGGTTTGATCTTGCTATCTACAAAAACCCTTGTTGCTACGATATCAGCCATGGACAAAAGCGTTTTCCGCCTGACAATAATAGATGGTATCTTTTCAGAGTGAAACGCAAGTTTCACCTTCAAGAAGGTGGTCTGTCGGAACAGGGGCATCACCACATATAGATCAATCTGGTGTTTCTTAATTTTTAAAAGTTTGCTTAAACAGTCTTTAGACCCTTCTAGTGATGACCATCTTCCTATTTCCGACCTGACAGAAAGGCAACTTTTATTGGGTTGCAGAGTTAATATCTGATTATTCAATTGGGAATTTAAGATATATTTAATTTTAGTCTCCTTTCTTTTATCTGAACTGGGGTGAGGCAATAAGTTTTTGACCTCACAAACTGAAGATTGTGTTGTTGATTCAAGTTTTTCGACTTTCAGCAGGATATTGGATAATTGTGAAGATACCTCATCCAGCCTTTTAAAGATACAGTGCAGGGTCTTAATTACTAAGTGTAACTGCTCACAACTGGGGAACTCCCCCCTATCAGATGTTAAATCATCATCCTGTGATGAGAGTTTTTCTTTCATATTCTCCTTTACCGGCTTTACTTTGGAAAAATTTGGAGTCGTCAGAGTTGAAGTGTCTTCTAAATCAATTAGAGTTAGGAAGCGATTTTGAGTTTCCACCGCTAGGCAATGCTTGGCATTGTCACTCCCTCTTCTACTCCGGTGTGGCACCAGCCTTGATAGTTTTGGTTTGGGTGATGATAGGGGCTCGTCAAAGTCTCTCAAGCGTTTGTTCTGACCCATACTTCCTCAGGCCAAGGATTATACGATTCTTAAGTTAGCATAACATTTAACACACAAATAAGATAGTTAAGACCACCAGAAGATGGCACCGTGGGTGTAAGCTCCTTGGATGGATACTAATCGTGAAGTTTTCCTCTCCACTGCGGTAAAATCCACTTACAACCTCAGCCTTCCGTGGGCGTCTCGGACCCAGTTTGCAGCTTCTCACAAGAGGAAGTATTGAAATGTGACAGCCTCAAAATGTCTAGAGGGTAGGATGCCAAGTGTCCTGGCTCCACTGACCTCTCTCAGCCCTCTATGACAGCAGCCTGGGCACAAACGATAACTTATTCAGGATTTAAACACCACACGGCGTCTTCCTCTTAAGCCCTCTCTCCAATTAAGATAACGGCGTTCTCTTCTCTTTTAGCGGCCGAGGCCGGCCCGCTGATAAGAGAGAAACGAGGAGCAGTCTGCAGCAATCCGGAGCAGGGTCGAATCTCTCAGAAGGTTGCCATGGCATATAGCTGCAGCAATTATAAAATTATAAAATCCAGGCTGACTGGATCAGTTAAGATAAAATATAAAGGATTAAAGATTAAAGATTAAAAGAACTCCTAGGAGCCCCGGTAGGCGCGTCTTACCTCGGTGCCATTTTCTCCCCTCCCGTCTCCCTGGTGACTGGGAGCGGCTGCCGAGTCCACATAACACCGGTCCTGAAAGACCTCCATTGGCTCCCAGGACGTTTCCGAGCACAATTCAAAGTGTTGGTGCTGACCTTGAAAGCCCTAAACGGCCTCAAAGGCCCAGGAGACCTGAAGGAGCGTCTCCACCTCCATCGTTCTGCCCGGACACTGAGGTCCAGCTCCGAGGGCCTTCTGGTGGTTCCCTCCCTGCGAGAAGCCAAGTTACAGGGAACCGGGCAGAGGGCCTTCTCGGTGGTGGCGCCCGCCCTGTGGAACACCCTCCCATAAGATGTCAAAGAGAAAAACAACTACCAGACTTTTAGAAGACATCTGAAGGCAGCCCTGTTTCGGGAAGCTTTTAATGTTTGATGTATCACAGTATTTTAATATTCTTTTGGAAGCCGCCCAGAGTGGCTGGGGAAGCCCAGCCAGATGGGTAGGGTATAAATAATAATTTATTATTATATTATTATTGCAGGGGGTTGGACTAGATGACCCACAGGGTCCCTTCCAACTGTACAATCCTGTGGTTCTATGAGTTTTGGGTTCCAGAGTTTGTGGGTGTCAGGCACCCATAATTCCTAGGTTTAGTTAGTGTTGGCACATGACCTATCCTTGCAGAGCTAAACTCTTAATATTTAAAAAATACGAATAACACCTGACAGTGCACACTCCACAGATAACCAGTCCTTAACCCTTCAAAATTAGGAAACACCCCTTGAACAAATAGGCCCTTTATTTGAGTTTATAATATTTAGTCTCAGGCTGAACACTGATACCCCTTCCGAGCAGATAGCAGGAAGTTATTGAGGAAACCTAAACTTTACAACTGATGAAAAGACCCTGATGTTGGGAAAGATGGAGGGCCCAAGGAGAAGGGGACGCAGAGGACGAGATGGTGGAGCAGTGTTCTCGAAGCTACCAGCATGAGTCTGACCAAACTGCGGGAGGCAGTGGAAGACAGGAGGGCCTGGCGTGCTCTGGTCCAGGGGTCCAAGAAGAGGCGGACACCACTAAACGACAACAACAAATGTGCCATTGAATCTAACGCGCGCCTCAGTTTTCAGAACCTTGAAACCAAAAAAAGGTACTTGCTGGCAAACCAAAATGTGTCTTCGCATCTAATGCGTGCACCTTGATTCTTGCAACGTAACCTGGCCAGAAGAGGTGAGCATTAGATTTGAGTAAATATGGTAACTTCCTGAGAGAGTGACAAGATAAGAGTGCTTGGGGGATTCCTTGCAGGACAAGAGGATTAGAAACTTTGTCGCGCTTTATTTTCCTTGGCAAGTCTTGTCCTACAAGGAAAACAAGGAACTTATTCATGTATGCAGCAACAGCGGCAAGTGTCTTGATGGTACAAGGATGGAAGAATGAGGAAATCCCAACAAAACAATAGTGGCAAGAGAAAGTGATGAACTATGCAGAGCTAAAAGTAAAGGTAAAGGTAAAGGGACCCCTGACCATTAGGTCCAGTCGTGGCCGACCCTGGGGTTGCGGCACTCATCTCGCTTTATTGGCCAAGGGAGCCGGCGTACAGCTTCAGGGTCATGTGGCCAGCAGGACTAAGCCGCTTCTGGCGAACCAGAGCAGCGCACGGAAACGCCGTTTACCTTCCCACCGGAGTGGTACCTATTTATCTACCTGCACTTTGACATGCTTTTCAACTGCTAGCTGGGCAGGAGCTGGGATCAAGCAACGGGAGCTCCCTCTGTCACGGGGATTCAAACCGCGACCTTCTGATCAGCAAGTCCTAGGCTCTGTGGTTTAACCCACAGCACCACCCACGTCCTGCTAAACTTGCTAAACTGACATAAAATTGTGAGATAAGGACAACTGTGACTTCAAAGAAGAACGGGAACGTTTTACAAAGTATTTAAAAAGACAAGAAAATGAATTGGACTCCTTGGCAGGTTTTGAATAAACATACACAAATGTAGTGATTGATAACATGGACAATAGATAATATAAGAATTGAAATAATGTTATAATATGCAGAGAATAACATGTGCTGTGAAATCAGAGAGAGGAGCTGAGGGAAGTTTCGGAGGGCAGGGAGGGTTTGATGGGGAATGGGGAAAAAGGAGGGGAAATAATGAATATGATATGTTTTGATATACAGTGGTACCTCAGGTTACGTACGCTTCAGGTTACATACGCTTCAGGTTACAGACTCCGCTAACCCAGAAACAGTGCTTCAGGTTAAGAACTTTGCTTCAGGATGAGAACAGAAATCGTGCTCCGGCGGCGCAGCGGTAGCAGGAGGCCCCATTAGCTAAAGTGGTGCTTCAGGTTAAGAACAGCTTCAGGTTAAGAACGGACCTCCGGAACGAATTAAGTACTTAACCCGAGGTACCACTGTACTGTTATGTTGAAATTGTCAATAAAAAAATTAATAAAGAAAAAAAGAAACGTCCCACTTTGCAATTTTAGAATCGGGACGAAACCTGTATAATTTCCATAAGGATTCAGACCTGGGAGATCGCCTGGGCTAAGCACCTGGGCGGAACAGCTGCTTGGCATGCAGAAGGAAACTGCCTCAATCTCCAAGCAGGGCAGCCCTGAGCCCGAAGGGTCCGGCTCAGCAGCTTCCGAACGCTCGATAATTCAGACCAGCCTTTCATTTGAACCGTGAGAAGGTCCTGGGTTCAAAATCCGGGTAGGAATCAGGCCTGAAGTCCTGCAGAGCTTCTGCCAGCCAGTGTGGGAACTGCTGGCCTAGATGAACGCTCAGTGCTCTGACCCAATGTTAGGTCGTTTTTAGGATGCTCCAGTTGTGGTGCTGCGCCCTGCAGATTATACAAGCCGGTCTCCGTTCTCGGTTGCCACTCCCTCCGCTGCTTGCGGAACAAACACCAGCCACCTGTTGCACCTGTTGCACCTGGTAAAGTCCTGCAGAGATGTTCCTTTGAGACCAGGCTTGCCCTGATCCGTAAGACCGTCCTTCACGTTTTCGAATCCCCCAGAGGTCTGTTTCCTTGCCCCTTTTATCCATTTCAGTGTGGCTTTTATAATTCTGCCTTTTTATAATTTTATAATTATAATTAATTTTAATTTATAATTTTATAATTCTGCCTTTTTTATAATTCTGCCTGCCTGGTTTTAGCTCGTGCCTTTCGTTGTTACGGAATTGTACAGAAGTGGAGGGTTGTGGGGGTCCCCCAAAGGTCATCCAGCCCAGCCCAATGCAGTGCAGGAATCGCGGCACATGTTTCAATGATACATGGATGGCGTTTTTAAATAAATAAAGCGGCTAGGTTGCACTCTGGTGGAGAGCAACTGGAAGGAGCCCCTGGGGCAATAGAGGGCAATTCCGAAAATGTCACTACTCATAACTTTTGAAGAAGAAGAATTTATTATTTATACCCCGCCCATCTGGCTGGGTTTCCCCAGCCACTCTGGGCGGCTTCCAACAGAATATTAAAATAAAATAGTCTAATAAACATTAAAAGCTTCCCTAAAGAGGGCTGCCTTCAGATGTCTTCTAACAGTCTGGTAGTTGTTGTTCTCTTTGACATCTGGTGGGAGGGCGTTCTGCAGGGTGGGTGCCACCACCGAGAAGGCCCTCTGCCTGGTTCCCTTGTAGCTTGGCTTTTCGCAGTGAGGGAACCGCCAGAAGGCCCTCGGAGCTGGACCTCCGTGTCCGGGCAGAACGATGGGGGTGGAGAGGCTCCTTCAGGTCTACTGGACCTTTGAGGCCGTTTAGGGCTTTCAAGGTCAGCACCAACACTTTGAATTGTGTTTGGAAATGTACTGGGAGCCAATGTACCGTAGATCTTTCAAGACTGGTGTTATGTGGTCTTGGCAACCGCTCCCAGTCAACAGTCTGGCTGCCGCATTCTGGATTAATTGTAGTTTCCAGGTCACCTTCAAAGGTAGCCCCACGTAGAGCGCATTGCAGTAGTCCAAGCGGGAGATGACCAGAGCATGCACCACTCTGGTGA
Organism: Podarcis liolepis; assembly: GCF_965112155.1. NCBI lineage: Eukaryota > Metazoa > Chordata > Lepidosauria > Squamata > Lacertidae > Podarcis > Podarcis liolepis. The sequence continues at coordinate 2,119,890 of NC_139573.1, read as the reverse complement.
GGCAGTCTGTGGGCTGTAGGAATGAAAAATCACGGGAGACGAGAGAGGCAGGTGCAACATGAGGCATTGCCACAGGTGGGCCTGTGGCTGATTGGTTGATACATACACAAAGAAACTTGTGATTGGTTAACATAAGTACTAAGGCGGGAATTACATGTGAGAGGTGGGGATTACATGTGATCATTTATCATCGATGGAGTAAAGGCTGGGAATCGAAGCTGGAACTAGACAGGCATGAAGCCTCCTAATTAAATTGTAACTAGAGATTAATATGGCACGAAACAATACAACAATCAAGTTCTGTAGATGTGGTCAGCTAGGCATGGAGAGCAGGTCATGTTGTTTTCCATGCGCTTAGGATGACTGAACAAGGAAAAGAATGTCCTGGTGTTTGGAACAGTTTTGTACAGTTTGTGCAGAAGCAGATTGTAAGCGAGACTTTCCCAGAATGCAAGAGAAAAGAGGAGCAAGGCTTCCCCATAATGGAGCAGTTTTGTGTAGAAGGAGAACTAACAGTTATATGCAGAAAAGAGGACTTCCCTTTAGTGGGCAGATAGGATGTCAGCCTGCATACCAGATGGAGCTGGTAAACAGCCGCCCTGGACACAGAATTAACCTGCTCCTCCATGGACAGCAATTGGTCCAAAATGACTCCCAGGCTGCGCACCTGGTCCTTCAGGGGCACAGTTACCCCATTCAGGACCAAGGAGTCATCCACACCTGCCCACCTCCTGTCCCCCAAAAACATTACTTCTGCCTTCAACCTCAATCCACTAGCCATCATCCATTCTCCAACCGCCTCCAGACACTCACACAGGACCTTCACCGCCTTCACTGGTTCTGATTTGAAAGAGATGTAGAGCTGGGTATCATCCGCATATTGATGGACACCCAGTCCAAACCCCCTGATGATCTCTCCCAGCGGCTGCCTGTAGATGTTGAAAAGCATGGGGGAGAGGACAGAACCCTGAGGCACCCCACAGGTGAGAGCCCAGGGGTCTGAACACTCATCCCCCACCACCACTTTCTGGACACGGCCCACGAAGAAGGAGCGGAACCACTGTTTGACAGTGCCCCCAGCTCCCAGCCCCTCTAGATTGTCCAGAAGGATGTTATGGTCGATGGTATCAAACGCCGCTGAGAGATCCAGCAGAACTAGGAAACAGCTCTCACCTTTGTCCCTAGCCCGCCGGAGATCATCGACCAGCGCGACCAAGGCAGTTTCAGTCCCATGATGAGGCCTGAATCCCGTCTGGAAGGGATCCAAATGGTCCGCATCCTGCAGGCATGCTTGGAGTTGTTCAGCAACCACACGCTCAATCACCTTGCCCAAGAATGGAAGATTTGAGACTGGGCGATAGTTGGCCATTGTGGTTGGTCTAGAGATGGTTTTTTAAGAAGCGGCTTAATAACCGCCTCTTTCAGCGGGTCTGGGAAGGCTCCCTCACGGAGGGAAGCATTCACCACCCCACGAAGCCCATCACCCAGCCCTTCCCGGCTAGCTTTTATTAGCCAGGATGGGCAAGGATCCAGGAGACAGGTGGTTGGCTTCACTCGTCCAAGCAGCCTGTCCACATCCTCGGAGGTAACAGATTGGAATTGATCCCACGCAACTTGACTAGACAGGACTCTAGCACTCTCCCGCCCCGGTCCTGCTCCCACGGTGGCGTTTACCTCTTCCCGAATCTGAGTGACTTTACCTGCAAAAAACTTTGCAAAATCATTGCAGGAGATCATGTGGCCCCTACTGGGCCCCGATGGAGCAGGTGGTTCCGCTAAATTGTGAACCATCTGGAAAAGTCTCCTGCTGCTGTTTTCTGCAGATGCAATAGAGGCGGCGAAGAAAGTCTTCTTCGCCGTCGCTACCGCCACTTGGTAGGCTCGACATTGAGCTCTAACCCGTGTCCGGTCAGCTTCAGAATGAGTTATCCACCACCTGCGCTCTAGCCGCCTCAGCGATTGTTTCATTGCCCTCAGATCCGTGGAAAACCACGGGGCTGTCCGGGCTCCATGCAATCGGAGAGGGCGCTTCGGAGCCAAACAGTCAATAGCCCTGGTTAACTCCGCATTCCAGCGGGCCACCAGGGAATCAGCCGAAAGGCCATTAACCTCGGATAAAGCATCCCCTACCACTCTCTGGAAACCATTTGGATCCATTAAGCGGTGGGGGAGGACTATCCGAATCGGTCCCACCCACAAAAGAAAACATTTCAACGCCAGCAGAGGTTGCAATTGTAAGCAGAGGTTTTTTTGCTTATCAGATGTTCTCAGGTAAGGGAAAATCCAGCTTTTTAATTTTTTTTTTTAAATGCTGTGATGTCCATATGGCATTTGGGATATTGTATTATGGATTGTTTGATGTTGGCTTTTCCAACATTAAATATTTCCCCTCCAGCTTTTCTCGATCCTCCTTTTAGTTTGCTGGGCTTCTGGTCGTACGCTGTATATTTTGCTATGAATGAACTTCCTCATAAGCATGTGGGTTCTCTGTTGTCAGGGGTTCTTCAGCAAAGGCTAGATGGCCACCTGCCAGGGATTCTAACCCTCGATTCCTGCAGGTGCGCAGCCTGGGACTCATTCTGGACTCACCGCTGTCCATGGAGGCGCAGGTCAATTCTGTGTCCAGGGCGGCTGTCTGCCAGCTCCATCTGGTACGCTGGATGAGACCCTCCCTGCCCACTGTCTGTCTCCCCAGAGTGGTGCATGCTCTGGTTATCTCCCGCTTGGACTACTGCCATGCGCTCTACGTGGGGCTACCTTTGAAGGTGATCCAGAAACTAGAATTAATCCAGAATGCTAGACTGGTGACTGGGATAGATAGATAGATAGATAATACTTTATTCGGCTATAAGCCCACCAGATAAAACCAATCAGTAAATAAAATAGCATTTTACATTCTAAAATATCAACTAAAATATTTCAACGCATAATCTCCTTCACATTACATACAGTCTCTAGATGTACCATATTGTGGCCTTGAATATAAAGATGGTGGATAGAGTTTACTAGATTTTAATAGTCATGCATCATTCCATGAAGTCTTTTATATGAGAGAACAGAATTCAGGAATCTTGCAACCTGTAATGTTCTATAAGAGTCAATGTCCTGGAGTAGATAGGCTAGATGTAATTCAGGTGGTTTAGCAACAGTTTCCAAAATGATTGAACTCAGAATCCTTGATCGGGGAACAATATATAAAGGACAATTAAACAAGATGTGATGGAGGGATTCTATTGATTTGTTGCCACATGCGCATAAAACAGAGGTTTCACTGTTAGAAAATCTATTGCTCAGCACATTTGAGGGGAACACATTAAATCTGGCTCTAGCAAAAGCGAATCTATGCGACGCAACCGATAAGGTAGACAAATATCGAGGTATCTGGGACATAAGTGTACTGCCTTGATTTATCGGGGAAGTGTGCATGCACACGAAAGCTCATACCAAGAACTAACTTAGTTGGTCTTTAAGGTGCTACTGGAAGAAAAAAATTTTTTTACTTCACCTGTAGTAAGATTTTGTTGCAAGTCCACCTCCTCCAATCTTTGTTTGATGACATTTTTTTGCTGTAATTAGATCTAAGTTTAGTATATCGGAAGGAGAGATTCCATAAGTCAACAGTTTGGAATGGATTTTTGTTGCCCATGGGCTGGTGAATTCATCTCTCCAAAGACACTGAATAAGATGGTAATTGGGCAATTTATGCCAGAGAGACAGCCAGTAATTAAAAGCATGTCTCCACATCAGAATCTCTAAGGAGGGGGTCTTAAGTTCTAAATGAATAGCAGAGTTGCTTACACAGGAGGGTAGTTTCAAAAGGCGTCTGAGAATTTTTTTTTGCAATGTCACCAGAGGCATGAGGTTTACAAAAGCGCCCCATAAAGGGACCACATAGGCCATAGTTGCAACCACTTTTGCACTATAAACTTTTAAGGCAGATGGGACATGCATAGCCCCCTCTGTAAAGAAAAAGCGTAATAGAGCGTAGATAAGGGCTTTGCCCTCATTTTGTAAGTATGTGATATGCGCTTGCCATCCCATATTATGCTGGAAGTAAATTCCTAGATATTGAAATTTGTAGACTTGTTCAATTGGCTTCCCCTCGAGTTCCCATCTATACATTTTACGACTCCTGGAAAAAATTAGAACTTTAGATTTGGAATGGTTAATGGCAAGTAAATTTGATTGGCAATATAACGCGAAGATCTTGAAAGCCCTCCTCAAACCAATTCTTGAATATGAGAGGATCACCGCATCGTCAGCATACAATAATAAGGGGCAGCGATAGTCTGCAAGCCTGGGTGCATGAATGGTGGTTTGGGCCTCAGCTAGGGGAGTTCTCATGTCACTGATGTAAAGATTAAAGAGATAGGGGGCAAGGATGCACCCTTGTCGTACCCCCTTGTTTATTGATACAGAGTTTGTGAGATCGCCCTCGGGTGTTAACCTCACCCTCGCGGCCGTCCCTTCATGTAATTTGATCATAAGCCACAACAGCCTTTTCTCTATGCCCCACTTTGCCAATTTTTCCCATAGCAGCTCTCTAGAGATACTGTCAAAAGCTGCCTTCAGATCTATAAAAGCGGCACATAGAAGACCATGAGTGGGGAAAGAATACTTCCGCACCAAATGATATAAAATTAGTGCATGGTCAATAGAAGCACGATTTGGTCTAAACCCGGCCGGTTCATGGCCTATCAGATTGGAATCTTCAGCCCATTGGGTTAGTCTGGTTAGCAGGAAGCGAGTATAGATTTTTCCGATGATTGATAATAAGCTGATATTACGATAGTTTCCTGGGACCTCTGGTGGTCCTTTTTTATATATAGGAATTATGATGGACTCCTTCCATGATCTAAGTATCTGGCCCGTGGCATTAATTGCATCAAAGATTTTTGCAAGGATTTTGGCCCACCATAGTGGGTGTTGTTTAATAGCTTCCGATAGCTGTCTGGGAGAAATATTTTCTTAGAAATTGTTCCCATGTCGGGGCTGGTATAACCGTCAATGGGTATTTCCTCGATCTTTTGTTAATTAAATTCCAGAAACCACGAGAGCTGCGAAGCTTAGAGGCAGCAATCAACACTTGCCAACGTCTTAGGTGCTATTCATGCTTGGCTGACTTCTGTGCCTGTTTGTAAGCAATTTTGGCTTGCAAGTACTCTGGGGGAAGAGTTCAGCTCCAGAAGATTTATATCTGTTGTAAATACAACAGAGAGAGAGCCTAGCTTGCTTACATTTGGAATCAAACCAAGGAGCACCGAACCTGGGTTGGTCTCGGTTAACCAGGTGAGTCGGCATCGTAAAGAAGTTAGTTAAAGCTACGGAGAGGTGGGAGAACCACTCCAATATCCTATTTGGTTCAGACAACTCCGCCACTGAGACAATAAAGGATTCGGAGATATTCCTCTGGAAGAATTCTGCGTATTTTCGGGCCTGTTTCATAGACCATTTAGTGCTTCTTACTTGAGCTGCAGCATTTAAACCTACATGAATTGGGTGTGAGCTGCTAACCGGGTGCCAGTCAAGTGTTAGCTTGGCCTCTAGAGGTAGGTGGTCACTGGATTGCACATTGTCTACTTTGAAATAAAAGAAGTTTGAGAATAGGTCTTCTGAAACTAGAAGGTAGTCTAGGACACTATTTGATGTTATGCCCAAATGAATGAATTCTCCTGGCACGTCCGGAGGGCAATGGCCATTCAAAATGTTCAAATTCATACGAATGGCCAATTGATAGAGAAGGACTCCCGCCTCATTCACTCTGATGTCCTTAGATCTTCTTGATGTGAAAGAGATTAAATCAGATTTTGGATAGGGGGGAGGTACTCACCACTTGGCCTTGATTATCCCCTCCCAATTGGCGGCTGTACGTGCATTAAAGTCACCACCCATTATCGATGGTATATTAGGGTACCTAGCATAACATGCCAATAAATGATCTTCCAGAGAATCCCATCTATAATGGAGGTCCGATACAAGACCACCTGGAGGAAGATAAACATTGGTGATTAATAGGGAGAATTTTTCGCTTGAAATCAGACCTGTAAAAGCAAAAGGAGGAAAAATATGAACTAGTGAGAGTTTAGCGCTCATTTTAAGCGATATGGCGATTGCAAGACCACCTCTGGACCGGCCACCTTTTTGGGAGGGACTAGCTGGAAGTGATATCAGTTCAAAGCCATTTATATCTATTTTATCTTCTTCCCATGTTTCTTGCAAAAGAATTATCTGAAAAGAGTTTATATAGGACAAAAATTCAGGGTCTAATCTTTTGCTTTTCCAGCCAGCAATATTCCAACTTAGGACTGCTAACTGGGTACTTCTGTGTTGTTCTTTTAACAGTCAAAGCGAAGGGGGGACAGATTCTCTGGAAGAGACAGAAGACGTAACAAAAAAAAATATTTTTTTTTTACATTGAGAAGATGGTAACTGAGAGGAGCCCTCCGAATTAAATTTTTTAACAATTTGGTTCGACTGTTGGAACACCGAAGTTGATCTACTAAAAGTAGATCCCTGAACAGGAAGTCTCTTCATTTCAAAATTCTTTGTACAACTTGACAGAGAGATACCCAGGGAGGGAGAAATTGAGTCCATCGGAGGAAACCCACTAGCAGATTTATCATCAGGCATTAGGATGATTTTATTGATGCGTCCCATCGGGTCTTCAATCGTTTCCGACGACGGGTCCCGAAGTGTAACATTCACAGTTGAGGGGACATCGGGGGCAGTAATTGCGGAAGACTCTCTCGGGGGCATCACTTGTGAACTACTTCTATAACTGGTCGAAACTGGGGAAGATTCTAGCTCTGGCATAGATGAGTGAGTTAAAGAGGGATTTGAGTCAGGCAGGGAAATCAGAGTTTCGTCCTTAGGTGTGTTGGTCGATGGATATAGATGAAGGTTAAGAGAGGATGGCAGAGCCTGGTCGTCTCGTGGAGTAGCACTGGGGGCATTAACAACTTGAAGATTTGAGTCTTGCAAGATGGTTTTTGTTTCCAAAGTGGGGCTGAGCTGAAGAGGGCCTACCACTTCTGTCCGGTGAGTCCAAGTGGGATTGTTTAAAGCATCGTTAGTATCTTCCTCTCTGTGTTGGACTTGCAAAAGCTGAGATTTAAGCGTATCAAATCTTTGCATCATCACCGACTGTTCTTTCGGAGGGAGGGCTCTGAACGAATCAATAAGTTCCCTTTCATCAAGGGCAGTCTGCAGGTTTCCGTCCTCATGTATGGCTGTTTGAGAGGGTATCAAAATTGGTCGGAAATGGCACACTGCAGAATCATCGCAGGAGGGTCTGGCAGCATTTTGAAGTAAAGCAGAGTCACTTGTCCTAATGTCCTCACCGCCCGGGCACCTATTTAGAAGGGGTTTGATCTTGCTATCTACAAAAACCCTTGTTGCTACGATATCAGCCATGGACAAAAGCGTTTTCCGCCTGGCAATAATAGATGGTATCTTTTCAGAGTGAAACGCAAGTTTCACCTTCAAGAAGGTGGTCTGTCGGAACAGGGGCATCACCACATATAGATCAATCTGGTGTTTCTTAATTTTTAAAAGTTTGCTTAAACAGTCTTTAGACCCTTCTAGTGATGACCATCTTCCTATTTCCGACCTGACAGAAAGGCAACTTTTATTGGGTTGCAGAGTTAATATCTGATTATTCAATTGGGAATTTAAGATATATTTAATTTTAGTCTCCTTTCTTTTATCTGAACTGGGGTGAGGCAATAAGTTTTTGACCTCACAAACTGAAGATTGTGTTGTTGATTCAAGTTTTTCGACTTTCAGCAGGATATTGGATAATTGTGAAGATACCTCATCCAGCCTTTTAAAGATACAGTGCAGGGTCTTAATTACTAAGTGTAACTGCTCACAACTGGGGAACTCCCCCCTATCAGATGTTAAATCATCATCCTGTGATGAGAGTTTTTCTTTCATATTCTCCTTTACCGGCTTTACTTTGGAAAAATTTGGAGTCGTCAGAGTTGAAGTGTCTTCTAAATCAATTAGAGTTAGGAAGCGATTTTGAGTTTCCACCGCTAGGCAATGCTTGGCATTGTCACTCCCTCTTCTACTCCGGTGTGGCACCAGCCTTGATAGTTTTGGTTTGGGTGATGATAGGGGCTCTTCAAAGTCTCTCAAGCGTTTGTTCTGACCCATACTTCCTCAGGCCAAGGATTATACGATTCTTAAGTTAGCATAACATTTAACACACAAATAAGATAGTTAAGACCACCAGAAGATGGCACCGTGGGTGTAAGCTCCTTGGATGGATACTAATCGTGAAGTTTTCCTCTCCACTGCGGTAAAATCCACTTACAACCTCAGCCTTCCGTGGGCGCCTCGGACCCAGTTTGCAGCTTCTCACAAGAGGAAGTATTGAAATGTGACAGCCTCAAAATGTCTAGAGGGTAGGATGCCAAGTGTCCTGGCTCCACTGACCTCTCTCAGCCCTCTATGACAGCAGCCTGGGCACAAACGATAACTTATTCAGGATTTAAACACCACACGGCGTCTTCCTCTTAAGCCCTCTCTCCAATTAAGATAATGGCGTTCTCTTCTCTTTTAGCGGCCGAGGCCGGCCCGCTGATAAGAGAGAAACGAGGAGCAGTCTGCAGCAATCCGGAGCAGGGTCGAATCTCTCAAAAGGTTGCCATGGCATATAGCTGCAGCAATTATAAAATTATAAAATCCAGGCTGACTGGATCAGTTAAGATAAAATATAAAGGATTAAAGATTAAAGATTAAAAGAAGTCCTAGGAGCCCCGGTAGGCGCGTCTTACCTCGGTGCCATTTTCTCCCCTCCCGTCTCCCTGGTGACTGGGAGCGGCTGCCGAGTCCACATAACACCGGTCCTGAAAGACCTCCATTGGCTCCCAGGACGTTTCCGAGCACAATTCAAAGTGTTGGTGCTGACCTTGAAAGCCCTAAACGGCCTCAAAGGCCCAGTATCCCTGAAGGAGCGTCTCCACCCCCCATCGTTCTGCCCGGACACTGAGGTCCAGCTCCGAGGGCCTTCTGGCGGTTCCCTCCCTGCGAGAAGCCAAGTTACAGGGAACCAGGCAGAGGGCCTTCTCGGTGGTGGCTCCCGCCCTGTGGAACACCCTCCCTTCAGATGTCAAAGAGAAAAACAACTACCAGACTTTTAGAAGACATCTGAAGGCAGCCCTGTTTCGGGAAGCTTTTAATGTTTGATGTATCACAGTATTTTAATATTCTTTTGGAAGCCGCCCAGAGTGGCTGGGGAAGCCCAGCCAGATGGGTAGGGTATAAATAATAATTTATTATTATATTATTATTGTAGGGGGTTGGACTAGATGACCCACGGGGTCCCTTCCAACTGTACAATCCTGTGGTTCTATGAGTTTTGGGTTCCAGAGTTTGTGGGTGTCAGGCACCCATAATTCCTAGGTTTAGTTAGTGTTGGCACATGACCTATCCTTGCAGAGCTAAACTGGAAGTCACACTCTTAATATTTAAAAAATACGAATAACACCTGACAGTGCACACTCCACAGATAACCAGTCCTTAACCCTTCAAAATTAGGAAACACCCCTTGAACAAATAGGCCCTTTATTTGAGTTTATAATATTTAGTCTCAGGCTGAACACTGATACCCCTTCCGAGCAGATAGCAGGAAGTTATTGAGGAAACCTAAACTTTACAACTGATGAAAAGACCCTGATGTTGGGAAAGATGGAGGGCCCAAGGAGAAGGGGACGCAGAGGACGAGATGGTGGAGCAGTGTTCTCGAAGCTACCAGCATGAGTTTGACCAAACTGCGGGAGGCAGTGGAAGACAGGAGGGCCTGGCGTGCTCTGGTCCAGGGGTCCAAGAAGAGGCGGACACCACTAAACGACAACAACAAATGTGCCATTGAATCTAACGCGCGCCTCAGTTTTCAGAACCTTGAAACCAAAAAAAGGTACTTGCTGGCAAACCAAAATGTGTCTTCGCATCTAATGCGTGCACCTTGATTCTTGCAACGTAACCTGGCCAGAAGAGGTGAGCATTAGATTTGAGTAAATATGGTAACTTCCTGAGAGAGTGACAAGATAAGAGTGCTTGGGGGATTCCTTGCAGGACAAGAGGATTAGAAACCTTGTCGCGCTTTATTTTCCTTGGCAAGTCTTGTCCTACAAGGAAAACAAGGAACTTATTCATGTATGCAGCAACAGCGGCAAGTGTCTTGATGGTACAAGGATGGAAGAATGAGGAAATCCCAACAAAACAATAGTGGCAAGAGAAAGTGATGAACTATGCAGAGCTAAAAGTAAAGGTAAAGGTAAAGGGACCCCTGACCATTAGGTCCAGTCGTGGCCGACTCTGGGGTTGCGGCACTCATCTCGCTTTATTGGCCAAGGGAGCCGGCGTACAGCTTCAGGGTCATGTGGCCAGCAGGACTAAGCCGCTTCTGGCGAACCAGAGCAGCGCACGGAAACGCCGTTTACCTTCCCACCGGAGTGGTACCTATTTATCTACCTGCACTTTGACATGCTTTTCAACTGCTAGCTGGGCAGGAGCTGGGATCAAGCAACGGGAGCTCCCTCTGTCACGGGGATTCAAACCGCGACCTTCTGATCAGCAAGTCCTAGGCTCTGTGGTTTAACCCACAGCACCACCCACGTCCTGCTAAACTTGCTAAACTGACATAAAATTGTGAGATAAGGACAACTGTGACTTCAAAGAAGAACGGGAACGTTTTACAAAGTATTTAAAAAGACAAGAAAATGAATTGGACTCCTTGGCAGGTTTTGAATAAACATACACAAATGTAGTGATTGATAACATGGACAATAGATAATATAAGAATTGAAATAATGGGCAGGGAGGGTTTGATGGGGAATGGGGAAAAAGGAGGGGAAATAATGAATATGATATGTTTTGATATACAGTGGTACCTCAGGTTACGTACGCTTCAGGTTACATACGCTTCAGGTTACAGACTCCGCTAACCCAGAAACAGTGCTTCAGGTTAAGAACTTTGCTTCAGGATGAGAACAGAAATCGTGCTCCGGCGGCGCAGCGGTAGCAGGAGGCCCCATTAGCTAAAGTGGTGCTTCAGGTTAAGAACAGCTTCAGGTTAAGAACGGACCTCCGGAACGAATTAAGTACTTAACCCGAGGTACCACTGTACTGTTATGTTGAAATTGTCCATAAAAAAATTAATAAAGAAAAAAAGAAACGTCCCACTTTGCAATTTTAGAATCGGGACGAAACCTGTATAATTTCCATAAGGATTCAGACCTGGGAGATCGCCTGGGCTAAGCACCTGGGCGGAACACCTGCTTGGCATGCAGAAGGAAACTGCCTCAATCTCCAAGCAGGGCAGCCCTGAGCCCGAAGGGTCCGGCTCAGCAGCTTCCGAACGCTCGATAATTCAGACCAGCCTTTCATTTGAACCGTGAGAAGGTCCTGGGTTCAAAATCCGGGTAGGAATCAGGCCTGAAGTCCTGCAGAGCTTCTGCCAGCCAGTGTGGGAACTGCTGGCCTAGATGAACACTCAGTGCTCTGACCCAATGTTAGGTCGTTTTTAGGATGCTCTAGTTGTGGTGCTGCGCCCTGCAGATTATACAAGCCGGTCGCCGTTCTCTGGTTGCCACTCCCTCCGCTGCTTGCGGAACAAACACCAGCCACCTCTTGCACCTGTTGCACCTGGCAAGTCCTGCAGAGATGTTCCTTTGAGACCAGCCTCGCCCTGATCCGCAAGACCCTCCTTCACGTTTTCGAATCCCCCAGAGGTCTGTTTCCTTGCCCCTTTTATCCATTTCAGGGTGGCTTTTATAATTCTGCCTTTTTTATAATTTATAATTTTATAATTATAATTAATTTTAATTTACTGTAATTTTATAATTCTGCCTTTTTTATAATTCTGCCTGCCTGGTTTTAGCTCGTGCCTTTCGTTGTTACGGAATTGTACAGAAGTGGAGGGTTGTGGGGGTCCCCCGAAGGTCATCCAGCCCAGCCCAATGCAGCGCAGGAATCGCGGCACATGTTTCAACGATACATGGATGGCGTTTTTAAATAAATAAAGCGGCTAGGTTGCACTCTGGTGGAGAGCAACTGGAAGGAGCCCCTGGGGCAATAGAGGGCGATTACAAAAATGTCACTACTCATAACTTTTGAAGAAGAAGAATTTATTATTTATACCCCGCCCATGTGGCTGGGTTTCCCCAGCCACTCTGGGCGGCTTCCAACAGAATATTAAAATAAAATAGTCTAATAAACATTAAAAGCTTCCCTAAAGAGGGCTGCCTTCTAAAAGACTGGTAGTTGTTTTTCTCTTTGACATCTGGTGCGAGGGTGTTCCACAGGGCGGGTGCCACTACCGAGAAGGCCCTCTGCCTGGTTCCCTTTAACTTGGCTTCTCACAGGGAGGGAACCACCAGAAGGCCCTCGGTGCTGGACCTCAGTGTCCGGGCAGAACGATGGGGGTGGAGACGCTCCTTCAGGTATACAGGACCGAGGCTGTTTAGGGCTTTCAAGGTCAGCATCAACACTTTGAATTGTGCTTGGAAATGTACTGGGAACCAATGTACCGTAGATCTTTCAGGACTGGTGTTATGTGGTCTCGGCAGCCGCTCCCAGTCACCAGTCTGGCTGCCGCATTCTGGATTAATTGTAGTTTCCAGGTCACCTTCAAAGGTAGCCCCACGTAGAGCGCATTGCAGTAGTCCAAGCGGGAGATAACCAGAGCATGCACCACTCTGGTGAGGCAGTCCGCAGGCAGATAGGGTCTCAGCCTGCGTACCAGGTGGAGTTGGTAGACAGCTGCCCTGGATACAGAATTAACCTTCGCCTCCATGGACAGCTGTGAGTCCAGAACGACTCCCAGGCTGCGCACCTGGTCCTTCAGGGGCACAGTTGCCCCATTCAGGACCAGGGAGTCCTCCACACCTGCCCACCTCCTGTTCCCCAAAAACATTACTTCTGCCTTCAACCTCAATCCATTAGCCGCCATCCATCCTCCAACCGCCTCCAGACACTCACACAGGACCTTCACCTCCTTCGCTGATTCCGATTTGAAAGAAAGATAGAGCTGGGTATCATCCGCATATTGATGGACACCCAGCCCAAACCCCCGATGATCTCTCCCAGCGGCTGCATATAGATGTTAAAAAGCATGGGGGAGAGGACAGAACCCTGAGGCACCCCACAAGTGAGAGCCCAGAGGTCTGAACACTCATCCCCCACCACCACTTTCTGGACACGGCCCACAAAGAAGGAGCGGAACCACTTTATGATAGTGCCCTCAGATCCGTGGAAAACCACGGGGCTGTCCGGGCTCCATGCAATCAGAGAGGGCGCTTCGGAGCCAAACAGTCAATAGCCCTGATTAACTCCGCATTCCATCGGGCCACCAGGGAATCGGCCGAAAGGCCATCAACCTCGGATAAAGCATCGCCTACCACTCTCTGGAAACCATTTGGATCCATTAAGTGGTGGGGGAAGGACTATCCGAATCAGTCCCACCCACGAAAGAAAACATTTCAACACCAGCAGAGATTGCAATTGTAAGCAGAGGTTTTTTTGCTTATCAGATGTTCTCAGGTAAGGGAAAATCCAGATTTTTAATTTTTTTTAAATGCTGTGATGTCCATATGGCACTTGGGATCTTGTATTATGGATTGTTTGATGTTGGCTTTTCCAACATTAAATATTTTCCCTCCAGCTTTTCTTGATCCTCCTTTTAGTTTGCTGGGCTTCTGGCCGTACGCTACGTTTTGCTATGAATGGACTTCCTCATAAGCATGTGGGTTCTCTGTTGTCGGGGGTTCTTCAGCAGAGGCTGGATGGCCACCTGCCAGGGATTTTAACCCTCGATTCCTGCAGGTGCGCAGCCTGGGACTCATTCTGGACTCACCGCTGTCCATGGAGGCGCAGGTCAATTCTGTGTCCAGGGCAGCTGTCTGCCAGCTCCATCTGGTACGCAGGATGAGACCCTTCCTGCCCGCGGACTGTTTCTCCAGAGTGGTGCATGCTCTGGTTATCTCCCGCTTGGACTACTGCCATGCGCTCTACGTGGCACTACCTTTGAAGGTGACCCGGAAACTAGAACTAATCCAGAATGCTAGACTGGTGACTGGGAGCGGCTGCCGAGACCACATAACACTGGTCTTGAAAGACCTACATTGGCTCCCAGTACGTTTCTGAGCACAATTCAAAGTGTTGGTGCTGACCTTGAAAGCCCTAAACGGCCTCAAAGGCCCAGTAGACCTGAAGGAGCGTCTCCACCCCCATCGCTCAGCCAGACACGGAGATCATCTCCGAGGGCCTTCTGGTGGTTCCCTCATTGCGAGAAGCCAAGTTACAGAGAACCAGGCAGAGGGTCTTCTCGGTGGTGGTGCCCTCCCTGTGAAGCACCCTCCCATCAGATGTTGAGGAAATAAACAACTATCTGACTTTTAGAAGACATCTGAAGGCAGCCCCGTTTAGGGAAGCTTTTAATGTTTGACGCATTACTGCATTTTAATATTCTGTTGGAAGCCGCCCAGAGTGGCTGGGGAAGCCCAGCCAGATGGGCAGGGTATAAATAATAATTTATTATTATATTATTATTGCAGGGGGTTGGACTAGATGACCCACGGGGTCCCTCCCAACTGTACAATTCTGTGGTTCTATGAGTTTTGGGTTCCAGAGTTTGTGGGTGTCAGGCACCCATAATTCCTAGGTTTAGTTAGTGTTGGCACATGATCTATCCTTGCAGAGCTAAACTGGAAGTCACACTCTTAATATTTAAAAAATACGAATAACACCTGACAGTGCACACTCCACAGATAACCAGTCCTTAACCCTTCAAAAATTAGGAACCATCCCTTGAACAAATAGGCCCTTTATTTGAGTTTATAATATTTAGCGTCAGGCTGAACACTGATACCCCTTCCGAGCACATAGCAGGAAGTTATTGAGGAAACCTAAACTTTACAACTTGCAAATCACTCAGAGAAAACCGAATGCAAATTCTGGACTTGGAACAGGGGCCAGTCTGCGTCAATTAAACTGTGACATCAAAGTCTTCTCCTTTTCCATAGGCTGCTCCCGGAGGGAAAAGCAAATAGAAGGTATTGCTCAAATAACTCTGAGTGACAGGCTTGTGAACTCTTGAGCATGATCTGTTTTGCGTGCGCAACCCGTCTCGCGATGTAGCTGTGACGTTTGGGGCAGTTTGCGTTGTTGCAGGAATTTATGTTAGGGAAACCAGGAACTTGTAAATATTTATTTTGTCTTACTTGATGGGTGGGAGCTGGAGGTCAAGGGAAGGGTGGGGTCAAGCCCTGATACTCAGGTTTCTGTCGCCAGAACCTCCCAATTTGTGATGTATTTGTGATGTGTGCATGATGTAATTTCAGGGGTGTTGTGGGTTCCTTTGTAAAACTGATAAAAGTGGAAGCCATCCTTTATTGTTCCCGCTTCTTCCTGCTTCTCCCATGTGCTGGGTGTGAGTCCTGTTGCAACAGTCGTTTGAATAAAGACCAGGCCTACTGGCTGCTGTTTTGCTCCTCTATTCCTGGATGGTGTCTTTGTTTGGTCATCCAAGTGAGCCCAAGGATTTTCCTATAACATTGTAAAACAGGGAGGGGAACATAAAGGCCTGCCTTGCTTTCCTTTCAGTCAGTAGAGCATGAGACTCTCAATCTTAAGTTCGCGGGTTTGAGACCCACGTGGAGCAAAAGATTTCTGCGTTGCAGCGGGGTTGGGCTAGACGACCGCTGGGTCCCTTCCCAGCTCCACAGTTCGGTGACTTTTCTCCGACCCACAATGAACAATGGTGGGGATCCTTGAGGCACTGCTCTGGCCTGATCCAGCAACTTCCTCCCTTCCAGCTATTAAGGGCCCATTCAGGCACCATTCCTTCTCCATCCTGCGGCCATTTCCAGGCAAGGGAGAGAACTGCAAATCATATTATCGTATTACAGCTTGCTTGCTTGCTTGGACCCTTTCCAGAATCTTATGGAGTTGATTTTAGCAAAGAGATAAGGCTAAGAAGGCTAGGTGCTGCTTCTGCTGTGCTTTCCAGGAAAGTTGGGTGCCAGTAGCAAGCAGGCCTGGTGAGACCCCTCACCTGGGACTGGTAGGGCAGAAGGCAAGGAGGCCAACAGGAGGTGGCGCCAAACCCAGGAACGGGCAGCCGGGGCAACTCACCCTTGTTCTCTTGCCCCCACCTTTCCCCCTCCCTTCCTCTTCTACAAGGGGGACCCCAAGACGGAGGAAGAAAAGGAAAAAGACAGCAGCCAGGCTCACCCCTTCGACTCGCTGTGAGTAGAATCCAAAAATGGCAGAGCTGAAAGGGACCCCTGAGGGTCATCCATCCCAACCCCCTCTGCAATCCAGGAATCCCTGCTAATAAAAATAAATTTTATTTATACCCCGCCCTCCCCGGCCAAAGCTGGGCTCAGGGCAGCTAACACCAGTAAAATAACAACGGAAAAAAACAACAACCCAATTTAAAATACAGGTTAAGATGCAATTTAAAATGCAGCCTCATTTTAAAAGTCAAAGCCGTAAGGGGAGGGAAACCTAAGGGTCAGACTGAGTCCAAACCAAAGGCCAGGCAGAACAGCTCTGTCTTGCGTGCCTTGCGGAAAGATGTCAAGTCTTGCAGGGCCCTGGTCTCTTGTGACAGAGCGTTCCACCAAGTTGGGGCCAGTACTGAAAAGGCCCTGGCCCTAGTTGAGACCAATCTAACCACCTTGCAGCTCAGGACCTCCAAAGTGTTGTCATTTGTGGACCTTAAGGTCCTCCGTGGGACATACCAGGAGAGGCGGTCCCGTAGGTACGAGGGTCCTAGGCTGTATAGGGCTTTAAAGGTCAAAACCAGCACCTTAAACCTGACCCTGTACTCCACCGGGAGCCAGTGCAGCTGGTAGAGCACTGGATGAATGTGATCCCACAGCAAGGACCCCATAAGGAGCCTCACTGCAGCATTCTGCACCCGCTGGAGTTTCTGGGACAGCTTCAAGGGCAGCCCCACGTAGAGCGAGTTACAGTAGTCAAGCCTGGAGGTGACCGTCACATGGATCACTGTGGCCAGATCAGGGCGGGAAAGGAAAGGGACCAACTGCTTGATACGGCGGAGATGGAAAAATGCCGCCTTTGCTGCGGCTGCAACCTGGGTCTCCGTGGAAAGGGAGGCGTCGAAGGTTGCACCCAAGCTCTTGACAGAAGGCGCTGGCAGTAATTGAGCCCCCGCGAGAGACGGGAGTTGGTCCCCCAATCCCATGTCGTCCCGACCCAGCCGGAGGACCTCTGTCTTCGAAGGATTTAATTTCAACCGGCTCCCACGCAGCCGTCCAGCCACAGCTTCCAAGCATCTGGTCAGTGTGTCCGGGGCCAAGTCAGGGCGGCCATCCATCAACAGATAGAGTTGGGTGTCATCGTCATATTAATGACAACCTAGCCCAAAGCTCCAGACAATCTGGGCAAGGGGGCATATGTTGTTGTTTAGTCGTTTAGTCGTGTCCGCCTCTTCGTGACCCCCTGGACCAGAGCACGCCAGGCCCTCCTGTCTTCCACTGCCTCCCCCAGTTTGGTCAAACTCATGCTGGTAGCTTCGAGAACACTGTCCCACCATCTCGTCCTCCGTCGTCCCCTTCTCCGTCTGCCCTCCATCTTTCCCAACATCAGGGTCTTTTCCAGGGAGTCTTCTCTTCTCCTGAGGTGGCCAAAGTCTTGGATCCTCAGCTTCAGGATCTGTCCTTCCAGTGAGCACTCAGGGCTGATTTCCTTCAGAATGGAGAGGTTGGATCTTCTTGCAGTCCATGGGACTCTCAAGACTCTCCTCCAGCACCAGAATTCAAAAGCATCAATAAAGATATTAAAAAGCATCGGGGAAAGGAGTGCTGCAGCAACAACTCCCTCCCTAGCGCCACTCTTTGTCCCCGACCAGAGATAAAGGAGCGCAACCGTTGTTGGACTGTGCCCTGAATCCCTACGTCAGCAAGGCGTTGGCCCAAAGGTTTGTGATCGACCGTGTCGAAGGCTGCTGACAGATCTAAGAGAATCAGCAGTCCCGACCCGCCTCAATCCAGCTGTCTACGGAGATAATCTGTTAGGGCGACCAAAGCCGTCTCGGTCCCGTAACCAGGGCGAAAGCCGGACTGAAATGGGTCCAAACTGAGACGATGTTTCATCCGGAAATCTACCTAACTGTTTGGCAGCTGCTCTCTCAGTTACCTTACCCAGGTACGGAAGATTCGAAACCGGGCGGTAATTGGATAGATCTAAGGGACGCGGGTGGCGTTGTGGGTTAAACCACAGAGCCTCTTGGGCTTACCGATTGGAAGGTTGGCGGTTCGAATCCCTGTGACAGGGTGAGCTCCCGTTGCTCGGTCCCTGCTCCTGCCAACCTAGCAGTTCAAAAGCACATCAAAGTGCAAGTAGATAAATAGGTACCACTCCGGCGGGAAGGTAAACGGCGTTTCCGTGCGCTGCTCTGGTTCGCCAGAAGCGGCTTAGTCATGCTGGGCACATGACCTGGAAGCTGTACACCAGCTCCCTCGGCCAGTAAACCGAGATGAGCACTGCAACCCCAGAGTCGGCCACGACTGGACCTAATGGTCAGGGGTCCCTTTACATTTAAAGGATCTAGGGATGTTTTCTTTAAGAGCGGACGCACCACTGCTTCCTTCTACTCCCGGGAAACAGCTCTTGCCACCAGAAAGTTCTTCCTGATGTTCAGGCGGAATTTCCTTCCTTGCGATTTGCATCCGTTGGTTCGGGTTTGCTCCCTCCTCCACGAGAAAGCCTTTTGGATACCATCTCCCCCTCCTCTTGTCGAGGCGAAATAAACCCAGCTCCTTCGACCGTTCCTCATAGGGCTTGGTTTCCAGACCCTTTTATCCTCTCGGTCGAACCTCCAGCTTGTCGATCTCCTTCTTAAACTGGGGTGCCCAGAACGAGACACAGGATTCCAGGTGGCGTTTGTCCAAGGCGCCTAAATTGCACAGAAGAAACGGCATCCTGCTTTGCTGTGCGTAGATCCTAATATCCGCGGTCGTTAGACTGGTCCAACCGCAGGCGCTGAGACTTCCTGCCTCTTTGAAATTTACTTTCTTTCTCGCAATGAGATAGTACTGAATAATCGCTCTCCCATGACATCCTTTCAGTCAAAAACGGGCGGCAGCGAAGAGAACATCTGCTTCCTCCTCAAGGCCTCTCCCCGAAAACACAAGTAGGCTGGTAAGTTCCAACTTTCACAGAATTGTAGGCTTGCAAGGGACCCCTGGGGGTCATCCAGCCTGACCCCCTGCAATGCGGGGATTGCAGCTGGAGAATCCCTGACGGGAGGCCACCGGCCTCTGATAAAACATGAAGGAAAGGTCTTCTTCTTTTGAACTCTACATGGCAAGGGGTTCCCCAGGGAAATAAGACAGAGTCAAAGCAGAGCCCCCTTGCAAAACCTCGGCTCCTCGGCATGTAATTAGACTGCGGAACTCCCTGCCACATGAGGGCCACAAACTTAGATGGCTTTGAAAGAGGACTGGACAAATTCATGGAGGGGGAGAGGGCTGTCGACGGCTACAGGCCAGGTTGCTTCTGAATGCCAGTTGCTGGAAACGGCAGGCGGGGAGAGCGGTCTCGTGTTCGAATCCTGACTGCAGGCGTCTTTTTGAGGGAGAAGAGGGTAGTCTGCTTTTACAGTAATTATCGGTATGTTTTAAACAGAATTTATGTACGAATATAGTTTTAATCGGTGCTTTTTTCCCTGGGGGGACGCATACCCCTAGACATTTTTTGAATCTAAGTTTGGCCTCATTGAGGGGTGCCGTTTCTGTGGGGATATACGCTCGGTATTTATCACTCCTGTTGTACAAAAATCTCCAAATGGGTCCGAACTCCAATGTCTAAAACTCCTGGTAGAGGGCAAGGATCTAGAGATCACGCTCAGGGTGGCCAAATTCTGTGTGACTGCCATAAAACTTAGGGAACAAGCTGTACTACTAAAACGATTAAGGTTTTAAATGACAATTTTAGGTTATATTTTAGTGATCAAGATAGAATATATTTTTTTTAACTACTGCTATATCTGAATTGTCTCCGTTATACCCAACTGCAATTCAATGTATCCCTGTTGTGTTTTATGATTTTCCTGATATTGTAAGTGAGCCGGAACTGGTCTGTGACCGTAATAATAAAATTCTATCCTATTCATTGAGGGGCAGTATTTCAATATGAGCAGAAATAAATGAGAGTCCCCCTAAACATTTTTTTAAAAAAGAAAAAAAAAGCACTGGTTTTAATTCTATCAATGTTTAATTGTCTTTTCATGACAGATTTACCCCCATATTTTTAGCCTGTTCCTGTTTGTGTCTGTAAGCCGCCCTCCCGTCAGGGGGAAAATTCAGGGTATAAATAAATATATAATAACGATAATAGCAGTAATAACTAAGTCCACCGCAGCTCCCTAACGGGCCTCCATTTAAGGAACCCTCCCTTCCTGCGATTTCCAGAAATCGGCATTCATAAAAGCGTTGCTTCCTCCGACTATGGAGGCAGAGGAAAGTCATTCTGGCAAGTAGCCAGCAATGGCCCTCTCTTCCTCTGCGAATTTGCCCAAATCTCTTTTGAAGCCACTCAGGTCGGCATACTGAGGCAGGGAGTTCCGCAGTTCAACCCTGCGCCGCACGAAGAAGGGCAGAGAGCGAAAGGGACAGGTGATTTACAATGAGTTGAAAAACACATATTCTATTTTTTTATATAATTTTTTATTAGTTTTTTAACATATCATTTCCAACAATCATATAACATAACTTCTCTTACACAATGTTTTAGTCTTCCGTCAACAACCTCTGATGATTTTTCGTTCTTTATCGCTTATTCTGCATTTCTTAACTTCTCTATCGCTCTTAATTATCATTAACTAGTAATTCTCCTCATAGTCTTTCTTGCAATATATTCTTTCAATAACTTCTCTATTACTCGTAATTATCATTCATTAATAATTCTCCTCATAGTCTTTCTTGCAATATTTCAGATAGAACTCCTTACAAAACTTCTTGCAGTCCTACTAGCGTAATCGGTTCATTACAATTACTTTTCAAATAGTCCGTATATTTACTAGGTTCTCGCTGTTATCTCTGGTGTTCTGCCTCGTGGGAAACTACCTACACTTCAGGGACATTCCGGGATCAAATCAGAAACCGGCTTCTCTAATAATAATAATAATAATAATTTATTATTTATACCCCGCCCATCTGGCTGGGTTTCCCCAGCCACTCTGGGCGGCTTCCAACAGAACACTAAAATACAGTAGCCTATTAAACATTAAAAGCTTCCCTAAACAGGGCTGCCTTCAGATGTCGTCTAAAAGTCTGGTAGTTGTTTTTCTCTTTGACATCCGGTGCGAGGGCGTTCCACAGGGCGGGTGCCACCACTGAGAAGGCCCTGTGCCTGGTTCCGCTGTAACTCGCAGCGACGTCTCTGGGAAATGGGGACGGGGGTCTGGGATCGGGCCTGTTTCCTGCGGGGGCGCAAGAGCACCCACAGCCCCCGCTAACTGACCCACTGCTGCCTCCTCCTTTTTCCGGACAGGTTTCCCCCGCCTCAGGATGCGAAAGACCCACATACTCTGTATCGTGATTCTTGGGAGTTTCCTGACCATCGCTGCCTTGCACTGGCAGCTCACCCGCATGGCACGCCAGTGGGTGCCCTCGCCCTGTGCCTGCTGCGCCACCTTCCAGCCCCCACCGCTGGCCAACGCCACCACCCTGAGCGACGGCACCTATACCTATCGCCTCGACCCGGGCATCTACAATGACCTCTTCCCACAACTGCAGCAATATCGATGCCGGCAGCTCACCTGCGAGCAGAGCTGGTGCCCGGAGGCCTCTGCCGCCCCGCTGCTTCTGCTGGCCATCAAGTCCCACCCGGGGTCCAGCGCAAGAAGGGCGGCGCTGCGGCGCACTTGGGTGCGGCCGCGGGAGATGGGGGGCTTCCATATCCGACATGTGTTCCTGATGGCCGTGTCGCCCAACCAGAAGGAGATGAACCTGGCGACGGAGGAGAATGAGGAGTTCAGGGACATCCTGTTGTGGGATTTCATGGAGTCGCACCACAACCTGTCCCTGAAGGAACGATGTTTCCTGCAGTGGGTACACAGCAGCTGCCCAGGTGTGACCTACATCTTCAAAGGTACCATATTTTTCGCTCTATAAGACGCACCAGACCACAAGATGCACCTAGTTTTTGGAGGAGGAAA
The DNA here is from genome assembly GCF_965112155.1 of Podarcis liolepis. Taxonomy (NCBI): domain Eukaryota; kingdom Metazoa; phylum Chordata; class Lepidosauria; order Squamata; family Lacertidae; genus Podarcis; species Podarcis liolepis. The sequence continues at coordinate 2,097,695 of NC_139573.1, read as the reverse complement.
ACAAGGGGAAAAAATATTCTGAACCGTATTTTTCGCTCTATAAGACGCACCAGACCACAAGACGCACCTAGTTTTTGGAGGAGGAACACAAGGAAAAAAATATTCTGAATCTCAGAAGCCAGAACAGCAAGAGGGATTGGTGTGCAGTGAAAGCAGCAATCCTTCTTGCTGTTTGGGCTTCTGGGATAGCTGCGCAGCCTGCATTCGCTCCATAAGATGCACACACATTTCCCCTTACTTTTTAGGAGGGAAAAAGTGATTCTTATAGAGCAAAAAATACAGTACGTCACGGGCTTGCTGGGGGCCAAAGGTGCAGGGCAGGTGTGCCAAGAAGGAGGCCTGGCTCTTAGGCAGGAAGAAGCAGATGCGCGAAGATAGGATAGGGACCAGCTGGCTTACTAGCAGCTCATGGGAAGAGAATCTAGGCGTCAAGCGTCAAGCTGAACTCCAGCAGTGTGATGCAGCAGCAAAAAAGGCTAATGCTATCCTAGGCTGCGGGACGCGGGTGGCGCTGTGGGTTAAACCACAGAGCCTAGGACTTGCCAATCAGAAGGTCAGCAGTTCGAATCCCCACGAAGGGGTGAGCTCCCGTTGCTCGGTCCCTGCTCCTGCCAACCTAGCAATTCGAAAGCACCTCAAAGTGCAAGTAGATGAATAGGTACCACTCCAGCGGGAAGGTAAACGGCGTTTCCGTGCGCTGCTCTTGTTCGCTTAGTCATGTTCGCCACATGACCCGGAAGCTGTACGCTGGCTCCCTCGGCCAGTAAAGTGAGATGAGCGCCGCAACCCCAGAGTCGGCCACGACTGGACCTAATGGTCAGGGGTCCCTTTACCTTTGTCCTAGGCTGCATCAACAGAAATACAGTGGTACCTCGGGTTACAGACGCTGCAGGTTACAGACACTGCATGTTACAGACTCCGCTATCCCAGAAATAGTACCTTGGCTTAAGAACTTTGCTTCAGGATGAGAACAGAAATCGTGCAGCGGCAGCAGGAGGCCCCATTAGCTAAAGTGGCGCTTCAGGTTAAGAACAGTTTCAGGTTAAGAACGGACCTCCGGAACGAATTAAGTACTTAACCCGAGGTACCACTGTATAGTGTTCAGATCAAAGGAAGTCATAGTGCCGCTGTATTCTGCCAGGGTCAGACCCAACTTGGAATACTGTGTCCAGTTCTGGGCAGCACAATTTAAGAAGGATGTTGACAGGCTGGAAGGTGGGCAGAGGTGGGTGACCAAGAATGATTGCAAATAATGGTGTGTGTGTGTGTGTGTGCGTGCGTGCGTTCGTGTGTGTGTGTGTGTGTGTGTGTGTGTGTGTCTTATGCAAAAACCGTAATGTGGGAAAAACCATGAAGCCAGCAAAATGATAATAATAATAATAATAATAATAATAATAATAATAATAAAAATAAAAATAAAAATATAAAAAATAAAAATAAAAAAAATAAACAACTCTGGGCAGCTCCCAACAGAACATTAAAAACACGATAAAACATCAAACATTAAAAACTTCCCTAATCAGGGCTGCCTTCAGATGTCTTCTAAAAGTCAGATAGTTGTTTATTTCCTTCACATCTGCTGGGAGGGCGTTCCACAGGGCGGGAGCCACCACCGAGAAGGCCCTCTGCCTGGTTCCCTGTAACTTGGCTTCTCACAGGGAGGGAACCGCCAGACTTTTAGAAGACATCTGAAGGCAGCCCTGTACAATAAGTTTTGAATGCTTGACATCTTCTTTTGTTTTAATTTGTTGGAAGTCCGCCCAGAATGGCTGAGGTCACCCAGTTAATATTTAATGCTGTATTGTTTTTAACACTCGATTGGGAGCCGCCCAGAGTGGCTGGGGGTATAAATAATATATTATTATTATTATTATTATTATTATTATTATTATTATTATTAAGAGAAGCCGGTTTCTGATTTGATCCCGGAATGTAGGTGGGTTCTCATAAGGCAGGATGCCACAGATATTATTATTATTATTATTATTATTATTATTATTATTATTATACTGAAGCACTGTTGTTTTCCAGGGGACGATGACCTCTTTGTGAACCTGCCAGCGCTGACCGAGTACCTGGCTCAGACCCCCAACGCCTCCCGCTTCATCCATGGGAACATCCAACGCCACTCAGCTGTGATAAGGACAGGGAAGTACGGCGTCTCCACTGCCCTCTACTCGCAGCGATACTACCCCAACTTTGCCTCCGGTGGGGGCTTCATCGTGCCCGGCCCCCTGATCCCTGCCCTACATCAGGCGTCCCTGGAGCTCCCAGTCTTCCCCCTGGACGACGTCTACATGGCATTCCTAACTCTGGCTGCCGGGATCCCCCACAGACACGACAAGCGCTTCAAAGTGTGGGGCATCCCCAAGGACGAGATTGCGTTGTACCGGGACTCCCTGACGGTGCACGGGAGCTCGATCGAAAGGATGGAGGAGGTGTGGCAGGAGCTCTGGGGCAGCTGAGTGGCGGCCGGCCGTCTGTGCATAGCTGTCAACTGTCCCTTCTATGGCGGGACAGTCCCTTATCCCAGCGCCGTGTCCCGCTGCTGTCGCTTATTGATGATGTCCCTTAAATTTCCCGGGTTTCAAAGGAAGCAGCTCCTCTCCCTCCCTCCCTGCCAGCCAGGGAGGCTCCAACTGTGTTGCTTGGCTGCCCGGCCTGACCCCCTCTGGCCTCCTCTCACCAGCCTTGGCCCCCGGGAGCCCTTCCCCGCCGGGACTGGCGGGAGCCTCGGGCTCTTCCACCGCCATCCTCCTTGCGGTCGCCGAACTGAGCATCTCTGCCTGGGTACCATCTTCGTAGCTTGGACTTCGTTTTGCGTGAAAAGTGGCTGCTGCTTGTAGTTATTTAATTGCAGTGTTTCACCAGCTTGAACAGCAACCTTTGGAAACGAAGGGCTAAAAACCGGCGCTGCTCTCCAAAATTATCTGGTCCTTTTAAACTTTTGTATTTCAGGTGGTTGACTAAAATCCCTTATTTTGGCTGCTGATCCCTTATTTTTGAGGCTGCTGGTCCCTTATTTTCAAATCTGTAAGTTGACAGCTATGTGCCCGAGCCCCTGGGACGGAAGGCAGAGAGGGCCAGCCTTTCTCGCGTACCCGAGCTGGACAGCCTGCTCCCAGGGGCATCGGACGTCTCGTAGAGGCTCGTCGTGCCACCCTCAGACGCTAGGAAGGATCCGCATGGCCATTGCTGCATTGGCTTGCCTCAGAAGGGCCAGCTAGTAATAGTAATTTATTATTTGTACCCCGCCCATCTGGCTGGGTTTCCCCAGCCACTCTGGGCGGCTTCCGACAAAGATTAAAAATACATTAAAATGTCACACATTAAAAACTTCCCTGAAGTTCTTAATCTTCTTCTAAAAGTCAGATAGCTGTTTATTTCCTTGACATCTGAAGGGAGGGCGTTCCCACAGGGCGGGTGCCACCACCGAGAAGGCCCTCTGCCTGGTTCTCTGTAGCTTAGCTTTTTGCAGGGAGGGAACTGCCAGAAGGCCCTCGGTGCTGGACCTCAGTGTCCTACCTACACAGACTAGATTGGACAAAGTTTCGCCTGCACACCCCACGTGCAAAGCACATTCCCACCTCCCCTGGGAACAGCGCATGTTTGTACAGGTGGGGCCTGCACAAAGCCTAAACATTGCACCATGTTGGGGGAGGCTGCCGTAGACAGCTCCAGAAACGATTTGTCTGATCCTGTCGCTTGTGGGAGACACGAAACCGGACTTTTCCTCAATCTTCAGGCACAAAATAGATGCCCTGAATCCATTCTCCCTTTGCCCTGTGTAAAATGAGGAGGAATACACCTGGAGAATATTAATGTTACAAGGGGAAGGTTGGTGTTTCCACGCGTGGCCTAACCGGCGACTGCGCTGACTGCAGTGTGACGACAGCATTACGTTTTTATGCATATGGGAAGATACATACCTCTTGAGTGCATTGAGTCATCCCAGTCTCTGAGAGGTGCAAGACTCCAGGGGTTTTTGGTTCTTAGCCAGGGTTCACTTTCCAGGGAACAAGGGACAGACAGCGGAGACATTGGTGTCTTTAGGATAAACCAGGGGTAGGCAACCTAAGGCCCGGGGGCCGGATCCGGCCCAATCGCCTTCTCAACCCGGCCTGCGGACGGTCAGTGAATCAGCGTGTTTTTACATGAGTAGAATGTGTGCTTTTATTTAAAATGCACCTCTGGGTTATTCATGGGGCATAGGAATTCGTTCATATATTTTTTTTCAAAATATAGTCCGGCCCCCCACATGGTCTGAGAGACGTTGGACCGGCCCACAGCTGAAAAAGGTTGCTGACCCCTGGGATAAACGATTTATTTGCATACATATATAACAACCTGAGGGTCGCGGGTGGCACTGTGGGTTAAACCACAGAGCCTAGGACTTGCTGATCAGAAGGTTGACGGTTCAAATCCCCGCGACGGGGTGAGCTCCCATTGCTCGGTCTCTGCTCTTTCCAACCTAGCAGTTCGAAAGCATACCAGTGCAAGTAGATCAATAGGTACCACTCCAGTGGGAAGGTAAACGGCGTTTCCGTGCGCTGCTCTGGTTTGCCAGAAGCACCTGCTTACGATACGATATGATACGATACGATAAGCTTTATTGTCATTGTCCTATACAGAACAACGAAATTGAAAAATCTAAATCAGACATTCAAAAACCAACAAGCCTGCTATCCCAGCTATCTCAACCTGGTTAGCCCCCTAAAAACTCTGTTACCCCATAATTAAATACAATATACTCCCATAGAGACTCCTTAAAAGGTAAAGGTAAAGGGACCCCTGACCATTAGGTCCAGTCGTGGCCGACTCTGGGGTTGCTGCGCTCATCTCGCTTTACTGGCCGAGGGAGCCGGCGTACAGCTTCCGGGTCATGTGGCCAGCATGATTAAGCCGCTTCTGGCAAACCAGAGCAGCGCACGGAAACACCGTTTACCTTCCTGCTGGAGCGGTACCTATTTATCTACTTGCACTTCGTGCTTTCAAACTGCTAGGTTGGCAGGAGCAGGGACCGAGCAACGGGAGCTCACCCCATCCTGGGATTCGAACCACCAACCTTCTGATTGGCAAGTCCTAGGATCTGTGGTTTAACCTACAGCGCCACCCGCGTCCCAGAGACTCCTTACACTGTGTTTAAAACCAAAATCGCATTTGGTTCTCAGGCGGCTAGTCCTAGTCTTTATAACCCTGTACCTTCTTCCAGAAGGCAGAAGCTGAAAGAGATCATTTCCGGGGTGCGCACTGTCCTGCGCTATCTCTGCAGCTTTCTTATGGCACCTGGAAGCGTAGATTTGATCCAGGGCGGGAAGAGCGCACGCAATTATTCTCTCTGCTTCCAAGTTACCCCACACAGCCCTGGCTTTTGTCCTTCTAGCTACCAGCCCCCCACTCTGGCACAGAGCCCCTCTCTGACGGCAAGAGCGGTTCAAAAGGGGGAGCGGTCTTCATCAGATGGTGGCATACTCTCTTTCCTTGGAGGTGTCTAAGCAGAGGTTGGGTGGCCGTCTGCCATGGACGCTTTAGCCGAGATTCCTGCCTTGCGGCGGGTTGGACTGGATGACCCCTGGGGGGCCCTTGCCAACTCTGCGGTTCTCTGCTTCCGTGTGCAAACAGAGCGAGTGCAAACAAGTCTAGACATTTCCAGGAAACCAGTAAATTCCAAACGGTTTCTTTCAACCCCACCCCGAGAACAAATATACTTTGCAGATTCCACTCTGCTGCGTCCAATAAGTTCGGGCAAACTGGTCCAACCTGACAACTGCTGACAGGTGATGTGGCAGCAGCGAAGGCGATCCTGAACCCAGTGTTGGGGTTGGGGGCCCTTCAGGAGAATGCACAAGCAGTGGCAGGAGCCTAAGGAGAGCTTGGCTGCAGGATCAGGCCAGATTGGGCCCATCCAGGGGAAGCAATGGAGGCAGTGAGAGATTTTACCTTCTTGGGCTCCATGATCACTGCAGATGGTGACAGCAGCCACGAAATTAAAAGACGCCTGCTCCTTGGGAGAAAAGCAATGACAAACCTAGACAGCATCTTAAAAAGCCGAGACATCACCTTGCCAACAAAGGTCTGTATAGTTCAAGCTCTGGTTTTCCCAGTTGTGATGGATGGAAGTGAGAGCTGGACCATAAAGAAGGCTGATTGCCGAAGAATGGATGCTTTTGAATTCTGGTGCTGGAGGAGACTCTGGAGAGTCCCATGGACTGCAAGAAGATCCAACCTCTCCATTCTGAAGGATATCAGCCCTGAGTGCTCACTGGAAGGACAGATCCTGAAGCTGAGGCTCCAAGACTTTGGCCACCTCCTGAGAAGAGAAGACTCCCTGGAAAAGACCCTGATGTTGGGAAAGATGGAGGGCGCAAGGAGAAGGGGACGACGGAGGACGAGATGGTGGGACAGTGTTCTTGAAGCTACCAGCATGAGTCTGATCAAACTGCGGGAGGCAGTGGAAGACAGGAGTGCCTGGCGTGCTCTGGTCCAAGGGGTCACAAAGAGGCGGACACGACTAAACAACTAAACAACAAGAACAGTCCACCATCGCTGCCCCAATGCGAAACCCTCACGCACCGTGGCAACTGGCCACCAGTAACGCCTGTCCACAAATCTGTCCAGTTCTCTTTGAAAGCCAGCTTAGCTTAGCAGCCACCTTTGTCTCCTTTGGAAGTGAGTTCCGTAGGTTAACGCTGCATGGAGTTCAGTTGAGATTGCTGCGTGGCAGAGGGTGGAAGCCCATCGACGTTTGTGACACGGGAGAAGGAATTTCGGCAGGTGTGGCGTTCGGGAGAACGGTTCCACTCCACACCTTCAACGTGAAAGACCGCAAAACATCTCCCGGAGTCTGTGGGGCCGTTCTTAGGACACCCTTTGCCAACCTGGTGCCCTCCAGCTGGGAGTTGCAAGTCCAAAACAGCTGGAGGGCATGAGGTTGCCGAAAGCTGTTTTCTTGGGGACTTCCAGAAGTCAAGAGCGGAGGTTCGTTGGCCACCTGTCAGGGACTGTTTATCTGTGATCCCCGCATTTCAGAGAGGTGGTGTTGGACTAGTGGACCCTTGGGGGACATCAGCCCTAAAGTTTCATGCTTCAGTGGATCTCACTTCTCCTTTATCTGGTCTTCTTTTGATTCATAATAATAACAACAGTAATTTTATTATTAATTCCCTGTCCATCTGGCTGGGTTTCCCCAGTCACTCTGGGCGGCTCCCAACAGAACACTGAAAACAGAATAAAACTTCGAACATTAAAAACTTCCCTAAACAGCGCTGCCTTCATAATAATAAAAATAAAAATTTATTATTTTTAACACGCCCATCTGGCTGGGCTTCCCCAGCCACTCTGGGCGGTTCCCAACAGACTATTAAAAACATGATAAAACATCCAGCATTAAAAACTTCCCTAAACACTGCCTTCAGATGTCTTCTGAAAGTCAGATAGTTGTTTATTTCCTTGACATCCGATGGGAGGGCGTTCCACAGGGCAGGCGCCACCACCGAGAAGGCCCTCAGAGCTGGACCTCAGTGTCCGGGTAGAACGATGGGGATGGAGACGCTCCTTCAGGTCTACTGGACCTTTGAGACCATTTAGGGCTTTCAGGGTCAGCACCAACACTGTGAATTGTGCTTGGAAACGTCCTGGGAGCCAATGTAGGTCTTTCAGGACTGGTGTTATGTGGTCTCGGCAGCCGCTCCCAGTTTGCGGTTTCATCATCCGGCTCAATGGATGACGAAGAAGTCTTGCTGAGGCAAGCCAAACAGCCTCTTGGACACTTTAACAACATGCCATTCTTAAAATCTTGCTTCACACAGAGATATTTAACGGGTCAGCAATTCACAAAGCCGAAATACAAGTGGTGGCGCCCGCCCTGTGGAACGCCCTCCCGTCAGATGTCAAGGAAATGAACAACTATCTGACTTTTAGAAGACATCTGAAGGCAGCCCTGTTCAGGGAAGTTTTGAATGCTTGACGTCTTCTTTTGTTTTAATTTGTTGGAAGTCCGCCCAGAATGGCTGAGGTAACCCAGTCCGATGATGAGTGGCATATAAATAAATTATTATCTCACATCAACGGGTGGCAGTGACCTCACTCGTGAGCAACCCAAGTCCATTGGTGGAATCCTTCCTAATAAATATTTCTCAAAAACACATCGTGCAGGATATTGCTACCCTGGCGACAGATTCCAGGGGTTCCCAGTACATAATCAGGTTTAGAACGACGGTCCTTGGAGATGGTCATATATGGTTTTATTTGCATACGTTTATTTACCTTGTGGGACATTTTCAGGAGTTAACCCTGTGCAAATCTACAGCCAAGCTGGTGTCTGAATGTTTTGCACAGGGGTAGGCAACCTAAGGCCCGGGGGCCAAATCCGGCCCAATCGCCTTCTCAATCCGCCCTGCGGACGGTTCAGGAATCAGCGTGTTTTTACATGAGTAGAATGTGTCCATTTATTTAAAATGCATCTCTGGGTTATTTCTTTCACAGTGTTTTTCTTTTTTAACTAAATAACTCCGTATGTGATTTACAAAAACCCATTAACAGTTATGGAGCAGATCATTAAGCAAACAGTCTGTGAGCACCTAGAAAGGAATGCTGTGATCACCAATAGTCAGCATGGATTTCTGAAAAATAAGTCATGTCAGACTAACCTGATCTCATTTTTTGGCAGAATTACAAGCCTGGTAGATGAAGGGAACGCAGTGGATGTAGCCTACCTTGATTTCAGCAAGGCATTTGACAAGGTGCCCCATGATATTCTTGTAAAGAAGCTGGTAAAATGCGGTCTTGACTATGCTACCACTCAGTGGATTTGTAACTGGCTGACTGACCGAACGCAAAGGGTGCTCATCAATGGTTCCTCTTCATCCTGGAGAAGAGTGACTAGTGGGGTGCCACAGGGTTCTGTCTTGGGCCCGGTCTTATTCAACATCTTTATCAACGACTTGGATGATGGACTCAAGGGCATCCTGATCAAATTTGCAGATGACACCAAACTGGGAGGGGTGGCTAACACCCCAGAGGACAGGATCACACTTCAAAACGACCTTGACAGATTAGAGAACTGGGCAAAAACAAACAAGATGAATTTTAACAGGGAGAAATGTAAAGTATTGCACTTGGGCAAAAAAAAAAAATGAGAGGCACAAATACAAGATGGGTGACACCTGGCTTGAGAGCAGTACATGTGAAAAGGATCTAGGAGTCTTGGTTGACCACAAACTTGACATGAGCCAACAGTGTGACGTGGCAGCTAAAAAAGCCAATGCAATTCTGGGCTGCATCAATAGGAGTATAGCATCTAGATCAAGGGAAGTAATAGTGCCACTGTATTCTGCTCTGGTCAGACCTCACCTGGAGTACTGTGTCCAGTTCTGGGCACCACAGTTCAAGAAGGACACTGACCAACTGGAACGTGTCCAGAGGAGGGCAACCAAAATGGTCAAAGGCCTGGAAACGATGCCTTATGAGGAACGGCTAAGGGAGCTGGGCATGTTTAGCCTGGAGAAGAGGAGGTTAAGGGGTGATATGATAGCCATGTTCAAAGATATAAAAGGATGTCACATAGAGGAGGGAGAAAGGTTGTTTTCTGCTGCTCCAGAGAAGCGGACACGGAGCAATGGATCCAAACTACAAGAAAGAAGATTCCACCTAAACATTAGGAAGAACTTCCTGACAGTAAGAGCTGTTTGACAGTGGAATTTGCTGCCAAGGAGTGTGGTGGAGTCTCCTACTTTGGAGGTCTTTAAGCAGAGGCTTGACAACTATATGTCAGGAGTGCTCTGATGGTGTTTCCTGCTTGGCAGGGGGTTGGACTCGGTGGCCCTTGTGGTCTCTTCCAACTCTAGGATTCTATGATTCTATGTACAGAAATCCGACACCTTCTTAAATGATATTTACAAGGCCAAAATAATAAGGAGAACACACACTACTCAATATCCCAAGCGGTCCAAAGTTCTCGCAATAAATCCGAGAGAATAACTCTCTGTGTATATTTGCCGACGGAAATCTGACGAAAGAGAGAGCCGGATTTCAATCTCTGTTTCGTAAATCTTCTTCTGGTCGGCGTGAAACGGAACTGTGCAATGGCAATTCAGTGCTTAACCAAATAGACCAGCTCCAACCTTGAGAAGGCTCTTTGCTCTTTTTGAAAATACACTTCTCTGTATTCCTTGGGAAGTGATGTAGGGATTCATGGACTGCCCACAAGTTATGAGAGAGGAAGGAAAGCATTTATTCACTTTCTCCAAGCTGTGCATAATTTTACAAGCTCCTCTTCCTCTTGCTGTAAACAAAATCTGCCCTTTTCCCCTTATGGGGTACCCAAGAGCCCATATAGAGTCCTTACGTAGGTTCCCTATTGGTAGGAGAAGATAACAGAGGCCAACCAGAGAATATTGAGAAGCAAAGCAGCTAGTAAGCCTGATCTATATTGATCTGTTGCAACAGGGTGCCCCCATCACACGCAGGAAAGGAGGAGGACCCCAAACAAAGGTGTGCCTGCCCTTATATACACATTTTAAATTCCCTGCCCTGGAGCTCAAGACCACCCCTCCATACATCATACATACATCACAAAAGGGGTGTAGCTCAAGACCAACCCTCAGACACATCATACCTATATCACAGAAAAGGCGGTCTACAACAGAAATCTGAGCGCGTTGTTTAGCTCCTGTCTGTCAGGTTACCTGTTAATGGTCACTTGATTGGATATCCTGGGGAGCCTGGCCAGTCTTTTGAAATGATAAATACTTAGTTCCTGAGCCAGGTCACAGGCTCACACCCTGTTCATATCTTAAATGTGCCCTTAAGACAGGATTTGTGAAGGAAAAAGACAATGGGGAGGTTTTCCACTTTGACCTTGCAGAGAAATAATTGAGGTCATTTTGTTCAGGACTCTTTTTCTGTGGGGTTTTCAGACATGTGGTTTATATATTTATGTACGTGTTTGCATTTATTACACATGTAAGACCTTAATATTCTTATCACACTCTAAACCACTGTTTCCCAACTTTGGGTCTCCAGTTGTTTTCAGACTACAGCTCCCACCATCCCACTGGAAACACACAGTTTAGGCATAATTTTTTCCTGCAATAGCCAAAGTCCCTAAGTTCTTACACCATAGAGACCATTGCAGGTTTTTCAAGGTTTTATATTTCTATGTTGCTGCTGCTGCGAATATATTCCTACGACACATAAATAATATTTCATTTTACAAATAAAATAAATTAACAAGACAATCTCCAGATTTGCCATGGCGGTTCTGCCGTATGAGTCACAAAGGAATGCTAAATCATAAAAACGTGTGGAGTTTCTGGTCTGTGCTGAAATATCAAATTATGTGTCATTTTATCCATTACCGCTCTGTTAGAGTGAGCGGGGCCAAGATATTCCTAACACTAATTCTGGATGGCAAACAATACCTTATTTAGTCATATGCTGCCGTTTCTGTCGAAAAACCAGATTCCAAAACCTCACCCCATCTTGCATTCCCACTGCAAAGGATCACAATTTACCAAAAGCTTATACCCAGAACAAACTTAATTGGTCTCTAAGGTGCTACTGGAAATTTTATTTATTTATTTCGACTATGTCAGACCAACACGGCTACCTCCCTGAAACTATTTACCAAGTTTATTGCACCCCCACCCAACAGTTCGGTGACATGAAAGAAAATACCGTATTTTGGACATTTGCAAAGCGGTCTTCTTTTTTACATGGACAGTCCTGGATTTATAGAAGCTGCCCCAGTTTCTGATTTGATCCAGAATGCCCCGCTTTGTCTTAGGAAGTCACTGTTTTTCAACAGAGAAATGTTGGAGGGTATGGAGTTATGTGACCGCACACCACGCCCCAAGCCAAGGGGACACGTAAATATACAATCTTTAGAAGCCACCTGAAGGCAGCCCTGTATAGGGAAGTGTTGGGTTTTTTAACGTTTAACGTTTTCTTATTTTTTATATATATGCTGGAAGCTGCCCATAGGAGCTGGGGCAACCCAGTCCGTTGGGTGGGGTGTAAATATTATTATTGTTGTAATAAACAAAAATCTGCCCTTATTTCCTTATGGGGAACACAAGAGCCCTTATAAAGTCCTTTGCAGGTTCTCCATCGGTCGGAGAAAGGAACAGAGGCCAAGCAGAGAATATTGAGAAGCAAAGCAGCCTATATAGACATTTTAAATTCCCTGCCCTGGAGTCCAAGACCACCCCCAGATACATCATACCTACATCACAGAAAAGGTGGTCTACAACAGAAATCTGAGTGCGTTGTTTATCTCCTGTCTGGCAGGTTTCCTATTAATGCTCACTTGATTGGATACCGTGGGGAGCCTGGCCAGTCTTACTAAAAGACAATGGGGAGGCTTTCCCATTTTTCTTTGATCTTGAAGAGAAATGTTTGAGGTCAATTTGGGAGGGGCAAAATGGTTTCAGGACTTTCTGTGGGGTTTCAGACATGTGGTTTATATATGGATGTATGTGCTTGGTTGGTGCGTATATATATATATATGACCTTAATTTCTTTATTTCATCATCATTATTATTATTGAATAGGACATGCCTATTTTCATCGCAGAAATGTTGGCGGTTATGTCGCGCGTAGCCATTTCAATGAGATTTCCCTAATAAAAATTGCAATGACTATTTGAGGGGCCAGGATCACACCACACACACACCCTCCCAAATTCCTCTGGCGATATATCTGCATTGCGATAATCCAGGGCTTTGCATGTTGACGCACCGCGACGGCTCAAGCCAGGCCTGATCTTTGCAGGATTGGGCCCTGTTGGCTGCCCTCAACAAAGATGGCTGCCCTGAAGTTCAGGGAGCTGCTGCTTGCTGCTGGCAGGTAGGTAGGTAGGTAGGTAGAGGGGGAGTGGGGGGGCTTTTGGGGGCAGGAGTGGGGTGCAGAGACAAAGGAAGGGGTGCAATTCTTGCAGGGGCTTCCCTGTCCCCAGCTTTTGCAAAGCGGGTTTGACGAAGAGGTTAGGCCTCTGGACCGCTTTGCAGGGACGTCGTGGGCCCAGCCAGGATCTGGGCTTGGTTTAACTCTGGCAACTTTGCAGAAGTAACCGATTTATCAGGGGAAGCCGTTCCCTGCTTCATTTCCTCTCTCAAGAAGCCTTCCTCTACGCAGATATTTTTTTATCTCATCCCTGACCGCATCTCGTTGGGTTTGAGATGGTTTTTACACATGCAATAAAATCTGGCTTCCTGAAAGCAATCACAGATATGTGCGTGAGATGGAGAGATAAATGTCTTCAGGGTGCATCCCAGGAAGAGATTTCACAATGAAATAAATGCTCTCCATCCCACTGCTTTGGACGCTCAAGATGTGTACCTTTTTAGGACTGTGCATATATCTGTGGTTGTAAAGTTGTTTTGAACTGTTTTTAATACTGGGTTTCCACTGTTGCCCTCTGCCCCCGGGACCGTAAAACACGTCAAAGGAATCTAACAATACAAACATCAACAGTAAAAACGTATATAAAACAATCTCGGGTTGAAGCGAGGCAGCCAGCCAGCAATTTCAAACCCAATAAAAGATTTAACAACCTGAGAAAGCCCTTCCTAACATTTGCGCGCGCTCTCTCTCTCTATAATTTTTACCAACCACCAAAACACAAACAGTGAAACCCCCCAAGCAGCTGATACACTGGGTATAAATATTCAATAATATACATATTCAATAATATACATATTCAATAATATTCAATAATATATTCAAATTAACCATATGTACACTTCCGTATACCTTAACACTCCTCCCTCCAAAAGGTTTATTTAACTTTTAACATTTTAATTGCCCCCAATTGTTCAAACCTACTCAAATAATTCAATATCTTCTCTCTCTTTTTTTTAAAGTAATATTTATTAAACTTTTCCAGACAATAAAAAATACAAAATTGTAGATAGTAAAATAAAAAAAGCATAACAATAATAAAAAAATACAAAAATACGAAAACCAAATACATAGACAATAAAGAAAAAAGTTAAAAAAGAGGAAAACAATCAATATTTTCATGTCATATCTTTCATTTACTTATTTCCTGACCTCCTCACACCCCCCTTTTCTGTATTCCAGTTCACATAGTTAGTTCAGCAAATCCTTACCCTCTATCATTTATCTTTACTTATTATCTTAACCTATTATAACTATATATTTCCAACCATTGTCAATCCGCATTTACATATTCTTATTCATCTTTTTACCAATACCGTTTATTTTCAGTACAACATCCCTTCAACATTCATTAATTTTACAGTATTTCTGCAGGTAGTCTTTAAATTTCTTCCAGTCTTCTTCCACCACCTCTTCTCCCTGATCTCGGATTCTGCCAGTCATTTCTGCCAATTCCATGTAGTCCACAAATAATTCAATATCTTCTCAAACCAATCCTCCTCTTTCTCACTGACCTTAAGCCCTTTCACTCTATATATCTTCACAGTCAGGTATTCTAAAATTATAATATGATTCAGTTTATTCCTCCATTGGTTCACCCCAAGCTCTTCTGCATTTTCCCGATTACTCGCTATAACCTGACTGGCTGCAGTAATTGGTCGGTCTCTTTTAATGCAATTTCTTTTTTTCTTTTTTAAATATTTTTATTGGTTTTTAACATACAAAATTATAAAGCATACCACACAATTTATCACAAATACATTCTTATTGGACTTCCATCAGCACCTCTGATAATCCTCCATCTTAATTACTTCTTACGCGTTTCCTAACTTAATATTGCCTTTACATTCTTAACATATCACATCTCCTTCTCCATTTTTGCAATATTTCTAATATTATTCCTCATAGAACTTCTTGCAAACCTACAAACGTCATCTGGTTGTCACAAATACTTTTCTTTTTAAAAAAAAAAATATATATTTATTAACTTTTCAAAGGGTATACAAAAAACAAAACAAAAAAATTTACAAAAATATAAACACATATAATTTCATTCACTTATTTTCTTTTAACTTATTTCTCGGACCTCCTCATACCTCCCCTTTTTGTATTCCAATTCAAATTATTCATTCAGCAAATCCTCACCCTTAATTTTCACTTAATTGTACACCTTTCTTTCCTCCCCCCCCCCCCAATTATCTTAATCATTACAGCTGGTAACCACTTAACTTCTTCCAGCTCTCACTTCCAGACATCACTACTGGGACAACCAGAGCTTTAACTATACAATTTCAACAATCATCCACACACTTCCTTGTCCATCACTCTGCCAAGCAATGACTTCCCTCCCACCCTCCAACATGTTTTCCTATTTCAGTCTACATCCCGCAGTTTCTTCTTCTTTTATCAAGTCCACATCGTAAGATTTATTACAGTCCTACTAGTGCCTTCAAGTTTCTACAGTTATTATTTATATAATCCATAAATTTACTCTAGTCTCTTTGGAAGTTTGCTTCCTCCTGGTTTCGGATCTTGCAGGTTACCGTATTTTTCGCCCTATAGGACGCACCGTCCCATAAGGCGCACCTAGTTTTTTTGGGGGGAAATAAAGGGAAAAAAAATATTTTCCCCCCAGGCGCGGGGCTGGGGCAGCCCGAGCTTCCCCCGACCCCAGCCCCCAAACAGGCAGCTCTCTGCAAGCCGTGGGAGCCCAGCGGTGGCTCCCACGGCTTGAGGAGAGATCCGCGAAGCCTGGACGCGCTGAGATCAGCACGCGCAGGCTTCGGGATGCAGGCAACTCTCCCCAAGCAGCGGGAGCGTTCCCACTGCTTGAGGAGAGGTCCGCGAAGCCTGGAGAGCGAGAGGGGTCGGTGCGCACCTACCGCTCTCGCTCTCCAGGCTTCAGCGAAAGCCTACATTCGCCCCATAGGACGCACCCACATTTCCCCTTCATTTTTGGAGGGGAAAAAGTGCGTCTTATAGGGCGAAAAATACAGTATTTTTTCTAGTTTCGCGCAATCCATCATTCTCGTCTGCCACTCCTCCACCACTGGTAATTCCTGTATTTTCCATTTTTGGGCAAACAAAGTTCTAGCAGCAGTGGTCACATACATAAATAGACTTTGATCTGCTTTTCCAATTTCCTCTCCCATCAAGCCCAGCAAAAAAAGTTTCCAGCTTTTTGGGGTAAGGTATATTTAAGCATCTTTTTCAAAATAAAAAAATTCCTTCCAGTAGCACCTTAAAGACCAACTAAGTTAGTTCTTGGTATGAGCTTTCGTGTGCATGCACACTTCTTCAGATACATCTGTATCTGAAGAAGTGTGCATGCACACGAAAGCTCATACCAAGAACTAACTTAGTTGGTCTTTAAGGTGCTACTGGAAGGAATTTTATTATTATTATTTTTATTTTGACTATGGCAGACCAACACGGCTACCTATCTGTAACTACATCTTTTTCAATTCGTTGTAAATCAGTTCCCAAAATGATTTTGATTTCTCACATGGCCACCACATGTGCTAAAAATCGCCATCCTTCTCTTTACATTTCCAACATAATTTACTACTCATCCTATACATTTTTGCCAATTTCACAGGGGTCAAGGACCAGCGGTACATCATTTTCATGATATTTTCTTTCAGGGTGGCACATGCTGTCAATTTTAGACTCGCATTCCACAATCTCACCCACGCATCATGCTCGATATGGTACCCAAAATCTATTGCCCCTTTTATCATCACCTCCTTTGTTCGTCTTTGGTGTACCATTCTAATAAAAAAATTGTACATTTTGGATAATAATTTGGTCTTCCAACAATTAAATTTGAAATCTGGGTTTTTTAAAACATTTAATCCTACTTTCTTATCACACATAAACACATCATTCACTTGGTGGAATTGCAGCCATCCTGTTAAAACATTCTTGATACAATTGTAAGGCTTCAATTTCCAACCTCTGTTTTCATTAGGATTTTTTCATAGGTAACCCACCTTCTGGGGAGACCATTCCACAAGGGGGGGGGGCGAGCCACTGCAGAAATGTGTCGCCACATGGAAAGGGCACACAGAGAAGGACCTAACTCGGTTGACCAGCGCAGAGTCCGGGTCGGTTTACATGCAATGGAACTAGACAGTTCAGAATTTGCAGAATTAGTGCAGAATTTGGTTGCAAACCGGAGCAAGGCGGTTTGAGCATATTGCACCGATCCTGGCCCGACTGCACTGGCTACTGATTAGTTTCCGGGCCCGATCCAAAGTGCTGGTTTTGACCTACAAAGCCTTAAATGGCTCAGGACCGCAAGACTTCAAGGACCGCTACTTTCCATATGAACTGACCCAGACCCTGAGATCTTCTGAGGCCCTCGGTCACGTGCCTCAAGAGGTCCGGAGGATGGCAAGGCGAGAGCAGGGCCTTCTCTGCACTGGCTCCCCATCTGTGGAATGCTATCCCCAGGGAAGTTAGTCTGGCGCCTTTATTATACACCTTTAGGTGTATAATAAAGTGCCAGGCAAACACGTTCCTTTTCAACCAGGGTGATCCGGTTGACATCCTATGCCCTTTGAAAATGTGGTGTTTTGGCGAGGGGGGTGGTTATTGGCTTTTGTTTCCATAAGGTATTTTGTTTTTTTTCATTAGTTGTCTTGGTTTTATTTTGTGAACCGCCCTGAGACCCCCGGGTATAGGGTGGTATATAAATTCAATTAATAATAATAATCATCATCATCTTATCGTGGCAAAATGGAAGAGTAATGAAATCCTCTCTATACAAGATCGGATCCAAAAGCTGACAGAATATGTCGAATTAGACGGTCTATCAGAAAAACAAAGAATAAACCGAAACAGGAATTTGTCTCAAAATGGGAGGTTTTCAAAGAATATCTGAAATATAAATATAGTAGTTTAAACTCTGCAGCAGCATTCGAGGAACTTCAGTAATAGTTGCAAGGTTGTTATAAGCATTAAGGTATATTAAGAAAAGGTTTAATTATGATAAAAGCATGTATTGGCAATAAGTAATACGAAATTGAAAAATGGAATAGACGGGATTTGGGGTCTTTAGTGTGAAGACCAATTTATATTTTATCGTTTGTTAAGAAAATTACTTCTCTATGGTGATTCCTGTGTGAAATTTGGTATTTGTGTTTTCTCTTTTCCTGTTGTATCAATAATAATAATAATAATAATAATAATAATAATAATAATAGCTGGTCCTTGTGGTCCCACGAAACTAAGTACAGTATTGAAGAATGGTTTCCCGGCTCTCTGCAGGCTTCCTCAACTCCCCTTCCGAAGGACCCTCCACCTGGGGGTCGCAGTGGGGCTCCTGGTCTCCGCCATCCTGTACATCGGCCTGACCCACTGGGAGAACGTCTTCGCCCGCCGCAGGTCCGTCGTCCTTCAGATGGGCAGCTGCCGCTTCCAGCTGGACCTCAGTGTCCACCTCGCCCTGTACCCGCACCTGCAGCGATATCGTTGCCGGGAGCTGGTCTCTGAGGACGCCTGGTGCCGCGGCCCCTGGCCTGCCCCATTGCTCCTCCTGGCCATCAAGTCGCACCCGGCGTCCTGGGAAAGGAGAGCTGTCCTGCGCCGCACCTGGGCCCAGCAGAGGCCGATGGACGGCTTCTTCCTCCAGCCCGTCTTCCTGGTGGCCACGGCCTCCGAAGAGAGCCTGGCCCAGGCGCTGCTGCAGGAAATCCAAGTGTTCAGCGACATCCTGTGGTGGGACTTTGGGGAGTCGCCCCGAAACCAGTCCCTGAAGGAGAGCTGCTTGCTCCAATGGGTCCACAACCACTGCCAGGGGGTGGCCTATGTCTTCAAAGGTGAGTGGGTGCAGGTGAGGTTGGGGCATAGCTGAAAATAAGGGACCAGCAGCCTCAAAAATAAGGGATCAGCAGCCAAAATAAGGGATTTTCAGGGCACAGGTATGTTCGACTTCTGAGCCCCTCTGAGCCAAAGGCAGAAAGCCCAGCCAGCAGCCAAACGAAGCCTTGAGTGGTGGTTCCCACAGCGCAGCAACCCGGCAAAGGGGATGCAGCAAGGGAAACCACCGTCGCCTCTCTGCTGGGAAGCGCTGAGCAAAGGCGAGTCCCCAGGCAACGCGGCCGATTTGATTGGCACAAGGCATGCAAGCTCCACCCCCCAGTCATTCTTAGACTCCTTATTGGGTGAGCAACGCAGCCAAGCAACCCAGTTGGAGCCTCCCTCCTCCCTGGCCGGCAGAGGGAGGGAGAGGAGCTGCTTCCTTTGAAACCCGGGAAATTTAAGGGACGTCATCAGTAAGGGACAGAGAGGGACACGGCGCCGGGATAAGGGAGTTTCCCACCAAATAAGGGACAGTTGACAGCTATGGGTTGGGGGGGGTGAGGAGGGGCCACACACCTGTTTCTTTCGGGGTTTGGTCTTTTCTTTCAGTGGAGAATCCTGAAAATTGTAGCATAGGGACTACGGTGGACGCTTGGGTTGTGAACGCGATCCGTGCAGGAGGCACGTTCGCGACCGGCGGCACATGTGGGTTGCGATTTGGCGCTTCTGCGCATAGCGTGATTTAGTGCTTCTGCACATGCGTGACTGACGAACTCCCTTTTTTCCTTTGGGGGTATTGTGCATTTACCCTTTTCCAGTTATTGATGCAGAAGAGGAACATTGCGAAAAGCTACAGGGAACCAGGCAGAGGGCCTTCTCGGTAGTGGCGCCCTCCCTGGGGAACGCCCTCCCTTCATATGTCAAAGAGATAAACAACTACCAGACTTTTAGAAGACATCTGAAGGCAGCCCTGTTTAGGGAAGCTTTTAATGTTTAATAGGTTACTGTTATGTATCTGAGTATATTTCAGTTACTGTATTTTAGTGTTTTGTTGGAAGCCGCCCAGAATAGCTGGGGAACCCAGCCAGCTGGGCGGGGTATAAATTATTATTATTATTATTATTATTATTATTAGCCGGTTTCTGATTTATCCCGGAATGTCCCTGAAGTTTAGGTGGGTTCTCACAAGGCAGGACGCCACAGATAACAGCGAGAACCTATTAAATATACGAACTATTTGGAAAGTAATTGTAATGAACCGATTACGCTAGTAGGACTGCAAGAAGTTTTGTAAGGAGGGCTATCTGAAATACTGCAATACTAACTGACATTTAGATGACATCTGAAGGCAGCCCTGTTCAGGGAGGTTTTTGATGTGTGACATTTTAATGTTTGTTTAACTAAAATACAATAACCTATTAAACATTAAAAGCTTCCCTGAACATGGCTGCCTTCAGATGTGTTCTAAAAGTCTGGTAGTTGTTTATTTCCTTGACATCTGATGGGAGGGCGTTCCACAGGGGGGCACCACCACCGAGAAGGCCCTCTGCCTGGTTCCCTGTAACCTCACTTCTCGCAGAGAGGGAACCACCAGAAGGCCCTCAGCACTGGACCTCAGTGTCCGGGCTGGACAATAGGGGTGGAGACGCTCCTTTAGGTACACTGGGCCTTTGAGGCTGTTTAGGGCTTTCAAGAGGACACGGGTGGCGCTGTGGGTTAAACCAGAGCCTAGGACTTGCTGATCAGAAGGTCAGCAGTTCAAATCCCTGTGACAGGGTGAGCTCCCGTTGCTCGGTCCCTGCTCCTGCCAACCTAGCAGTTCGAAAGCACGTCAAAGTGCAAGTAGATAAATAGGTACCACTCCGGCAGGAAAGTAAACAGCGTTTCCGTGCGCTGCTCTGGTTCGCCAGAAGCGGCTTAGTCCTGCTGGCCACATGACCCAGAAGCTGTACGCCGTCGCCCTCAGCCAATAAAGCGAGATGAGCGCCGCAACTCCAGAGTCGGCCACGACTGGACCTAATGGTCAGAGGTCCCTTTACCCCTTTACCTTTACCTAGGGCTTTCAAGGTCAGCACTAACACTTTGAATGGTACGATGTTAAAGAATTCCAAATAAAACAATACCCCAGTGGTAGGAACTGTGCTAACGGGAAACCGAGCGCTAACCCTTATGTCCTGCCGTTGCAGCGAACGACGACATCTTTGTGAACCCCTATGAGCTGACGCAGTACCTGAAGGAGCTCCCCAGAGTCTCTGACTTCATCCACGGTAACCTGGCCAACGAGGAGCCCGTCGTGAGGACGGGGGATGCTGCGGTGCCCTGCCTCCTCTACCCGCTGGAACACTACCCGCCGTTCATCGCGGGGGGAACCATCTTGCCCGGAGCCTTGATCCCGGAGCTCTACCGAGTCTCCCTGCAGCTGCCCGTCTTCCCTCTCGACGAGCCGTATTCGGGGTTCCTGGCCTTGGCGGCCGGCATCACCCTTCGCCACGAGGGGCGCTTCCAGGTGCGGGGGGTCGCCAAGGACGAGCCCGAAGCGTACAAGGAGTCCCTGACCGTCCACGGGGTCTCGATGGAGAGGATGGAGGAAGTGTGGAAGGAGCTCTGGGACTGAGCCCAACGTTTTAGGCGACCCCCAAGGGGATGGGGCTTGAATTAGGTACATACCCCCGTTTCATGGTTTGGGCTCAGGTGTCTAGGGTGCCCCCCATGCCCCATGGAGGGGCTGGCCGGTTTAATAGCCTTCTTGTTCAGAGTTCTTTAAAGTTACCCGGGTTGAACGGTGGCGTTGCGACAGGCCAGAAGCCTCCCTTCGCTCCTCAGAGTGGACTTGGAGCAGATGGAATCCAGGAATCATCCATTTTGGTCCCATTCCCCCCCTCCTGATGGTGGAGGGGGGCTGGGTTCAATTCTGCACTGCTGCAAGTGCCTGCTCCTGGTGAGGAACGGGCCCCTGCTGCCGAAGCAGCAAGATTTAACCCCTGATTGACAGGCGCAGATTCAAATCCTGCTCAGTTTGGCTGCGGGTTCGTGTGTCCCGTCTTCCAAGCTGCAAATGTCACAAAGCAGGCTTATCTTTCTCTGCCTGCCCAGTACCACTCGCTGGAGCAGCTCGGATAGATAAAATCCTAACAGGAAGAAGCTCTTTGCAAGAGCTGATCTTTCCTCAGGGACAGCTTGGAAGCCCCCTCCTCTTTTCAGGCTCCACAGCCCTCGCAAGGGATTGTGGGGTGGGGTGGGGCTGGTGACCCGTCAAATCAGGCAACATCACGATGGACAGGTGGGTTGCCCCCATTCCCCGCGTCAAAGTTGGCTTTGCGAGATTCGGCTCCCAGAGCCAAAAAAGGGCTCCCCCAGCCAACCCCTACCTTAAGGGGGGGGGGGGAAGTCAATTTTTGCAGAACTCCAGAATTAAAAGGGCGAGATAGGCGACCCAACTAAACCCAGGAACGTCACCCCGAAACGGTTTTCAAACAGGGACGTTTATTGAAATCTCGTTGGAAAAGTTAACATGAATACCCATAAAAGGACACAGCGTTTGGGCGGGTGGAAGAGAGACTAACACACGGGTGGGCCGGGCGGGGGGCAAGCAGGATTGAGCGGCTTCATTTTTTTAAAAAAAAGAAAAGCTGGGGGGGGGGCAGAACTGAAACCCAACTTGGCAGGACGAGTCCTGGCTCAAAAGAAATCGACGTCTTCTGGGGCGTCCAAGTCTCGGTACTCCACTATGGCCCGTGGGTCACCTCGAACCATCCTGCGGAGAGAATTGGGGGTGAGATGGGGGCGCTGGGGCCTGGCTGCGCCTTCTCTGACCCCCCTGTAAGGCACAGCCCCACACCCCTCCACAATGGGTCGGCGGGGGGCCCATCTCGGCTCTTGCTTGAATTAGATACATGAACACCTACCTGTTGCGCGGTTTGTTCAGGTAGCCGCCCTGCCCTCGGAAGGTGTCGTAGTTCCCCCTGCCAGCGGCGTATGGGGTCGGCGGGTAAGGAGGGCCCCCTGCGAGAGATCAAAAGGGGGGGGGAGATAATCAGAAACTGACACGCTGTGTTATTATTGGGGTGTCTTTGGAAGATGCTGGGAGAGTTTTCGTTTCTGTTGTAGTTGACAAAGCTGTTTTAAGTACACGTGTTATTAAACTGTTTGTTCCGAAACAAAAATTAATGTGTTTGCTTTTCATAAGAAAGAAAGAGGAGTCTGGCTGCATCAGGCCAATAATAATAATAATAATAATAATAATAATTTTATTTATACCCCGCCCTCCCCAGCCAAGACTGGGCTCAGGGCGGCTAACAACCAATAATAAAAACACGTTGATTGAAATACAACTTAAAAAACAAGATTAAAATATAACGTTAAAACATTAAAATGCAGCCTCATCACAGGAGGAGAAAGGAAAAAAGAAAGGGGGGGAGAGTCAAATTGATTCTAAGCCAAAGGCCAGGTGGAACAACTAGTCCACCATCCTGTCCTCCCAGGGGCCAACCATTTGCCCCAATGAGAAGCCCACAAGCAGGATTCGAACCCAAGAGCCACTCTCCGCTCTCGAGGTTTCCAAAAACTGGTAGTCAGCAGCCCCGCTGCCTCTGAGCATGGAAGCAGATAGGAGCCATTGCAGCCAGTAGCTGTGAATAGCCCTCCCCTACACGAAATCGTCCAGTCCTCTTGTAAAGCCATCCCAGAAGACAGCCGTCATCGCCTGTGGAATAGCATTTCCTGCAGGGCTCCCCTGGACAAAGACTGCTCCCAGGGCAACAGCGCTGCTTGCTCCCCGGTGCCCCCTTGTGGGGAGGCCTCGCCAGGAGCTTTTACGTACCTCCGTATCCCAGGATGGGCAGGCGGGGCTGTCCGTAGGGCAACAATCCCTGGGGTGCCTGCGGAGGGTAGGGCAGCCCTGGAGCCAAGCCTGCAAGAGGAAGAGGGAAAGCGCTGCGGTTGCTGCGGGAGAGAAGCGGAAGGGGCGCTTGGGGAGAGGAAGAGAGCCGCTGCGTCAGGCCAGCCCCCCCCCCCCCGGAGTCCAGCACCTTGCTCTCACTGTGGTTTTTAAACCGCTTTGAGGTTTTTCCTTCCGAATATAGGAATAAACACCATATTTTTTGCTCCATAAGACACACTTTTTTCCTCCTAAAACGTAAGGGGAAATGTCTGTGCATCTTATGGCGCGAATGTGTGGATGATCGCTGGCTCCCTTTCCAGCCCTGCCCCCTTGCCCAGACCTCCATTGTTGAATGTTCTGTAGACGGAGGCTGTTTGTTTCCCCAACGACATGGGACTGGCTGATTAGATTATCTGTCTGGAAACAGCAGAAACGGCTCCCTTTCCTTTCCTATAGAAGCTGCAAAACTGTGAGCTGAACCCCATAAAAACAGGATTTTTTTCCCTTTGCAAAGTAAGCTCAACAACTTTGAGCTGATCCTCAAAAAAGGGGGCTTTTCCCCTTTGCAAAAGAAGCTGCACAACTGTGAGCTGATTCCCCCAAAACGAGGCTTTCCCCCTTTACTCCTCTAAAAACTAGGTGCGTCTTAAGGTCAGGTGCGTCTTATGGAGCGAAAAATACGGTGCATTGTCAGTGGCAATACATCTGTCTCGAGAGACAACGGAGTGTGCCTCCGGAGGTGAAGCCAAACGGCTGGAGAATCGCAGCGCCTGCTGTGGCTAGAGAAACCGGCAACTCGTAACTGCTGCCTCCTGTGTTGTTTTTGCTGCATTAGGAGCCCTGGAGTGACCTATCCCAATATAAAAATATTGTGGGAAACAAACACGATCTGAGTGTGTCGTCTTCTGAAAAGCACCCCTGCCCTGTGCATTTGCTGACCCCCCTGGTTCTGCCTGTCCCTCTCTGCCTTACCTTGTCCTGGCGGCTGGTTGGGCTTGAGCTCGGGCAGGGCAGGCCTCTTGGCGTCCATGAGGAAGTTGTTGAAGAAGGACACCTCCTTCTTCACCTCCTCGATCTTCTCCGCATGCTTGTTGAAGATGTGCTTGCGCACAAACTCTGGACCCTGAGAGAATAATAATAATAATAGTAATAATAATAATAAAATTTTATTTATATCCCGCCCTCCCCAGCCAAGACCGAGCTCAGGGCGGCTAACAACCAATAATAAAAACAAGTTGATTAAAATACAATTTAAAAGATTAAGATACAATATTAAAACAATTAGGGAGCAATCTCATCATAGGAGGAGAAAGGGGGGAAAAAAGAGGGGGAGGGAATCAAACTGATTCCAAGCCAAAGGCCAGGCAGAACAGCTCTGTCTTACAGGCCCTGTGGAAAGAAATCAGATCCCGCAGGGCCCTGGTCTCATGAGACAAGAGCGTTCCACCAGGCCGGAGCCATCACTGAAAAGGCCCTGGCTCTAGTTGAGGCTAATCTGACTTCCTTAGAGCCCAGGACCTCCAGGGTGTTGCTATTTATGGACCTTGAGGCTCTCCGTGGGGCATACCAGGCAAGGCGATCCCGTAGGTATGAGGGTCCTAGGCCGTGAAGGGCTTTAAAAGTCAAAGAAGAAGAAGAACGCGTTCTTTAAAAGAAGAATGAGAGCAATGGAATCGGGGAGTCCGAAAGGGAGTCCCAGAGCGTCATCTAGTCCAACCCCAATGCAGGAATCGCACCTGAAGAAACCGTGGCAGGTGGTCACCCAACTTCTCCTTATAAGCCTCCAATGAGCCTTCCACTGTCAAACATCTCTTACTGTCAGAAAGTTCTTCTTAGGTTAAATCAGAATATCTCTCTCTCCATTACTCGTGCATCAGCCTTCAGGTATTTGATGAGAAAGGCTCTCATTTCCCCCTCAGTCCCCTCTTCCCCAGGCTAAACATCCCCAACTCCTTCCACCGTTCCTCCTAAGGCTTGGTTTCCAGACCCTTGATCATCTTGGTCGCCCTCCTCTGCACATCTTCCAGGTTATCTTCCAGTTTCCATTGTAACTCGCTCTACGTGGGGCTGCCCTTGAGACTGACCCAGAAACTCCAGCGGGTGCAGAATGCCGCGGCGAGACTCCTTACGGGGTCCTTGCCACGGAATCACATTCACCAGCTGCAATGGCTCCCGGTGGAGTACAGGGTCAGGTTTAAGGTGCTGGTTTTAACCTTTAAAGCCCCTATACAGCTAGGACTCTCGTACCTACGGGACTGCCTCTATGTTCCACGGAGGACCTTACAGTCTTCAAACAAAAACATATTGGAGGTCCCGGGCCACAGGGAGGTTAGGCTGGCCTCAGCCAGAGCCAGGGCTTTTTCGGCTGTGGCCCTGATCAGGCGGAACGCTCTGTCCCAAGAGACTAGGGCCCTGCGGGACTTGACATCTTTCCGCAGGGCCTGCAAGACGAAGCTGTTCCACCAGGCCTTTGGCCAAGGCACAGCCTGACTCCCTCCTTTGGCAATCTTCACAGAACTCTAACCCAATGGTTGCCATCAATTTGATTTTGAATTGATTTTAAAATGAATTGATTTTAGAATGCTATGTTACTTTTATTGTTGTTAGCCGCTCTGAGCCCGGCTTTGGCTGGGGAAGGCGGGATATAAATATAATTTTATTATTATTTTTATCAATAACCTCCTTAAATTCTGGCACCCAGAACAGGACACAGGACTCCAGGTGGGGTCTGACCAAGGCAGAATACAGCGGCACTATGACTTCCCTTGATTGGGACGCTAGACTTCTGTTGATGCAGCCTGGAATAGTACGAGCCTTTTTTGCTGCTGCATCATGCTGCAGGCTCGTGTTAAGCTGGTGGTCTGGAGAGGGAGGAGAGGGGCGTTCGTGCACGTGCATCAGGGAGCGTGGCCTTCCCCTCGGTCAGACCTGGAGCTGGGAAACCGGGCTCACCTTGAACTTCTTCCCGCTTAGAGGGCACAGCCACTTGTCCTTCCCCAGCTCCTGGGTGTTGGCCGTGACGAACTTTTCCACCTCCTGCTCGGGGTCCTTCTTGCCCATCTTCTGGGCCTCCTCCTCCGAGAGGAACTCCCGGGCGCTGAACAAAGGGGTCAGCTTCTCCTCAAAGGTCTTCTGCCAGTCAGACACTGCAAAGGGAGGGCAAAGTGAGCTCGTGGGGCCTCCGAGAGAACAAGGATGCTGAATTGGATGGGGCATTTGAAAGGCAACTCTTATAGTATTGAAGTGAGCTGAGTAACCAGGAGTTCTGGGTACCAGTCCCTGTCTCCTCACCCAAATGACCCTCTTTCTTCCCAGAAGCAGAGATGGTTATCCTCACCAAGGTCCAGCTCTGAGGGCCTTCTGGTGGTTCCCTCACTGCGAGAAGCCAAGTTACAGGGAACCAGGCAGAGGGCCTTCTCAGTGGTGGCACCCGCCCTGTGGAACGCCCTCCCACCAGATGTCAAAGAGATAAACAACTACCAGACTTTTAGAAGACATCTGAAGGCAGCCCTGTTTAGGGAAGCTTTTAATGTTTAATAGGTTATTGCATTTTAGTGTTCTGTTGGAAGCCGCCCAGAGTGGCTGCGGAAACCCAGCCAGATGACTTGCCCCATCCTCCAGTCCCTGCTTCTCAATTTGTATCGTATTATTTTATGCTCTGTGGCCTGCTGTTGTTTTATTGATTGTAGTTTAGAAATTATTTACAGTGGTACCTCGGGTTACAGACGCTTCAGGCTACAGACTCCGTTAACCCAGAAATATTACCTGAGGTTAAGAACTTTGCTTCAGGATGAGAACAGAAATCGTGCTCCGGCAGTATGGTGGCAGCGGGAGGCCCCATTAGCTAAAGTGGTGCTTCAGGTTAAGAACAGTTTCAGGTTAAGAACGGACCTCCAGAACGAATTAAGTATTAAGTTCTTAACCCAAGGTACCACTGTATTGTAATTGTTAAGAGTGGATCTCTGTTTAATTTTTATATGCTGATATGATTATTCCATACTATTCTAACGATTGTTGAATGTTACTTTATTTGATGTAGGTTGCTTATTTTAAAGTTATGTTTTATTAGCACACTTTTGCATTGTGTTAGATTGTTATAAAGTGTGCATTCTTTGTTTCTTCAGCTTGTAAACCGCCTTGGGGTATTGTAAGATAGAAAGACGGTACACAAGTTAAAAGTGATGATGATGATTCTCTCTCTCTCACACACACACACACCACCCACCTTCTCCATGGGTCACCCGGTTGGGGGGAATGGGCCCCCGCACGTGGATGATCCCGCAGCGGTTGGGCATCTCATCCTCGTTGACGTACTCCGAATTGTTGTAGTAGTCGACCGAGTGGACGATGCGCAGGTACAGAAGCAGCTTGTCCAGCACCTGGAGGGAAGGAAGGAAGGAAGTTGGCCCTGGGTGAGTGGGGGGGTCCGCAAAGGAAGCCCACCGGGGGTGGAGGGGGAGACCAAGCTCACAGCAGCCCCTGGAGTTAGTGGATCTCTGGAATTCTTATTATTAAATTGCACTCAAGGATCACAGGACAGCTTAAAGCACAAAAATACAAAGATGCATAACATTCTAACAAACCAACCATTATCTCCCTTCCCCAGTTTAAAAATCCATACTGTTTTAACCATATCTGCACAGCAGTTTCTAATGTTGTAAGTGTCCTCTATTTCAGAGGCTTCTACCGTATTTTTCGTCCTATAGGGCACACCGGCCCATAGGACGCACCTCGTTTTTTGGGGGGGAAATGAATAAAAAAAAATTATTTCCCCCCCCACCCTGGCTGCCGCCCCAAGCCTTGCGCTCACCTGCCCGAAGCACGGGGAACCCTCCGGAGGGCTCCCCGTGCTTCGGGCGACAGGCTGCCGCCCCAAGCCTCGCGCGCTTGGCGGGACCTCCTGCCGGGCGCGCAAGGCTTGCGGACACTTGCCGGGGCTGCAGGCTGCTGCCCGCAAGCCTTGTGAGCCCGCGGCTACTCCCACCGGGCTTGCAAGGCTTGCGGATAGCTTCCTGAAGCCTGCATTCACCCCATAGGACGCACACACATTTCCCCTTCATTTTTGGAGGGGAAAAAGTGTGTCCTATGGGACAAAAAATACGGTACTCTGCAGCCTCTTTTAGTTGTTTTAACTGCGAGTCTTTTAGTTCTTATGCTCTTACAGTTGTTTTAACTGCGTGTTTTTGTTTGTTTTTAGTTCTCATCTGTTTTAATCATCAGTTTTCATCCATCCATTATCCGTGTTTAATTTTGCATTTTATTCAGATGTTTTATCCTGTGCTTGTTTCTCTGTCCTTATTTGCTCTAACAATCACCGGTTAAAAAAATCCTAACTATCTTATTTATATGTTTTTTGGTTTTTTTAATCCTGGTCTGTGACCGTAATAAAGTTCATTCATTCATTCATAGACTGTTTAATTGGCCAAAGGCCTGGGAGAAGAAGAAAGTTTCCATCTGTAGTGAAAGTGCCAGGCGAGCCTCGCTGGGGAGGGCATCCCACGAGCAGGGAGCCAGTGCAGAAAAGGCCCCGTTCTCATGTTGCCACCCTCCGGACCTCTCTTGGAGGAGGCACACAAAGAAGGACCTCAGGTGAAAGCTGATTGACTGCATGGGACTGGCAGAAATGACTGGCAGAATCCGTGACCGGGGTGAAGAGTCGGCAGAAGAAGACTGGAAAAAATTTAAGGACTATTTACAAAAATACTGTAAAATTAAGGAATGTTGAATGATGTTGGATTGAAATTAAGTGGTTTCCAGCTGTAATGGTATAAAGGAATATGATAAAATGGTTTTCTTTTTATAAGTAAGAATTTAAAGTTATAATAACCTAAGATGTTGGAGAGAAAATAAGGTGTTTTTCTTTTTTTAAGCTGTAATGCTTTGAGATAAGGATTTGCTGCATAAATAATTTGAACTGGGAATACAAGAAGGGGAGGTATGAGGTCAGGGAAATATGTTATAAGAAAATAAGTTGTGAAATTTATCTGTTTTTAATCTCTTTTTTATGTTTGCTTTTTTCTTTTTGTTTGTAAAAAATTGGAAACTCTAATAAATATTTTATATATATAAAAAGAAGGGCCTCAGGTGAACGTGGTCCTTGAGGCAGTGCAGTCCTGAGCTGTTTAAGGCTTTATAGGTCACAACCAGCACTTTGAACTGGGGCCGGAAAACACTGATCGGCAGCCAGGGTGGCCGGGCCAGGATCATTGTCATATGCTAAGACCGTCTTGCCCCACTGAGCAACCCAGCTGTGAAATTCTGCACCAGTTGAAGTTTCCGAACAGTCTTGGGGGCAGCCCCACATATAATGCGCTGCCGTAATCTAACCTAGAGGAGTTATGGGCTTTGTGTTGCTCTGGACTCAATCTCCTGTGGCGTCTCCGCAGGAATTTCCCAGCCTGAAGCTCAGGGGAGCTGCTGCCAGTCAGTGTACAGTCAGAACGGGCCCCGATGGTCTGACTTGGTAGAAGGCAGCTTCCTAGGTCCCCAGCTTTGTAGGGGTGCAAATATCCAGAGTGTGGGGGTCAGGTGGGATTGCTATGAGAAATTATGAAAGATGGAACAAGCCACTGTGTCGCCGATGAAGGCATTGCGTTGACTGGGCTTGATTCACTGACAATAGTTTCTGATCGAATCCCAGAGGCCTCTGCATCTCTGCCATATGCTTTCTCTACACCTGACAGGCACGTATAAGGATTCTGAAACACAGACTGGGCATCCTGAGCCATAAAGATAGTCTGTAACTTTGATGTAGTTTGTTAATCTTTAGATAGATCTTAAGGGCCAGGAAGAGAATCCACAAAGAGATGGTAAATACTGCCATCCTTCCTCTCCTGTTTATGACCTCCGGGAGTTTTGCTGAATGCACTCCTCCTTTTATTCCTATTTTATTTACTCTGAACTACATATGCATGCTCAAGTAGGAAATAGTTTCTTTGTAGTTAAAAGAATTTCTTCTGATCTGACTTTGTCCCACGTGGGGGTTTTGAAATGCTCAGAGGAAATCTGATTGGTTCTTATGAACGCTGTGTAAAAAGTTCTTTTGTGAATAAAACGACCTGGGCCGAGAGGAATTATTATTATACGCACTCCTCCCAGAGTCTTGCTGGTCAAGCCTCATGTGTATTCTATTAATCAGAGTCCAATCCTTCCTTGTTTTGGGAATGATACACAGCTTCCCAAAAACTAAAGCTCTAGTCCTCCAACCTCCCCCGTCCTCAAACCGAGCCGCTCTCACGCAAGAGTCACCTTGACAAGCTTCTCATCCCTCTCCACGTTGAGCTCAGCGGGGTTCCCCTCCTTGGGGGGCTCTTCGGAGGGCTCCCCGCTTTTGCCCAGCAGCTCCTCCTCCTCGGCGCTGACCTCTTCTATCAGGTAGTCCGTGATATTCTTCAGGATGGGGTTCTGGGAAGGCAAGCTCTGGGGTGGCAGAGAGAGAGAGAGAGAGAGAGAGAGAGAGAGAGAGAGAGAGAGAGAGAGATACTGCTGTGAGCTTTGCTCCCAAGAGCAAGTGCCTCTCTAAAAGACAGACGGCCAAGCCTTCCTTCCGACGGCTATGGGTCCAACTTCCCTAGCTTAATTCTGGCCCATGTAGGACCAGTCTGGAAAGTTAGCCTTGGTGAAGACTGGACGTTTTCATCCCCAAAAAAGTTTTTGATTTGAGTTTCCATTGAAATGAGGCTGTATTTTAATATTTGAATGTTGTATTTTAATCTTGTTTTTAAGTTGTATTTCAATTAATTTGTTTTTATATTGGGTGTTAGCTGCCCTGAGCCCGGTCTTGGCTGGGGAGGGCGCAGTATAAATAATGATGATGATGATGATGATGATGATGTTAAAAACCAACGACCCATCCGCTTGAGCCACTGTGTTTCTCTATGGGCAGACTTTCCCTGAGCTGGTGCCCCGCCAGCTGCTTTGGACTACAACTCCCATCAGCCATGCTAGCTGAGGCTGATGGGAAGTGTAGTCCAAAGCAGCGAGAGGAACACTAGCTCAGGGTAAGTGTGATAAGAACAGAGGCGACTTCCTGCATCATACGTAGAAATTCAGCTGAGAACTGGCTTCCGAGGGGAGCCCTTTTCATGGAGTCACAGAGTTGGAAGGGGCCCCTGGGGGTCATCTAGTCCAACCCCCGGCAAGGCAGGCAGCGCAGCTAAATTTCTGGTTTTCACGTACAGCAGGCTCGATCCAGTTGGCCATCTGACGAGGCACAGAGAAATCTGAAGGGCAGAAAAACCCAAGGGCCGCAGACGCCTCCCAGACTGTCCCCCCCACCCCGGGCCCCGAACTGACCGAGACTTCGGAGGCAGGGCGGGCCTCCCCGGCCCCCCACAGCTGGGTGCGGTCATCCATCGTCTGGATCAGCTTGGCCGCCAGCTTGATGTCGTTGCGCAGGATCTGCTTGTGCTGCGTGATGCCGTTGACGTTCCTGACGCGCCGGGTCAGGTCGCGGTTGACGCCGGGGCTCAGCTCGCATTCCCGCAGCTGGGGAGAGGGCGGAGGGCAGGGTCAACGCCAGAACAGCTCCCCAAACCTTACTGAAACAGGGAGGGGACCCCCCTCCCCGCTCCTGGCAGGCAGCTGTGTCCAGGCATCGCATTTTAATAATAGCACGGCACACAGGGATTCTTTATCCTCTCTACCCCAGGGGGGAAAAAACCCTACAGATCGGGATATACAATTTAAGAGAAGGATGAGGTGGGATTGGTCTCTCGCAGTTCCCAAACTTTTGGGGGCCATCCTCGCCTCTACTTCATCACCCCCCACTACCCCCTACAAAAAGCATTACAGTCATACATCGGGTTACAGACGCTTCAGGTTTCATTTTTTTGGGTTGCGGACTGCCGAAACCCGGGAGTACTGGAACGCGTCACTTCCAGGTTTTGGCGGTCGCACATGCGTCAAAGCGACGAATTGCAACCCGTGCGTGTGCAGGCGCTGGTTGCGAACGCTGCAGGTTGTGAACGTGCACCCCACATGGATCATATTTGCAACCCGAGCGTCCACTGTATTCAGAAAAGTGGTTTGCACGGCCTGTTCAAGAAGATAACAACATGATGCAGTTCAAAACAGGAAAGATTAACTGCAGAGTTCATTCAAAATCCAGTTAAAAACGATTCAGTTCATCAACAAAACAGATGAACTTGATTCCAGGGATACGAGCTTCTCAAAATTTGATTGGTCGCTTTGCACCTCCAGTGCCCTCCCCACTGCCCCCTCGCCTCTTAGGGTCCCTCTAGGACAGCCTTTCTCAACCTGTGGGCCCCCAATGTTGTTGGACTAAAACTCCCATCACCCCTAGCTAGCAAGGCCAGAGCTCAGGGATGATGGGAGTTGTAGTCTGTAGTGGTCAGGTGGGATTGCTATGAGAAATTATGAAATATGGAACAAGCCACTGTGTCCGCAATGAAAGCATGGCATTGACTGGGTTCGGTTCATTGACAATAATTTCTGATCAAATCCCACAAGCCTCTGCGTTTCTGGCCATTTTCTACGCCTGACAAGCATTCTGAAACACAGGCCAGTTGCTTCATCAGGCATCCTGGGTCATAAAAGATAGTAGGCAGATTCTTTGATGTGATTTGTTAATCTTTAGATAGATCTTAAGGGCCAGGAAGAGTGCTCACAAAGAGATGGTAAATTCTACCCTTCCTTCCTTCCTGTTTATGACCTCCGGGGTTGCTGAATGCATTCTTCCTTTTTAGTTCTGTTTTATTTACCCCAGAAGTATGCATGCTTAAATTATTAGTTTTTGTAGTTTAACTTTAAATTATTAGTTTTTGTAGTTTAACACGTGGGATTTTGAAATGCTCAGGGGAAATCTGATTGGTTCTTACGTACACTGTATAAAAAGTTCTTTTGTGAATAAAACGACCTGGGCCAAGGGATGGACAGGAATTATAACCACTCCTCCCAGAGTCTTGCTGGTCAAGCCTCGTGTGTCTTCTATTAATCAGAGTCTAATCCTTCCTTTGCTTTGGGAATGCCACAGCAGAGTTCATTCAAAATCCAGTTAAAACGATTCAGTTCACCAACAAAACAGATGAACTTGATTCCAGGGATACGAGCTTCTCAAAATTTGAGTGGTTTTGCACCTCCAGTGCCCTCTCCACTGCCTCTTAGGGTCCCCTAGGGAATCCCCCTGCCTCCTGCCCCCTTTGGGAATCGCCCATTTACCCGAATGTTCTGGAGGTTCCAGCAGATCTCCTTGATGTTGACGCTGCGGTCAAAAGTCACCCAGCCTCTTCGGAAAAACCTGAAAAGGAGAAAGGTGTTCGGCGGCCGGGCTTCTCAAACGCCCTCTCCCCCTCGCAGGCACATGAACACACACAAGCCTGACCCCCCCCCCACCTTTCCTCCAAGCCAGTTCACAAACGGCCTTCTTGTTTCAGCCACACAACGGCCCTGCAAGGTAGACTAGAGGCTGAGATGCAGCAACTGCCTTGCTTTTCTCTGTAGAAGGGACTTCTCGGCTGCCAAATTGCTGGCATGGTAGTTCCGGCCGGACAAAGGAACATTCTGCGCTGTTTAAAAGCGGATCTGCAATTGCTTAGCAGAAGAACCTCTTATAAAGGGCAGAAATGACAAGTAAGTTGTTCACAGCCACTCAGTTAAGGCTTACGGCTCCTCAGAGATTTGAAAATAGGGGAATTCTTCCCCCCACCCTCTAGAGAGCAGGCGGAGGAGGACCAGTGGATCTCCCAGGGATGTAAGCAGATCAGGAAGGATTTCTGACTCCCAACTATTTAACAACGGCACCAACTTAAATGACTCCCCCACAACACCTTACGTATATTGCCAGAATGGAGAAAGCTTGGAGCAGCGGGGAGGATCTGTATTCCTTTTTAATCTCTGAGAGCCTTTCACACCCAGCTGCTGTTAGTGGTTCTAGCAAAAAAACCAAGTGGATGCCACACGCCTGAAGGACTGGACAAATTCTATCGAGAGGGCTGTCGATGGCTCTTAGCCACAATGGCTCTGCCTCCACAGTTGCAAGGCAGGAATGCTTCTGGGTTCCAGTTACTGGAAACCGCAGGAGGCGAGAGTGTTGATCCTGTGTTCGAATCCTGCGAGAGCAGGTGGCTGGCCTAGATGGGCGCCCTTTGGCCTGATCCTGCAAGCTCTTCTTACCTTCTTATGCTGTTCTACAGACAGGGGATCCTATGGAACTATGATTGATATGACACAGACAGACACACAAGCAACCTGCAAGAAGTCTTTGGGTGTGGGTTCAAAAAGTAAACGTTACCTCCTTTCCGGCTGGGGTTCTGAAAGAGCGACTCTCATGAAGCCAGGGTACCTTTTGCAAAGCTGAGAAAGAAGGGAGGGGAGTCAAAAGCTGGAAATTTGTGGGGTAGGTATGTTAAGGCTGAAATAAAAAATTAAGGTCTTATATATGTATATATAATAAATGTTCGTAAATGTACCAAGCAAACATGTACACAAACATATAAACCACACGTCTGAAGCAGCACAGGAAAACAGCCCGGAAACCATTTTGACTCCCAATCTGACCAAATGATTTTTCTGCAAGGTCAAGGAAAATGGAAAAGCCTCCCCATTGTCTTTTCATTCACAAATCCTGTCTTAAGGGTATGTCTGTGTACGAATAGGGTGAGCCTGTGACCTAGCTCAGGAACGAAGTATTTGGTCATTACAAAAGACTGGCCAGGCTCCCCAGGGTATCCAGTCAAGTGAGCATTAACAGGTAACCTGCCAGACAGGAGGTAAACAACACACTCAGATTTCTGTTGTAGGCCACCCCTTTCTGTGATGTATGTATGATGTTTCTGGGGGTGGTCTTGGACTCCAGGGCGGGCAATTAAAAATGTCTATATAGGGGCGGGCACACCTAAGTTCTGGGTCCTCCTCCTTTCCTGCGTGTGAGGGGAGCACCCTGTTGCAACAGTTCAATAAAGATCAGGCTTTGCTTCTCAATATTCTCTGCTTGGCCTCGGTTATTTTCTCCGACCGATGGAGAACCTGCAAAGGACTCTAGAAGGGCTCTTGTGTCCCCCATCAGGGAATGAGGGCAGATTTTCGTTTATTAGAAAGCAGAAAACCCTGCTCAACCCCCGGCCCCAGAAGAAGAAACCTTGCCAGGTCAGCTCCTCTATCACAGAAGGGCAGCCCGTCTTAGGATTCGAACCCATTGATTCAAGCTAAACATCAGAAATAATTTTCTGGTGGCAAGAGCCGCCCGGCAGCGAAACAGGGTCTCTCGGAAGGTGGTGGGCTCTCCTTTGTTGGGGGCCTCTGGACAGAGGTTGGGTGGCTGTCAAAGACTTTTCAGCTGCGATTCCTGAAATACAGGGGGTTGGGCTAGATGTCCTCTGGGGTCCCTTCCAGCTCTTCTACAACCCTACAATCCACTCGTTTCTTACACTGATACCCCACCAAGAGCTGGAGGCGGTATACGCCTGTCCCTGCCTCTTTGTTTTGTCATCAAAACAACCCTGCGAGGTGGTTTAGGCTGAAAGAGGCAGTGACTGGCCCCAAGCCGCCCAACCGACCACTGCTGATTGTCTGCCCCCTGCCAGAGTGTGCTGGGAAAAGAGAGGCCAGGTGTACTGAAAGGAGGGAGGGAGGGAGGCTGTCTGGAAAGCTCTGAGCACCATATACCGTATTTTTCACTCCATAAGACGCACCTAGTTTTCAGAGGAGGAAAACAAGAAAAAAAATATTCTGAACGAAACAGTGGGTGTATGATATTTGTGGTTCATGCTGTTGCCACAGACGTGTGATTTGACAGTGAGTTTGGGGTAGCCCAATGCAAAACTCCTGAGGATCCATGTGGATCAGTGCTTTGTAACCACGTTTTTGCACCACTGTGGCCCCACAAAACAGTGGGTGCGTGATTCTTTTGCTGCAGGCTGTAGCCATGGACATGCTATGTGATCTGATGGTGAATTTGGGGTGAACCAATGCAAAACTCCTGAGGATCCATGGGCTTTTACCTCCCCCCTTATCTCTCTCCCGATCCCACTGATCAGCTGTTTCCTTTCAACACTCCCTTCCCTCTTGTTTGCCTTAGGGTCTTTTCCTTAGCTGGAGCAGTTTTTTGCTCCTCCTTTTCTTCTAATTTCTCTCCTCACTGCTTTAGTCTTCCTGTCTCCTCTCCTTGCAAGTTTGCTGTCTTTACCTCCCCCCTCCCAGGCAGCCTCCTTTATCTCTAGCATCCCTTATCTCTCTCCCCGATTGGCAAACCATCAGCGACTTTATTTCAACACCCACTTCCCTCTTTCACAAAAAAGGCATGATCTGCTTTTCTCCCTGGGCAATTCGGCTCCAGGGACCACGCATTTGCTCCATAAGGCGCACAGACATTTCCTCTTACTTTTTAGGAAGAAAAAAGTGCGTCTTATGCAGTGAAAAATATGGTATATCCAAAAGGGCTCAGTGACAGTGCAGCTGCTCTGCATGCAGAAGGTCCCAGGCTCTCTCCTCCCCTTTGGTAGCTCCAGGCAGGGCTGAGAATACACCTAGCCTAGAACCCAGAGAGCCACAGCTGCCAGCCAGTGTCGACATCACTAAGCTAGGTACAATAATATTATTAATGAAACAGACAAGATTCCCCATTGGCCTGACTTACCTATGCTCCTTATAAGCCTTCCCAAGCCTGCCCTCTCCCTGGAGGGGCCTCCTAGGGTCTCACAGCCCACCCCAGAGACACCTGCTCTTCCCTGCAGCGCCACTATCGAGAGAAGCTGGGTTCCACTCACCGCCACGATCTCTGCCTGGGAGATGTTGGGGGCGATGTTCCGCACAAAGAGGGAGCAGGTCTTGTGGAGGGGACGGGGCTTGGG
This sequence comes from Podarcis liolepis, assembly GCF_965112155.1. Lineage (NCBI taxonomy): Eukaryota > Metazoa > Chordata > Lepidosauria > Squamata > Lacertidae > Podarcis > Podarcis liolepis. Next base: position 2,060,303 of record NC_139573.1, on the reverse strand, counting down.
CTCCCCGTCCTTCTCCTTGGCTTTGGGGGGCTCCTCGCCGCCTTCCTTCGCTGGCCCCGCTATCGCGCTGGCTGCCCCTGCTGCCGCCCCGGCCTTCTCCTCCTTCGGCTTCTTGTCTGCAAAAAAGAGGCAGCAAAGAATTCTGAGCAAGGCCTCTGGGGCGGATTTCCTCCGGCTAACCGGCGGCGAGGGAATTGCGAATCCCAAGGCGTCGGAAGAGCAGGTTGACTCTTGCGAGCTGCCGGATTACACATCTCAAGAAAAAAGCACACCAGGAAATAATAATAATAATAAATTTTATTTATATCCCGCCCTCCCCAGCCGACGCCGGGCTCAGGCCAATGTAAGTTTCAAGAGTGGGAGTGATCCCTACTGGCAAGTCAATAGTAACAAAAACTAATCCATTCAAAAGTATGTATTCTGACAAGAATTACAAACTCAAGTAGAGATTGTTGCTGTTATTTAGTCGTTTAGTGCACTCCTGTCTTCCACTGCCTCCTGCAGTTTGGTCAAACTCATGCTGGTGGCTTTGAGAACACTGTCCCACCATCTCGTCCTCTGTCGTCCCCTTCTCCTTGTGCCCTCCATCTTTCCCAACATCGGGGTCTTTTCCAGGGTGTCTTCTCTTCTCATGAGGTGGCCAAAGTCTTGGAGCCTCAGCTTCAGGATCTGTCCTTCCAGTGAGCACTCAGGGCTGATTTCCTTCCGAATGGAGAGGTCTGATCTTCTTGCAGTCCATGGGACTCTCAAGAGTCTCCTCCAGCACCAGAATTCAAAAGCATCCATTCTTCGGCCATCAGCCTTCTTTATGGTCCAGCTCTCACTTCCATACATCACTACTGGGAAAACCAGAGCTTTCACTATACGGACCTTTGTCGGCAAGGTGATGTCTCTGCTTTTTAAGATGCTGTCTAGGTTTGTCATTGCTTTTCTCCCAAGAAGCAGGCGTCTTTTAAGTAGAGATTACAAAGAATGAAAAAGAGAAAATCTTTGTAACGAATTATTGTGTTATTCGTATCTTTATGAGTTTGAGTTTGTGATCTCCGTTAGAGTTTGTAATTCTTGTCAGAATTGACTTGTGAGTAGGGAGCACTCCCGCTATTGAAACTTACATTGGCCTGAGTTCTTGGTGTGCTTTTTTCTTGGAATTACACATCTCAGCAAGCAAACAAGCAAACAAACCCCTGCATCTCTAGGTCCAAAGAACTGGAGCTTTGGTTTACCAGAGGCAACGCTTTTTTAAAAAAAAACAACAACACCAGACTCAGGAAGGAAACAGCTCAGGCTAAAGAGGCATATCTCTGGCTTCAGCAAAGCCACAGAGGCAAAACCCTTTGCTCTTTTCTAATTTGGAGACCTCTAAACGTTAAGAAGGTAAGACGGGCCTGCAGGATGAGGCCATCTAGCCCGGCACCCTGTTCTCACAGCGTCCGACCAGATGGCCATAGTGGTATGCCAGCAAGGTGGATCTGAGCACCAGGGCAAACGCCCATTCGCAATACAGCTTTCATAGAATCATAGAGTTGGAAGAGACCCCAAGGGCCATCGAGTCCAACCCCCTGCCAAGCAGGAAACACCATCAGAGCACTCCTGACATATGGTTGTCAAGCCTCTGCTTAAAGACCTCCAAAGTAGGAGACTCCACCACACTCCTTGGCAGCAAATTCCACTGTCAAACAGCTCTTACTGTCAGGAAGTTCTTCCTAATGTTTAGGTGGAATCTTCTTTCTTGTAGTTTGGATCCATTGCTCCGTGTCCGCTTCTCTGGAGCAGCAGAAAACAACCTTTCTCCCTCCTCTCTGTGACATCCTTTTATATCTTTGAACATGGCTATCATATCACCCCTTAACCTCCTCTTCTCCAGGCTAAACATGCCCAGCTATCCTTAGCCGTTCCTCATAAGGCATCGTTTCCAGGCCTTTGACCCTTTTGGTTGCCCTCCTCTGGACACGTTCCAGTTTGCTTTCCAATCCTTCCTTTCACTGCTCACGCATCTTAAATGTATACCGCACATTTCCGTGTGCAAGACGAGTGTTTTTTCTTAGAAAATTATGACAAGGGGGGGTATTTATGGGGTTAACCTCTATGTGTCCTGTATCTGGGGAGGAGCTCCCTACAGCTGAGTTCTTTGTCTGTGTGATACTTTCACTTCTCACGGAGAAGAGTCAGAGACGCACGCCATGTCTCCGGTCTCTGACGGGATTGTGTGTTTTATCTGTCTGATGTAAATAAAGCTGTTTAGTATAGAAAGAAACAGCGTGCAGACTCTTCTCTTAACGCACACATCAAGCACACGCTGCCGCTCTGCTACTGGCTGGGAGTTCTGGAGGAGTGGGAGTGTACCGGACCCAGTCAGATGTACAACAGGAGATCGTCTTATACACGGATAGCGCATAGTGGGGACGTGGGATTGGATGCTCCCGGGAGCTGGAGATTGTCAGTGGCTATTGGGCGTGTTATTGGTGGCTGCGGCAAGGGCTGGTGTCGATTGGCTGTCACTGCGGCAATTTGGGGGGCGATAGGTGGGTTTTGCGATGCATGCGAGTGGCAGCATATGTCAGGCAGGTGAGTGATTTTCGGCAATCCCCCCCAAAAGCTCAATAACTCTGCCCCCCCCAAACGCAACAACTCTGGGCAATCCTCCCTCCATTTTCTTAAATTGGAGCCCCCCCCCCCAAAAAATAGGGGGCATCTTATACACAGGGGCGTCTTATACACAGAAAAATACAGTACACCCATTCATTGTTTTTTACTACCACATCTCTCCACCCACCTTCCTTGTCCTCCTCTTCGGGGCGCCCGCCTTCTGACTCTGTGTCAGATTCAGAAACGCTGCCTTCGTCGTAGCTGTCGTCTCCACTGCGCTTCCGCTTGTGTTTGTGGCCGATCTGGGAGGGGTGGGAGAAAGGAAGCAGTCAATCCTACCCCCAAAAAATCTCGTTTCTGGGGCATATTAATCATAATTATCTTTAAATCCTGCCTCTCCCCCTCCCAGCCTCAGGGGCGGCTTGCCACAAATTAATGCAAGACGGATAAAAACGTCTTAAGAGAGACCCGTTAGGAAATAGTTAAACTACGAGAGACTTAAAATAAATATAAAAGGCAGGTTTATTAAAACACAGGTGATGAGAACAGCCCGGCGTTACTTCAAAGCCCTTTCTTTAAAGGAAAAGTCAGCTCGCAAAAGGCCTGTTAGAATAAGGTCTCCTCCGCTGACTGACAAAAGGAGAACAAGGCCCACCCTGGAAGAATGGCAGATGAAGGTGATAGACTATATGACATTGGCTGAGATGACCGGCAGAATCCGTGATCAGGGGAAAGAGACGGCGGAGGAGGATTGGAAGAAATTTAAAATCTATCTTAAGAAATATTACAAAATTGATGAATGCTAAAATGTTGAGGTTTTTAGAAAAAAAAGGAGATTGCAGCGACAAAAGATTAATTAAAAGGAAAGAATAATAAGGAACAAAGTTGATAAAATTAAATTTAGAATTTGCTGAAATAATTTTGGAAATTGGGATGTAGAAAGGGGAGGTTTGGGGGAGTCGGAGGAAGTGAGGTTTATGAAAAAAGGATATGAAATTATACATGTTTGTTTGTTTCTTTATTTGTTTGTATTGTTTATAAAAAATGTGTAAAACCAATAAAATTTTTTTTTATAAAAAATAAAAAAAAAGACAAAAGGAGAACAAGGAGGGAGTCTTTGGCCTGACCCAACAAGGCTGTAGTTTCCTTCCTTTGCACCATTCACTCCTGGAATAACGCTCGGCCTTTCTTTAAAGAGGCAGGGAGGTGTGTTCCCCACCTATCTATATATATATAAAAGTGTAAAGTACCCCTGGTCGGTTAAGTCCACAGGCGACTCTGGGGTTGCGGCGCTCATCTCGCTTTCAGGCCGAGGGAGCCGGCGTTTGTCCACAGACAGCTTTCTGGGTCATGTGGCCAGCAGGACTAAACAACTTCTGGTGCAACGAAAATGCCGTTTTCCTTCCCACCACAGTGGTACCTATTTATCTACTTGCATTGCTGTGCTTTCAAACTGCTAGGTTGGCAGGAACTGGGACTGAGAAACAGGAGCTCACCCCGTCGCGGGGATCTGAACCGCCAACCTTCTGATCGGCAAGCCCAAGAGGCTCAGTCCAGTATACCTGAAGGAACGTCTCCACCTCCATTGTTTTGCCCAGACACTGAGGTCCAGCACCGAGGGCCTTCTGGCGGTTCCCTCGCTGCGAGAAGCCAAGTTACAGGGAACCAGACAGAGGGCCTTCTCGGTGGTGGCGCCCGCCCTGTGGAACGTCCTCTCACCAGTTGTCAAAGAGAAAAATAACTACCAAACTTTTAGAAGACATCTAAAGGCCTCTTTAGGGAAGCTTTTAATGCTTAATAGGTTACTGTATTTTAGTGTTTTGTTGGAAGCTGCCCAGAGTGGCTGGGGGGACCCAGCCAGATAGGCGGGGTATAAATAATAAATTATTATTATATTATTATTATTTAGACCACAGCGCCACCTGCGTCCCTCCCACCTATCTAACCTCCAGAATGGCACAGACCTGCCTCCACAAACACCCTACTCTGGCAGCTCATCCACTTCCCGCCTGCCCTGATTCAATGAAGGGAAGCACGGAGCGCCCCGCACCTTTTTCGCCTCCTTGTCCACCTCCTCTTTCTTCTCAGCCCTCTTCTCCTCCTCTTCCGAGGCCTTCTTCGCCTTGTCCTCGACAGCTTCCTCGTCGCCAGCCTAGGACAGAGCAGGGAGGCACGTCAGACACCCCTGCCCAGCTGGCAGCAGCAAGGAAGACCCAGCCAGGATGGCACCCGCCTCCCCAGGACCTACCTTCTTGGCCTCCTCCTTCTTGTCGTCCTTCTCCGAGGCTTTGCGTTCCAGCTCCTGCAGCCGGTTCTCTTCCTTCTTCCCTGGCTCTGCCTTCTCCTGACGCTCCTCCTCTTCCTCCTGGTCCAGGATCTTCAGGTCGTGTTCAGTCCCGCCTTCCATCTTAATGACGGCTGCAGGGGGAGAGGGAGCCACCACCGTCAAGGCCCTGACAGGCTCTTAACTATGGCATGTGGAGGCAATTCTGGGGGGTCCAGCAGCTTTCGAACTCAGCAAAAGATCTACATGGACCCCAGCCTGCTCCAAATGCCACCACCTTTCTTCACAACTGTTTATAAAGATAATTAAAACCGGCAGCCTAGAAGATTAAAAATATGTCAACGCCTAAGTGTCTGGAGATAGGCTGTCTCGAGTAAAATAATAATAATAATACATTTTATTTATACCCCACCCTCCCCGGCCAGAGCCGGGCTCAGGGTGGCTAACACCAATAAATAATCGCAGTAAAAATGTAATAGGGGAAAAAGAGAGGGGAGGGGAACCCAATTTAAAATACAGGTTAAAATGCAATTTAAAAAGCAGCCTCATTTTAAAAGTAGCCCATAGATCAAAACCATAAGGGGAGGGAAACAGAAGGGTCAGACCGAGTCCAAACCAAAGGCCAGGCGGAACAGCTCCGTCTTGCAGTCCCTGCAGAAAGATGTCAAGTCCTGCAGGGCCCTAGTCTCTTGGGACAGAGCGTTCCACCAAGTGGGGGCAGTACTGAAAAGGCCCTGGCCCTAGTTGAGACCAATCTAACCACCTTGCGACCTGGGACCTCCAAAATGTTGTCATTTGTGGACCTTAAGGTCCTCCGCGGGGCATACCAGGAGAGGTGGTCCCGTAGGTATGAGGGTCCTAGACTGCATAGGGCTTTAAAGGTCAAAGCCAGCTCCTTAAACCTGACCCTGTACTCCACCGGGAGCCAGTGCAGTTGGTAAAGCACTGGATGAATGTGATCCCGTGGCAAGGACCCCGTGAGGAGCCTCGCTGCGGCATTCTGCACCCGCTGGAGTTTCTGGGTCAGCTTCAAGGGCAGCCCCACATAGAGCGAGTTACAGTAGTCAAGCCTGGAGGTGAAGCAGGCTTTGGCTTGTGATGAGGACAGACGCAATGGCCTTCTGGGCACCCAAAGCAAAAACTCTCCTCCGCTAGAAATCTTGAGGCCAGATTAGGTAAATTGAACCCTACTGTTGAAGTAATAACTGCATTTACTTTACCCATGGATCCTCTAATTTTGCTATCTGGTTCTGTTAAGGAAAGAAGCACTAACAAGACACAAGATCTACCCACCCTGGAAGAATGGCAGATGAAGGTGATGGACTACAGTGGTGCCCCGCAAGACGAATGCCTCGCAAGACGGAAAACTCGCTAGACGAAAGAGTTTTCCGTTTTGGAGGTGCTTACCAAAACGAATTTCCTATGGGCTTGCTTCGCAAGACGAAAATGTCTTGCAAGTTCCTGCGGGTTTTTTTTCTCCCCCCCCCCCTTTTCTAAGCCGCTAAGCTGCTTATCAGCTGATCTGATAAGCTGATAAGCCGCTAAAAGCCGCTAATAGCGCTAATCCACTAATCTGTCAATGGGCTTGCTTCGCAAGACAAAAAAACCGCTAGACGAAGAGAATCACAGAACGGATTCTTTTCGTCTTGCGAGGCACCACTGTATATGGAACTGGCGGAAATGACTGGCAGAATCCGAGACCAGGGAGAAGAGTTGGTGGAGGAAGATTGGAAGAAATTTAAAGACTATCTACAGAAATACTGTAAAATTAATGAATGTTAGAATGATGTTGGAATGAAGCTAAGGGGTTTTTAGTAGTAATGCTACAAGGAGTATGTAAAAATGGACTGCTAACAGATGAGAATATACAGTTATTACATATTAAGACAAAGGTCTAAGATAAAAACAAAGAGGGAAAGGATTTGCTGAATTAACTTACTGAACTGGAATACGAAAAGGGGAGGTGTGAGGAGGTCAGGGAAACAAGTGAATGAAAGACAAGATATGGAAAGATTGATTTGTTTTTAATTGTTTTTACTTTTTTGTATTTTGTATTTTCTTCTTTCTTTTTTCTTCTTTTCTTATTTGTATTTTCTTCTTTTTTCTTCTTTTTATCTTTTCTTATTATTACTATTGTGACTTCTTTTTTATTTTTGAAACTCTAATAAATATCTTATAAAAAAAAGGAAAGAAGGACTAACAAAGGACAGGGAATTAATGCAACGTCTCTTAACTGCTGCCAGAATTATTTGTCAAAACTGAATGGGTGGAGGGGGGATGAGAACACCAATCATGAGAGCACGGGTAACTGCAATCTGGGACGTTGTATATCTGGCTAAGGTTGCATACAGTGGTACCTAAGGTTACATATGCTTCAGGTTACAGACTCCGCTAACCCAGAAATAGTACCTCGGGTTAAGAACTTTGCTTCAGGATGAGAACAGAAATCGTGCAGCGGCAGGCCCCATTAGCTAAAGTGGTGCTTCAGGTTAAGAATAGTTTCCAGGTTAAGAATGGACCTCCAGAACGAATTAAGTACAGTGGAACCTCGGGTTAAGTACTTAATTCGTTCCAGAGGTCCGTTCTTAACCTGAAACTGTTCTTAACCTGAAGCACCACTTTAGCGAATGAGGCCTCCTGCTGCTGCCGTGCCGCCGGAGCACGATTTCTGTTCTCATCCTAAAGCAAAGTTCTTAACCTGAAGCACGATTTCTGGGTTAGCAAAGTCTGTAACCTGAAGCGTATGTAACCTGAAGCGTATGTAACCTGAGGTACCACTGTATATGCTGAGAAGAAGAGGGAAACAGAGTCTTTTCATGATCTTCTCGAGAAAGGAGGTCTGTGCTACTCGGAACTTTGAGATATTAACTTATTACGTGGATTTTTGGCATGGAAATCTGTCTGTAGAAGTGTGGCTACAACGCACTTTTGCATCGTTGTGGCTTGTGTTGCTTTTCGTTACAAATAAATATCGTATTTTTTGCTCTATAAGACTCACTTTTTCCCTCCTAAAAAGTAAGGGGAAATGTGTGTGTGTGTGTTATGGAGCGAATGCAGGCTGCGCAGCTATCCCAGAAGCCAGAACAGCAAGAGGGATTGCTGCTTTCACTGCGCAGCGATCCCTCTTGCTGTTCTGGCTTCTGAGATTCAGAATATTTTTTTTCCTTGTTTTCCTCCTCCAAAAACTAGGTGCGTCTTGTGGTCTGGTGCGTCTTATAGAGCGAAAAATATGGTGCTTAGCCCGAGGTACCACTGTATATGGTGAGAAGCAGAGTCTTTCACGATCTTCTTGAGAAAGGTAGCCTGTGCTACTCGGAACTTTGAGATATTAACTTATTACGTGGGATTTTGGCACGGAAATCTGTCCATATATGTGTGTCTTCACTGCACTTCCGCATCGTTCTGGCTTCTGTTGCTTTTCGTTACAAATAGATATATGCAAGGAGGACGACGACGACAACAAGAACAGCAACTGTACCGGCATCCAAGACTTTGATGATGGCGTTGGCCTTGTCGATCTCCAGCTGCAAGTTCTCGAACCAGCCGTTGTCCATGAGGTAGAGGAAGACATTGAGGCGGTTCTGGAGGGCGTTGTGAGACTCCTGCTTCCTCCTGCCGGCTTCGTCCGGGTGATATTTGGACCGGAACCTGAACGGAACCCAAATTAGCAGAAGGATGGGGGGCGGGGAGGGGCAGGAGAAAGAGACAGAAAAGGAGGGGCGGAGGGGAGGGGAAGAAATGCGTTAGCCAGGAGAAAGGGAAAGGGAAGCACGACCCTCTCGGCCGCTAATTCACACATGCAAAGCGAGGGAAGGAGGGAGGAAACTCCAGGTGCCTTTTATGTTTGGTTTGGTTTCTGCGGAAATGGAAGTGTAGAGGGGAGGGAGGAGCTGCTTCAGGAATTTCTTGGTCGCTGGCAGGCCAGGCCAAAGCCCACCTCCGCAAAAAGGGGCGCCGCTCCTCGCTGTCTCCCGCCATAGGGAAGGCGGGTGTGCCAGCGAGATTCTTTGCAGAGTGGGTGCTTCGGGGAGACTGCTTAGGTCTAAGAAAGGGCCTCTTACTCGACAACTTGGCTCGGTTCAGAATCCTTTCCCCTTCTCTCTTTGGGTTTAGTTTGTTGTTGCTGCTGCCGTTGTCACGTTTATTCCCCGCCTTCCATTATTATTATTATTATTATTATTATTATTATTATTATTATTATTATTATGTCAGAGAAAGCTTGTGGTTATCAAATCTACTTAGCCACCGCAAAGGGAAGACGGGTCCTAAAAATGTACGCCTCAGGTGTCGAACGCCAGGGGAAAAAGGGGCGTCTTCAGCACCCGCCGGGAGCATCACAGTGAAGGGAGTTCCACAGCTTAGGGGCCACCACAGAGAAGGCCCTCTCCCCCTGGGTCACCCCTATCCTGAGCCTCTGAGGGTGGAGGAACTGCCAAGAGGGACCTCTCCGCAGATCCTGGCACCCGGAGGGGTCTGTAGGGAAGGAGGCGACCTTTCAGGTAACTTTAAACACCGACACAAGCACCTTGGATTGGGTTTTCATTGTCACGCCCTGCAAGCCCTGGGACTTTGGGAGTGAAACGTAGGTCATAAATTGTAATAATAATAATAATAATAACAACAACAACAACAACAACAACATCAGCAGCAACAACAACTATTCCAGGCCCCTCCTGCCTCACTCTCAAAGCTTGCCACAGGCTTCTCCTCCAGCCTCCCCTGGTCTGGTCCTCCGCCATGGCCAGGGCACAGCTGCCATGCTAAAATGCCCCACTGCTAAAATGTCCCCACACCCCAAGCCTTGCCTGCCAGGCAGGGACAGAAAGCCCTCTTTTGTCCGCAAATGCCAACTATGTGTAATAAGGAACTAGAGCCCTGTTTGAAGAAAGCCTCAGCCCGCCCCCCCAGCTCAGAGTGTGGGGTGGGCTAGCTCCAAGGGGGTCGCTTCTGTCAAAGAGGTCAAACTCTGCGGGGAGATCTGGGGGTCCCTGCTTGTGAGGCAGCCGTTTACTCCATTTTCGTGGAGAAGAGGGCTGCCGAAGGCTGCTGGCCACAACAGCTGCGCTCTGCCCTCACGGTTGGAGGAAGCGGTGCTTTTGAATCCCAGTTGCTGGAAACAACAGGAAGGGAGAGTTGCTGCTTGCTGGTTTCTCATAATGGGCACCTGAGAACAGGACGCTATGAGCCTCATCCAGCAAAGCTTTCCTTACACTCTTATGGAAACTGCAGCCTCCACAGCCTGTCTACCTAGATTCCTAGGTTTTTTGGGGCATTCAGCTACTGTGAGTACAGGATGCCGTTCTCTCCCCTTTGGCCCAATCCTGCCTCGCCCTATTTGGGACACGATACGCTCTCAGGATTTGGAGATGGGGGGGGGGGGAGATGTAAAAGCAGCTTCGATGGGGGAAGGCAGTTAAAAAGGGGAAGGGTGGAAATTAACACAACCAAATTCAAAACACGCCTTCTACAGTCTTTTTTTTTTTTTCCTTTTGCAAATACAAGATATGCGTTTTTAGATTTTTATTTTTTTTGCTCTCAGCTCTGATTTAAGAAGACAGAACACGTCATACATACACTGAGAGGAGTCACACTCCGAGCCTTCCAAGCGAAGAGAGTTTTCTTCGGCGGATTTTTTAAGAAAAAAGCAGCACGGGCTTAACCCCAAAAGATTGGAAAATCTCTCTCTCTCTCTCTCTCGCTGGGCCGCAGGACTTCGTAAAAAGAAAAACAAAAGAGAGAGGAGGCTCTGGTGCCTGCGATTTCGCCCTGCTCTGCCTACATCCTGCCAACTCACATTCAGCTAGTCACTGCATTGTGCACAGTGAAGACCCTGACTGTCTGCGCTACGGAGGAAGAAAAAAAAAATCGCCACCACCAGCGGAGAGAGGAAGGGGGTAAAATTGAAAAAAAAATAGCACATTCAAGGCTCTTTGGTTTGTTTTGCTTATTTATGGATTCTCCAGGCTGAGGACGGATGTTTTTTGGAGTCTCCTGTGAGAGGTTCTTGGGAGGAGGGGAGAAAAGGCCAAGTTATTACAGTCAACAACCAATTAACAAAAATGAAAGAAGTTCAAGTCTATCAAAGGAAATTAAAATGGTCAAAAGTGAACACACACACAGAGAGAGACACAGCTGTGTTAGATACCCAATCGCCTAGGGAAGAGGAACCACACACAGCCGACTCCCCTTGCTGAGATTCCCCCATCCAGCGCTGCAGCAAAGTGGCCCTCCGCTCCCCAGGCACACAAACAATCTCGGCCACGTCCATCCAGAGGCCACCTTTCGCCCCCAGCCTCCTTCCCTTGCCCTGGAGCAACCCTCGCTAACCCTCCCGGTTCTCCGTGGGCCTGACCTGAAGCCTGTTCCACCCATCCTGCCAACCTGGTAAACTGATTTCGGATGGTTCAATAATAGCAGCTGCGGTCGTGCTCTGTAGAAACTAAAACAAAAAAACCAGAAACGTCCCCATCCGATGGGCCAAGCCCCACCCACACCTGCCCTCAAAAGCAGAGTAGAGTGTTGCACTAGAACCGGGCAGAGACCAGGGTTCAAATCCTCCCCATTCAGCCCTTGGGGGCCAGTTACTGCCTCTCAGCCTATCCTATCCTGCTGGGTTACAGTGGGGATTAAATGAGGCGGGAGGACCATGAACATTTCCCCTTGAGCTCTTCGGATAAATTAAGTGGGATATGAATGCAACAGATAATTAACAAGATCAATACAAGGATCCCCTGACTAGTGGCTGGCAGTTTTCTTTCTCAATTTTATTTTGCATTTGCTCAGTTTTCAAGGATTCTGCTGGAAAGCGCGCGTGCGCTTTTAACAGCAGGCGAACAAGCTGCTGGAGCTATTGAGCGGCGAACCCAAGTAAAAGAGGAACTGGGGTTTCCAAACTGGAATTCTGAAAGTATTTAGTACACAAGCAAGCCAGCTGAGAAGAAGACAGGAATTAGGAAAAAGCACAAGACATCTAAATGATGAAAAGCTGCATTTTACAAGTGAGAGGAGGGGAGTGGGTGCAAAACAGCTCATTACCATCTGGATTCAGATAATCATGGCTGTGTTCGCATACAATGCTAAACCATGGTTTGTTCGACGAACCACGTGACAACAAGCCATGGTTTGTTCTCTCCAAAGCTTGCTTTGCTCCCCAGCTGCGCTTGCCTTGTAGCTTGGAGAGCATCTAGGGTAGGGGTCAATCAAGATCATTGGGGTTAGACCATAATTGGAAGAAACCATGGTTTACAAGCCAGCAACAAGCCGCAGCTTCACGTTGCGGTCTGCTGCCAGAGAACAAACCATGGTTAGTATGCTGGGCTTGGGACTTCTAACAAGCCACACACACGCTAAATGAGTCATGTGTGAACCCAGCCGGTGGTGGAAGAAGTTTTTATGCTTACGGATGCGAAACAGAACTAGTGGAAAACATGTCAAGGGAGCAAAGGCGGTACGTAGGTGATGAAGATGGGAGGAGAACAACAAAGACTTCCAGAGAGGCGGGGTTTCTACACGTCTCTCATTTCCCACCTCTCTCGTCCCTATTTCCACACATTCAGTATTCCTCAGCATTCCTTTTTGACCCCCTGAACCACCACATCCTTCTAAGCAGTTTCTCCGTTTCGTAGAGCACACCTGAGCACGCCAAGTCAAAGTCTGCTGCTTCAACTAAACCAACCAACTCCAACCTGGCAACCTCCAGGTGCTTCAGACAACGGGCGCAGCCGGCTCAGATGAGAGATGATGGGAACTGTGGTCCCAAACACCTGGAAGGCACCAGGCTGGGGGAGCCGGAGCTGAATATGCTGGGAACAGCTGGTTGATTTCATTGGCTGCGCTGGTTGGAACAGAGCTCTCCCACTCACTAACGCTGCTCTGCTATCTGTAAACTAGAAACGTAGACTAGGGAGGGTGAATTAGCACCCGAATCTGGCAGTCCAAGGGGAAAGGGGGGCCTATTTATGGGAGGGGGGGCCTCAGGAACAAGGCCAGCACCCAGAATGGATGTGTGCGTGCTTCTTCTTCTAGCCTGCCTGTGTGTGTCTGGGATGGGGCTCATATACCCCATGGACAAAATAAAAAAATTCTTTCCTGTAGCACCTTAAAGACCAACTAAGTTAGTTCTTGGTATGAGCTTTCGTGTGCATGCACACTCCTTCAGATACACTGAAACAGAAGTTCCCAGATCCTTCTCTATAGTGAGAAGGTAGGGAGGGGTATTACTCAGAAGGGTGGTAGGAATGGGAGATTGGCAGATAGCTGATATGAGCCTGTTGATGACTCTTAACGACTGTAATAGGTCTTACAGGAAAAGGCAAGGGGTGAGAAGGTGAAAAATGGCTTAGTCATTATACATGACTAATCTGCCAATCTCCCATTCCCACCACCCTTCTGAGTAATACCCCTCCCCACCTTCTCACTATATAGAAGGGTCTGGCAACTTCTGTTTCAGTGTATCTGAAGAAGTGTGCATGCACACGAAAGCTCATACCAAGAACTAACTTAGTTGGTCTTTAAGGTGCTACTGGAAGGAATTTTTTTATTTTGACAATGGCAGACCAACACGGCTACCTATCTGTAACTGATACCCCATGGAGAAAAGGTGCAAGGACTTCACAGGGATATGTGCAGAATATTCTTTCAATTAGCTGGAGATTTCATGCTACACTGAATTTTTTTAACTCACACAAGTCATTTAAAGCCCTGAGCATTCCAGCAAGCTGTACCCATCGGAAGGCCAGGCAGCGGCAGCCTTCTAACGCCTGACATATCTACCAACTGGTTACTGAATTATCTTCCGCTCTGAAGGCCTCTTATTTAGGTTGCCAGTCACGCATAACTGCAGATACACATCCCTGAGGGAACCAGACCTCTCCTTGCTCCACCTCCCGCCTCTCCCCTGCCCCGATCCAAGGCAGGAAGGCCCAGCCCACGAGAGACGTACCACTCTTCATCCTTGTGGGCCAGGAAGAAGTCTTGCATCTTTTGGCGCTGGAAGTCCAGCTTGTAGTCGTTGTAGCGCTTGACGGCTTCCGTCTCGTCGACGGAATCGTCCAAGGAGAGGAGGAACTCCTTGAAGTTCTTCATCACGGGAGGGGCGATGCCCAGGTCCACCTCCGCGATGTTCCCCAGCCTGGGAGGGAAGGAGAAAAAGGGAAATGAAAAGGCGTGCGTTCTCGCAACTCAACGTCTCCGGCGCAAAGAGGAGACGCTTTCAAAACCAGCAAAGCTCTGCAGAACCTTTTCAAGCGCATACAGTGGTGCCTCGCAAGACGAAAAGAATCCGTTCTGTGATTCTCTTCGTCTTGCGGTTTTTTCGTCTTGCGAAGCAAGCCCATTGACGGATTAGCGGATTAGCGCTATTAGCGCCTTTTAGCGGCTTATCGGATCAGCTGATAAGCGGCTTAGCGGCTTAGAAAAAGGGGGGGAAAGGGAAAAAACCCCGCAGGAACTCGCAAGACATTGCCGTCTTGCGAAGCAAGCCCATAGGAAATTCGTTTTGCGAAGCACCTCCAAAACGGAAAACTCTTTCGTCTAGCGAGTTTTCCGTCTTGCAAGGCATTCGTCTTGCGGGGCACCACTGTAGTTGAGTTGTCAAGTGCAGGAGATGGGAGGGGTGGCCTGCCCTGGATGGGGCCGCACCCCCTCAGAATAATAATAATAATAATAATAATAATAATAATAATAATAATAAAAATATTTATACCCCACCCATCTGGCTGGGCTTCCCCAGCCACTCTGGGCAGCTTCCAAAAAAATATTTGCAGTTTGGGGCTGCTCCCGGATTTGACTTTGGCTCTGCTAACTTTTCAGAATGGATTACTGCAACGCGCTCTACGTGGGGCCGTCCTTGAAGAAGACCGGGAAACTTCAACGGCTCCAAAACTCAGTGGCTGGATTACTGGCTGGGATTCCATATAACCCTTGTTTTAAAGCAGCTGCACTGGTTGCCAGTTTGTTTTCGGATCAGATTCAAGGTGCTGACATGACACAGTGGTTCCTTGGAACTCGAACGGCTTGGCTCCCGAACAAATCGGCTCCCAAACGCCGCAAAACTCAGAAGTGTTCCGGTTTGTGAATGTTTTTTGGAAGCCGAACGTCCGACACAGCTTCCAATTGAGTGCAGGAAGCTTCTGCGGCCAATCAGAAGCTGCGCCTTGGTTTTTCGAACGGTTTCGAGAGTCGAACGGACTCCCGGAACGGATTAAGTTCAAGAACAAAGGTGCCACTGTAGTTTAAAGTTCTAAATGACTCTTGGTGGTAGATTGGGGGAGGGTCTTCTCTGTGGTGGCCCCCAAGATATGGAATTCCCTCCCTGCAGAGGTTCACCTTTCACCTCTATCATACAGCATTCTGGAGGAATCATAGAATCATAGAGTTGGAGGAGACCCCAAGGGCCATCGAGTCCAACCCCCTGCCAAGCAGGAAACACCATCAGAGCACTCCTGACATATGGTTGTCAAGCCTCTGCTTAAAGACCTCCAAAGTAGGAGACTCCACCACACTCCTTGGCAGCAAATTCCACTGTCAAACAGCTCTTACTGTCAGGAAGTTCTTCCTAATGTTTAGGTGGAATCTTCTTTCTTGTAGTTTGGATCCATTGCTCCGTGTCCGCTTCTCTGGAGCAGCAGAAAACAACCTTTCTCCCTCCTCTAGGTGACATCCTTTTATATCTTTGAACATGGCTATCATATCACCCCTTCACCTCCTCTTCTCCAGGCTAAACATGCCCAGCTCCCTTAGCCGTTCCTCATAAGGCATCGTTTCCAGGCCTTTGACCATTTTGGTTGCCCTCCTCTGGACACGTTCCAGTTTGTCAGTGTCCTTCTTGAATTGTGGAGCCCAGAACTGGACACAGTACTCCAGGTGTGGTCTGACCAGAGCAGAATACAGTGGCACTATTACTTCCCTTGATCTAGATGCTATACTCCTATTGATGCAGCCCAGAATTGCATTGGCTTTTTTAGCTGCCGCGTCACACTGTTGGCTCATGTCAAGTTTGTGGTCAACCAAGACTCCTAGATCCTTTTCACATGTACTGCTCTCAAGCCAGGTGTCACCCATCTTGTATTTGTGCCTCTCATTTTTTTTGCCCAAGTGCAATACTTTACATTTCTCCCTGTTAAAGTCCATCTTGTTTGTTTTTGCCCAGTTCTCTAATCTGTCAAGGTCGTTTTGAAGTGTGATCCTGTCCTCTGGGGTGTTAGCCACCCCTCCCAGTTTGGTGTCATCTGCAAATTTGATCAGGATGCCCTTGAGTCCATCATCCAAGTCGTTGATAAAGATGTTGAATAAGACCGGGCCCAAGACAGAACCCTGTGGCACCCCACTAGTCACTCTTCTCCAGGATGAAGAGGAACCATTGATGAGCACCCTTTGGGTTCGGTCAGTCAGCCAGTTACAAATCCACTGAGTGGTAGCATAGTCAAGACCGCATTTTACCAGCTTCTTTACAAGAATATCATGAATATCTTCAGGAGACTGAAGATGCACCTCCTTCCCCTGGTTTTTGACACTTGAGGGGCATATCTTTCAGCCCCACTTTAATCTTTTGATTGTTGTTTTAAACTGTTTACAACGTTTTGTTTTAAAGGTGTAACCCACCCTGGGACGTCCCGTGAAAAGTGGGCATTAGCTAAACGAATAGCTAGTATTGTTTTTATTTTACCAACAGGATTAACGGCAAACCCAATGTAAACCTGACGTAACCAGTCCAAACCCTGCCAAATCCAACATAACAGTAATTACTTAAGAAGCCTGTGCAAGGCTTACTTAACTGTACTTATTTAATTAACTGTAATTCCTTAAGAAGCCTGGGTACTTTCTACTGTTAAGTACCCGGAGCGGCACAATATGAATTGTAAGACCACGTGGCAACCTGGCCCTAAGCCACTTAGGGCTTTAAAAGAGCCCAGGTGGAAATTGGAAGTCAATGGAGCTGACGAAAGCTCAGTTATGTTCCCCAGCCTATGAGCACGAAGCAAAGGCCTGGCTGCTTCATCTGAAGAAACCTAAAGCTCTCAGATTATCTCCAAAGTGAGCCCCACATTGTGTGCAAGGCAGGGCCGCCCCTGGAAGTAACTGAAGCATGGATGGCGGAGGCCAAGTCCGCCTTCTCCAGGGCCCATCCACAGGTGATCAAATGCTGCCTTATCATCTGATTTTTCATGCCCGGGTTTGAGCTGCAGGACAAGTGGGACGAGGCCTGTTTTAGCTGTAATTCCTGCACCTCAGGGGTCTCTTTCGCCTCTACAAACCTATTTCCATTTCAGAGCACAATTCAAAGTGTTGGTGCCAACCTTGAAAGCCCTAAACGGCCTCAAAGGCCCAGTAGACCTGAAGGAGCGTCTCCACCCCCATCGTTCTGCCCGGACGCTGAGGTCCAGCTCTGAGGGCCTTCTGGCGGTTCCCTCGCTGCGAGAAGCAGAGCTACAGGGAACCAGGCAGAGGGCCTTCTTGGTGGTGGCATCTGCCCTGTGGAACGCCCTCCCACCAGATGTCAAAGAGATAAACAACTACCTGACATTTAGAAGACATCTGAAGGCAGCCCTGTTCAGGGAAGTTTTTAATGTGTGACATTTTAATGTATTTTTCATCTTTGTTGGAAGCCACCCAGAGTGGCTGGGGAAACCAGCCAGATAGGCGGGGTACAAACAATAAATAAAATAATAATTATTATTATTATTCTACTTCGTCACACGGAAAGCAGCAGGGAGGCGTTTCAGTATTTGTAGGCACCTGTTCTTGGGCAGGCGATTTGACCAACGTATCTCACAGTCTTCAGGCAGAGCAGCCCTCACCTGAGTGGCAAAGGCCACCTGGCTTGAATACGCAGGATGTGCTCGGAGCAGCGTACCTGGCTTGGATAGGCAAGATGTGATGCTGCGTCACGTGCATTTCTGGGTGAGCCCAAGGTTGCGGAGGTCCGTAGGTGGGGCCGGTGGTGACGCCACTGTAAGGCATCTCGTAGCCGCTGTGGTAGGGGTCCGATGTGTGCTCATCCCTGCAGGAGTTTTTTGGGGGAGGGGGTAAAGTTAAAACCACCAAGAGGACTGGGGGAGAACCAAAGTGTTAATTGATCCCGATTTATTTTGGAGCAAGGGGATAGGTGTTAAAACCAGTTCTTCCCAAATTGCTTCTGGCCGGTCCACACCCTTGGTGCCATAACCTCATCCTCAGTGCGTCCTGCCTTACCCTACAAAATGCAATATTCAGAATACCAGTCTGCACAACCCACGATAACGGAACAGTGAAATTCAGAACGGTGCCCATTATTTGCACATATATTCAAAATCTAATTCAATTCCATTAATTGATTAATTCAACAAAATGGACAAACTGGATCCAGTGATACCGGCTTTTCAAACTCAGACAATCGTTCCCACCTCCAGCATCCTTCCCCCTCTGCCCAGGTTATCCTGGATAAAGAAAAGGTTTTGGCTCCTTCTTTCGTATCACTAGAACTCATAGACATTCAATGAAGCTGAGCGCTGGGAGAGCCAGCACTGACAAAAGAAACGCAGTGGAACTGTGGAACTCCCTCCTGCAGTCGCCAACTAAGGTGGCCTCTAGCCATGACTGCTACGTTCTGCCTCCGTAGTTGGAGGCAGCAATGCTTTTGAATGATTGTTATGTATTTATTGATACCCTGCCTTTTCCCCTGTCAAGGACTCAAGATCCTTGAGAACAGCTAATCCCAGCTGCTGGAAAGAGTTGCTCTTGTGTAGTGATCAGATGGGATTACTAGGAGGAATTATAAAATATGCATCAAGCCATTGTTTCCGCAATGAAAGCATGGTGTTGACTGGGTTTGATTCACTGACAATAATTTCTTATCAAATACCACAAGCCTCTGCATCTCAGCCATTTTTCTCCACTGCCCATTTCTCTATGTCTGACAGGCACGTATAAGCATTCTAGGACACAGACCAGTTGCCGGTTGCTGCACCAGGCATCCTACGCCATAAAGTAAGTAGGTCACTTTGATGTAGTTTAATCTTTAGATAGATCTTAAGGGCCAGAAAGAGAATCCACAAAGAGATGGTAAATACTGCCATCTTGTCTCTCCTCTTTATGACCCCCGGGGTTTTGCTGATTGCATTCCTCCTTTTATTCCTGTTTAATTTACTCTGAACTACATATGCATGCTCAAGTAGGAAACACTTTCTTTGTAGTTAGAAGAATTTCTTCTGATCTGACTTTGTCCCACGTGGGGTTTTTTGAAATGCTCAGAGAATATCTGATTATGGGGCTATCTGTTCAGCCCATTTTAGTGTTGGCTAAGTTCTAAAATCTTCCTGGAGCTTTTAACTGTGTATTGACAAATGTACTTTTTCTGACTGATGGTCGAATAAAAGGTTGATGATGATGATCTGATTGGTTCTTACGAACGCTGTGTAAAAAGTTCTTTTGTGAATAAAACGACCTGGGCCAAGGGGTGGAGAAGGAATTATTATTATACACACTCCTCCCAGAGTCTTGCTGGTCAAGCCTCGTGTGTGTTTCATTAATCAAGTGTCCAATCCTTCCTTGCTTTAGGAACGCTACACTCTTGTGCTTAGGTCCTACTTCCGCATTTCCCAATGGGGCATGTGGCTGACCACTGTGATAACTGGAGGCTGGATGAGATGGGACACTCAGTGGCCTGATTCAGAGGGGCTCTTATGTTCTTCACGCTCTGGATGGTCACAGATTCCCCAGACCTGATCCAATATGCTGTTTCTGCTGAGCAGTTCCTCTTGGGAACCGGAAACTGAAGAGTCACGTAACGCAGAACAAGAATGGAAGAAGCAACCCAGAGGAGATCAAACGGCCACCTACCAGTCTCGCCGCATCCGTTTCTGTGGAGGGCTCAGTTCGTGGCGAGGTGGGGAGAAGCGTTCCCGCCGGTTCCGGTCATAATCGCGGTATTCGCCTCTGCTGCGGCGCTCTCGGCCCCGGTCCCAGTCCCTGGATGCAAACACCACAGAGCTGGTAAGGAGGGCATGAATAACTGACCCCTCTCTGCGGCTGGCAGGGCAGAAATCAGCCCAAGTGGGTTTTCTACCAGCCCTCTGTGCCATGAGCTGAAGTGCCTGAGAAATATTTCAGGATCTGCTCTACCTGGATTCCATCCTGCCCCCTCAAAAACAGGGCAATCAACCATCAACCATCATGTGTTAAGGATTCTAATATGCTTAAAACATTTTCTAATACGCTTAAAACGTTTTTACCCAGATGCGCAGAACTGCTGCTGTCACACAAAATACCTGCTCCACATTTATAAGAACTCA
Source organism: Podarcis liolepis (assembly GCF_965112155.1). Taxonomy (NCBI): domain Eukaryota; kingdom Metazoa; phylum Chordata; class Lepidosauria; order Squamata; family Lacertidae; genus Podarcis; species Podarcis liolepis. The sequence continues at coordinate 2,040,164 of NC_139573.1, read as the reverse complement.
ATCTTTTAGTGCAGCAGCACTTATGGAACTCCCTGCCTATTGATATCAGGAAGGCAGATTCACTGTACTCTTTTTGGTGCCTGTTAAAAACTTTTTCTTTAGACAAGCAGGTGTTTAGAAAGCTGGTGTAGGTTTTAACCTGTATTTAAAGGTAAAGGTAAAGGGACCCCTGACCATTAGGTCCAGTCGTGACCGACTCTGGAGTTGCGGTGCTCATCTCGCTTTACTGGCCATGGGAGCCAGCGTTTGTCCATAGACAGTTTTTCTGGGTCAAGTGGCCAACATCACTAAGCCACTTCTGGCGAACCAGAGCAGCGCCCGGAAACGCCGTTTCCCTTCCCGCCGGAGCGGTACCTATTGATCTACTTGCACTTTGACGTTCCTTCGAACTGCTAGGTTGGCAGGAGCAGGGACCGAACAACGGGAGCTCACCCCGTCACGGGAATTCAAACCGCCGACCTTCTGATCGGCAAGTCCTAGGCTCTGTGGTTTAACCCACAGCGCCACCCGCGTCCCTAGTTATTTTAATTCTTATTCATAGCTTTATTGAGTTTTTTTGTAAACCACTTTGATGTAGTTTTTTGTGTGTGTTTTTTAAACAATCAAGCAGTGTATCATTTTAATGAAATAAAGAAAACAATAAATATAGAATTCCTTCCTATCTTGTAGACCCCCTCCCCCAAGAATGAATGGGCTTTCCTGCAGCCACAGAAAAGAATGGCATAAAGTTTGGTCTCCCTGGGAAGAGAGGAACTCTCTAAGCACATCCGCCATTGCTTCCATTCCCCAGGTCACTTGGGGTGTACCTGTCGCTCCAGTCGTCTCGCCGCCTGTCATCACGTTCTCGAGAACGGTCATAGTCACTCCTTTCACGTCTGAATTTGTCCCTGCGCCTGCGGTCATACTCGTCATCACTGTCACCCATAGTTGCAGGTTGCGACTATCCCTGATTCTGCAGACAAGAGGCAGTTATTCTGAGGGGGTCCAGCGCAGCTTTCTTCAGGGCAAAAGGACCCCTGGCAAAGCACGAAAATAAAAATAAGCGTGCCCACACTTGTTCCCAAACATTTCCGGAACCCAACCCCTTTAAAAAGCACTATTCACAATGGCAATAAAATTCAAAGCAATAACAATTAATTGCACATTTATTCACAATCCAAGTAAAACTGTTTAATTAACTCAACAAAATTGAGGAATTCGATCCAGTGATGCCAGATTTTCAAAGACGGATAGTCATTTACATATGGTTGCCTGGCATTATAGTCAAGAGAAGTTAAAAGGAAATTTAGAAAACTCTCAGAACGTAGAAAGATGCCTTAGATCAGTGGTTGCCAATTAGTTAAGTACTGCAGACCCCGTTTTTCAAAAGCCAAGCCATGGATCCCCTACTTTTGAAATTGTTGATATATCTATGGCAATTTTTGTTATGCGAATGGTGCCACAGACGCCCTGGAGCCCAAAGAACACTATTTGGGAACCAATGCCTTAGACTGAGTCAGGCCTCTGGTCTGTCTAGTTCAGTATTGCCTAGGGTAAGCATCCCCAAACTTGGCCCTCCAGCTGTTTAGGGACTACAACTCCCATCATCCCTAGTTAAGAGGACCCATGGTCAGGGATGATGGGAATTGTAGTCCCAAAACAGCCGAGTTTGGGGGTGCCTGGCCTACGGTGACTGGCAGCTGCTCTCCAGGGTTTAAGGCAGAGGATGGCCAGCCAGGGATGATGGGAGTTGCCGTCACAAAAACAGCGTGAGCCCCAAGTGTGGGAAACCCTGCTGCAGACAAACCTTCCCCGACCTGGTGCCCTCCAGTGGTCTTGGACCACACATCCCATCATCCACGGCCAGCTCAGTCCAACGATCAAGAATAATGGGTTTTGTGGTCCACCCACACCAAGCCCACTTCACCCAGGTTGAAGAAACACTGTTTTCCAAATTTGGCCCTCCAGCTGTTTTGGGGCTACAATTCCCGTCATCCCTGACCACTGGTCCTGGCCCAACCTGGTGCCCTCCAGTGGTCTTGGACAACAAGTCCCATCATCCACGGCCAGCTCAGCCCAACGGACAAGAACAGGCATAGGCAAACTCGGCCCTCCTGTTGTTTTGGGACTACAACTCCCATCATCCCTAGGTAACAGGACCAGTGGTCAGAGATGATGGGAATTGTAGTTCCAAAACATATGGAGGGCCAGAGTTTTGGGCTTCCCTTTAGGGCAGGCACCCCCAAACTTGGTTCTCCAGCTGTTTAGGGACTACAACTCCCATCACCCCTAGCTAACAGGACCAGTGGTCAGGGATGATGGGAACTGTAGCTCCAAAACATCTGGAGGGCCGGAGTTTTGGGCTTCCCTTTAGGGCAGGCATAGGCAAATTCGGCCCTCCACATATTTTGGGACTACAACTCCCATCACCCCTAGCTAACGGGACCAGCGGTCAGGGATGATGGGAGTTGTAGTCCCCAAACCCCTGGAGGGCCGGCCTTTGCCTGTGGCTGGTCAAGGATGATGGGCGTTGTAGTCCACGCGCCCCTGGGAACCCCAGGCTGAGGAGAGGCCGGTTTAGGGCCTTGGCTCCCCCGAGGGGGCCTCACTCACCGACGGGGCCGCCTCCCGGCCCGGCCAGAGGAGGAAGAGCAGGGCGGAGGAAGGCCGGACCTCTCCTCTCCTCCTTTCCCGCCTCCTTCTCTCCTCGCTCGCCCGCGCAGCCTCGCGCTCCTTCTCCTTCCCCCGCGCCGGAAGACTGGTTCCGGGTCACCCGCCACTTCCGGTTCCTCTCCGGACAGCGAATGAGGTCGCGAGGCACGGAGGCGTGACCCGGATGTGCAATGGGAGAGGAAGAGGCGGGACTTCCGGCATCTCTCCTTCCATTAATAATAATTGGGCTTCTGTGGAGGCGGGGCGGGACTTCCGGTAACTCTCCTTCCTTTAATAATGATAATTGGGCTTGTGAGGAAAATAAGTAACGACTTATTAGATGAAAGCAGCGTTCGTGGAATTCATAAGGGGGGGGGGGGAAAGGAACCAAGAACCCCGCCCAGACTAGGCAAAGGGGGGGGGTGGGACGCTCTAGGACGCGGGCGCTCTGTGGCGCTCCGCCATGTTGGGGAGAAGAGGCGCGAAAGAGGGGATGGCTAGAGCGGCACGCGCTGCGTCTTCCAGCGATGAGTCCGCTGGTGGCTAGAGTGTCGTCAGCGCAACCATAGAGCTGGGTGAAAGGGCTAGAGTAGCGTGGCAAGGGGAAAGTCCCGGCTCCCTTTCGCCCCCGTTCCCCAACCTGGCGCCCTCCAGATACTCCACCTCCCGCCTGTGACAGCTGGGCGGGGCTCGCAGTGAGAGAGAGGATGGGAGTTGTAATCTTAAAAGGAAATGTTCTCTTTTTTCTTTCTCCTCCTATGATGAAGCTGGATTTTAAAATTTTAACGTTTCAGTATTTTAATGTTGTATTTTAATCTTGTTTTTCAGTTGCATTCATTCAACTTGTTTTTATTATTGCTTGTTAGCCGCCCTGAGCCCGGCCTTGGCTGGGGAGGGCGGGGTATAAATAAAAATTATTATTATTATTATTATTATTATTATTATTATTATTATTATTAAAAGGAAATGTTTCCCTTTTAGAGGGCCAGGACCGCATAGCGGTCCACTTTCCCCTTTTCTTGCGAGGAATCCTATTTGGAATAAGGGAATTTCCCTTAAAAAAAAGAGAAACGTTGACAGCTATGCAGGACAGGGAAGGCTGCGCCAGGATGTTCTCTCCCTGGGCGCCCTGCTAACAGCAGCCCTGCAATGTGGTCTTTGATATTTATTTTATTTTAAAACCTCTTACCAGGGAGATCCCCAATTTTTGCACCAAGTTCAGGCTGGCTGCCTCAGCCTGCATAACAGATCTGCCTCCCAGTTGTGTGTTTTTTCTAAGCCAGAAAAGATCCACACCCTTTGCCCTTTCTTATATAGGCACAGGGCTGGATGAATCCCTAACTGGAATTAAGACTGCCGGAAGAAATATCAACAACCTCAGATATGCAGATGACACAACACTGATGGCAGAAAGTGAGGAGGAATTAAAGAACCTTTTAATTAGGGTGAAAGAGGAGAGCGCAAAATGTGGTCTGAAGCTCAACATCAAAAAAACGAAGATCATGGCCACTGGGCCCATCACCTCCTGGCAAATAGTAGGGGAAGAAATGGAGACAGTGAGAGATTTTACTTTCTTGGTCTCCATGATCACTGCAGATGGTGACAGCAGTCATGAAATTAAAATACGCCTGCTACTTGGGAGAAAAGCAATGACAAACCTAGACAGCATCTTAAAAAGCAGAGACATCACCTTGCCAACAAAGATCCGTATAGTTAAAGCCATGGTTTTCCCAGTAGTGATGTATGGAAGTGAGAGCTGGACCACAAAGAAGGCTGATGGCCAAAGAATGGATGCTTTTGAATTCTGGTGCTGGAGGAGACTCTTGAGAGTCCCATGGACTGCAAGAAGATCCAACCTCTCCATTCTGAAGGAAATCAGCCCTGAGTGCTCACTGGAAGGACAGATCCTGAAGCTGCGGCTCCAAGACTTTGGCCACCTCAGGAGAAGAGAAGACTCCCTGGAAAAGACCCTGATGTTGGGAAAGATGGAGGGCACAAGGAGAAGGGGACGACGGACGACGAGATGGTGGGACAGTGTTCTCGAAGGTACCAGCATGAGTTTGCCCAAACTGCGGGAGGCAGTGGAAGACATGAGTGCCTGGTCCAGGGGGCCACAAAGAGGCGGACACGACTAAACAACAACAACATATAGGCACAGAAGCAGCTGGCCTTGCCTTGAGCACTGACAGCAGCTCCCCATATTTTCAGGCAGTGGGTCTTTCCTGGTCCTCCTTTCTCTGTGCTATGTTCATCCTCTTCTGAACTTCTCCCAGCGCTGCCAATCTCTTTTCTTAGAAGGGTCAGACCAAAGCGTAGCACAAAGGAAATTTATAAAAGGGTTTTTTTTAATGACAGAAGTTTAATTTTTGATTATGCCCGAAACCCAATTTGCTTTGTCCATTTATTTTTTGTTCCCGTGTGCTGAGCTGATGGGTTTCCAAAAACAACCGGCCACTGCAACCCCAAGACCGCTTTCCAATCCAGTCGGATTTCTGGGTCCTATTGTATTTGCTTACCTTGACTCTCGTTTGAAATCCTAGTGTCTGTCCCCCCCAGTTTGAAGAAGGTAATTTCAGATGTCCTCGGCTGCTTCAGATTTCACCCTCCTTCATATTACGCAAAGGTGAAGAAACTAAACAGCACCAGTCTCATCTGTTTACTTCTGTTCATTTCAAGAAGGATGGTGGAGGCTTTTGTATGCCACCACAGCGGCAAGACTTTTATTAGCCAAAAATTGGAAATCACAAGAGATACCAACAATAGAAGAATGGCAGATGAAGATGTTGGACTTTTTGGAGCTGGCCCACCTGACTGGAAGAATCCGCGACCGGAAAGAAGAGGAGACACAAGAGGACTGGAAGGAATTTAAAGAATATCTAGCTAAATATTGTAATATAAGATAAATAGAAAATTCTTGGAAGTAATAAATAGGCTTAAGGGGTAGAGTAAGAACATGTGTTAGTAATTATTATCGATTTGAATATTAATAAAGGAGATGAGGTTAGTAAATGAAAGAAGTTAATATTATTAGAAATATGAATTTGGAGAACTGTTAAACTGGAGATATAATTAAATTCAGTCAGAGGGGATTTGAGGAAGTCAGTTATTAATGTAATGAAATTAGGAATTTGAAGCATTTTTCTTTATGTTATTTTTTGTTGTGTGTTTTGTAATGTTTTTATTTTTTAATCTTTTCTGTGATAAATGTGAAAATCAATAAAAAAATGGGGGGGGGAGGGATGGTGGAGGCAGAGTATAGCCATTATGGCTAGTAAACCACAGAAATCCCTCTCCGCCACAAATCTGTAAAATTCTCTTTTCAAGCCATCCAGGTTGGTGGTGATCACTGCCTCCTGGAGGAGCGAATTTCAGTTTAACTATGCACAAAGGGACTTTCCACCTAAATACTTTAGATTTCCACCGACAGGTCTATGATGGATCTCTAGGGCAACTGGGCCTGTCATTTCCTGGCCCGGCAAACAGCAGACGAGGCAGATGGATTTGGAGACACACACACATAAACACCCCTCTCTATGGTGAAAGTAGAGACATCACCTTGCCAACCAGGGTCTGTATTGTAAAAGCTCTGGTTTCCCCAGTAGTGATGTATGGAAGTGAGAGCTGGACCATCAAGAAGGCTGATCGCCGAAGAATGGATGCTTTTGAATTCTGGTGCTGGAGGAGACTCTTGAGAGTCCCATGGACTGCAAGAAGATCAAACCTCTCCATTCTGAAGGAAATCAGCCCTGAGTGCTCACTGGAAGGACAGATCCTGAAGCTGAGGCTCCAAGACTTTGGCCACCTCATGAGAAGAGAAGACTCCCTGGAAAAGACCCTGATGTTGGGAAAGATGGAGGGCCCAAGGAGAAGGGGACGACGGAGGACGAGATGGTGGGACAGTGTTCTCGAAGAGACCAGCATGAGTTTGACCAAACTGCGGGAGGCAGTGGAAGACAGGAGTGCCTGGCGTGCTCTGGTCCAGGGGGGCACCAAGAGGCGGACACGACTAAATGACTCAACAACAACAACATGGTGACACTATTTATTAAGAAATTTAGAATTACTTGGGTTTGCGGCAAATATTCCAACAAGGCGACTTTATTTCAGCGGCTCGACCGGAATGGTGAGGGAGAATGAACTGCAGGTTGATAACGGGTTGAGAGGAATGTGGGCTCCGGAACAAGCCTCCCCAACTCTGCACCCCGTCCTCCGACCCCAGACGCCGCAAACCGGCTGTAGACCTTCCTCCTCGTTGCAACGCATCGTTTCAGTTCCAAAGGAAAAAGCCCCGTGCTTCCACGAGGCGAAGGGGAGAGGAGACGGATCCCCCCCCTTCAGTCCAGCGTCCCTCCGAAGTGGTCAACAGCTCAAGGGACAGAGAGCGGGGAGGGAATCGGTTCGGGGGTCTCACGAGAGCAGGCAGGGAGGGAGAGATCTGGTTTTTGGAAGCAGGCAGAGGAAGACTGTCATGGCTGTAAGTTGGGAGGTCCAGAAAAGATCCCACAGTTCCCTGAGCGGAGGATTGGTGGCAGCAGTCGGAAAAGCATCCCGTCTTTTCTCCATTAACCTCCAAGTCGGATGCTCTGGATAATCTGGAAGATGGCTGTGAAGAGTAAGAGGCAGAAACGTAAGAATAACACGCTTGGATCCGGCCGGTGGCCTCACCCATTCCAGGATCCTGTTCACACAGGGCAGAACAGCTTTACCTTTCAATAATCTTAAATTATTGTGGCTACCGTATTTTTCGCTCTATAAGACGCACCAGACCACAAGACCGCACCTAGTTTTTGGAGGAGGAAAACAAGAAAAAAAAAATATTCTGATTCTCGTAAGCCAGAACAGCAAGAGGGATCGCTGCGCAGCAAAAGCAGCGATCCCTCTTGCTGTTCTGGCTTCTGGGATAGCTGCGCAGCCTGCATTCGCTCCATAAGACACACGCACACACATTTCCCCTTACTTTTTAGGAGGGAAAAGGTGATTCTTATAGAGCAAAAAATACGGTAATTCCCTCTGCCTGCACATCAAGCAGTGTGTGGATTTTATGAAATTAACTAAAAATGTTTTGGAGGGCCATGTGGGGAACAGCAGGTAATACATATAATAACAATAATAAATGATAATAATTTAACCAGACCTTTTCAGTAAGTGTTTCTTTGGCAATGAGGGATGTGGAGGGCACTGTGGTCTAAACCACTGAGCCTCTTGGGCTTGCCGATCGGAAGGTCGGCGGTTCGAACCCCCGCGACGGGGTGAGCTCCCGTTGCTCAGTCCCTGCTCCTGCCAAGCTAGCAGTTCGAAAGCACACCAGTGCGAGTAGATAAACAGGTACCGCTCCAGTGGGAAGGTAAACGGCGTTTCCGTGCGCTCTGGCTTCTGTCACGGTGTCCCGTTGCGCCAGAAGCGGTTTAGTCCTGCTGGCCACATGAGCCGGGAAGCTGTCTGTGGACAAAATGCCGTCTCCCTCGGCCTGAAAGCGAGATGAGCGCCGCAACCCCATAGTTGCCTTTGACTGGACTTAACCGTCCAGGGGTCCTTTACCTTTTACCTTCTTGTCCATGTTAAGTGAATTTATCTTTCCATGCCCCTTTCATAACCTTTGTGTACACTGCTGAAGCAATATCTAAGTTGTTGAAATAAATGAGCAAAAATGTTCTTCCGGGACCAGTTGCTCTCTCTTGTGAACACACACACGTATTTTATCCTCGTTTCTGTGAGGATAAAATGGGGAGTTGCATTTGCCACCCGGAGCTTTTTAAGGAAAAGAGAGACACGGCGGCGGGTTGGGCTGGATGACCTCTGGGGGGTCCCTTTCAATTCTATGAGAAACTGTTAATAAATGGGAAACTCACCTGATCCGCAGACCACGAAGACGAAGAGTGCCAGGAGCCAGGGGCCAACGGGGGCTTTTTCCTCTTGGGGTGTCTTCGCAGAAGGGAAAGAGACCAGGAGAGGGTTAGAGAGATCATCTACCACCTGCGATTCCTTCTATTTGCTTATTGTGGGATAAATCTGGGCTTATTCCTGCCTATTCCCCTTTCCTGCAGCCTCAATCTGAGGTCTGGGGGGGAGCACCTGTGAGGACAGGAGGAGGCACAACTTTCCTAGGTGACTTCCCTCACATTCCCAAAATTCCCTTTTAATACTCCCCCCCCCCCCATTTGATCATAGGACAGCATTGCACAGATGGGATCAGAGACCATTATTATTATTATAATACTTATTTATACCCCCCGTTTCCCCCCAGACTGGGACTCGAGGCGGCTTACGCAAACTAAACTGACGCAGATGAAACGCAAGTAGCTAAAAACGTAGAAAATATAACCGTTTAGCTACAATTATCTTCCATGCGTTTTTAGCTTTCTGCAACTCTTACAGGTTTACCCCTATTGAAATGCAGATAATAAGCACAGGGCAAAATCAGAAAACTGGCAGAAGAGGCCCTGGAAATTAATAGAAACTAATCAGGGGGGGGGGTCCTTCCAAGGATAGACCCCCCTATTCCAGCCCCCTTAAGAGACAATTGCAACCCCCCCTCAAAAAAAACCAGGCTTTCCCTAAGCAACCCCTCCAGCGGTGAGGGTGCAACTCCGCTCTCCTTTCCGCAGAAGACCCCAGGGTGCTCAAATGGGGGGGGGGGCTTTGCTCCCAGGGAATTCAGGGTGCATGGATGGGGTTGCAGCCTCAGACTTACCTGTGGGGGTTTTTGGGGGGGGCAAGAGTTCAGATGATCCTCCCCACTCCCCTCCGAACCTCATCCCTCCTGACCTAAGCTGCTCCCCCCGTCTTTGCAAATATCTCAAAAGGGGGGGGGTGTTTCTGAAATAAATTCATTGCTTCCCCAATTCTTCATCTCCCCACAAGCCCAGGTGCTCCCCCCTTTCACCCCAATTGCAAACTCCCCCTCCCCACTTTCTGCCCTTTCCAACTCCCCCTCCCTAGCGCACCCCCCATTGCAAACTCCCCCTCCCTAGCGCACCCCCCATTGCAAACTCCCTCTCCCCACTTTCACCCCCATTGCAAACTCCCCCTCCCCACTTGCACCCCCATTGCAAACTCCCCCTCCCCACTTGCACCCCCCATTGCAAACTCCCCCTCCCCACTTGCACCCCCCATTGCAAACTCCCCCTCCCCACTTGCACCCCCCATTGCAAACTCCCCCTCCCCACTTTCACCCCCATTGCAAACTCCCTCTCCCCACTTGCACCCCCCATTGCAAACTCCCCCTCCCTAGTGCACCCCCATTGCAAACTCCCCCTCCCCACTTTCACCCCCCATTGCAAACTCCCCCTCCCCACTTGCACCCCCCATTGCAAACTCCCCCTCCCCACTTGCACCCCCATTGCAAACTCCCCCTCCCCACTTTCTGCCCTTTCCAACTCCCCCTCCATAGTTCACCCCCCACCCATTGCAAACTCCCCCCCAGCCCCCCCATATACCGGGGCCCGATGGAGGCCCCCCCTCTGAGTGATGCTCTTGCTGTGCCTCTCGTTGGCCACTTTCATCCTTTGCACCCCAGACATGGCGGCGAGTTGGGGGGGGGCTGGTCAAGGTGGGGGTGGGTGGGCAAAGACCACCACCTCTGGAGCAGCTGCCGCTGTTGTCGTGGCGCCTTGGGCGGGGGGCCGCCTCCTTTCCCACCCCCCAACCCCGGCTCCTCCCCGCGCAGGCGCAGCTCCCTGACGCTGCCCAGGAGGCTGCCATGTCGGCCTCTGCCCACAGTACCGCCGCCACCTAGTAGAAGGGCCGAATTCCTCCCGACGCCAGCAAGGGCTACCGTATTTCTCCTAGTAGGGAGGCACATTGTTGTAGAACGGCGGGGAAAGTTCGAAAAAGAGCCACTGAAACGAAGAGAGCGATTCCCTCTTAACCTAGGAGGAAAGTATTGCAACGTTTGGGGTTTTCCAGTACAGAGTCCTTTGCAGGTTCTCCATCAGTCGGAGAAAAGAACAGAGGCCAAGCAGAGAATATTGAGAAGCAAAGCACCTGTTGCAACAGGGTACCCCCTTCACACGCAGGAAAGGAGGAGGACCCTGAACCCAGATGTGGCCCCCCTTATATTGACATTTTAAATTGCCAGCCCTGGAGTCAAAGTCCACCCCCAGAAACATCATACCTACATCACAGAAAAGGTGGTCTACAGCAGAAATCTGAGTGTGTTGTTTACCTCCTGTCTGCCAGGTTACCTGTTAATGCTTACTTGATTGGATACCCTGGGGAGCCTGGCCATTCTTTTGCAATGACAAATACTTCGTTCCTGAGCCAGGTCACAGGCTCACACCCTATTCATACACAGACATACCCTTGAGACAGGATTTGTGAAGGAAAAGACAACGGGGAGGCTTTTCCATTTTCCTTCGACCTTGCAGAGATATCATTTGGTCAGTTTGGGAGAACGGTTTCAGGACTGTCTTCCCGCGCTGCTTCAGACATGTGGTTAATATGTTGATGTACGTGTTTGCTTGGTACATTTATGAACATTTATTAAATATATAAGACCTTAATTTTTTTATTTCACCAGTTTGAGGAAGAGGCTCAGATCCTGTTTGCCAGATTCCCATTTAGGCAACTGTTCAGCTGCTGTGAGCTTAGGAGGCTGGACATGGCCTGATCCAGCGAGGCTTTTTCTTCTCCGTCCCAAATACAAAGCAAATTCCCCAACTGATGGAGAACCTGCAAAGAATCTAGAAGGGCTCTTGTGTCCCCCATAAGGGAATAAGGGCAGATTTTCGTTTATTACCGATGAAAGGGGCCAGAAAAAGCACAAGGGCCCCCACCCCAAAAAGCAATTCCGACTTTTTTGTCCCGCCTCGTTTTGACATTCTAATTCCCCTGCGCTTGGCAAGGCGGCAAAAAGATCTACTGCCCTCGTCATCTGTAGGACTGCAATGTCAGCACAAACTCCTGTCAGGTGCAGAGCATGCAGAAATGGTCGTTTCCAAGCCCGTAAATAAAATTAATCCGATCCCATTATTCCTCTTTGGGGCAAAAACAAGTGTGGGAAAATATTTTCCCCTCTATCTCTCCAGAACTTTTGGAAGGGAAGAAGAATTAGAGAGAGAGAGAGAGAGAGAGAGAGAGAGAGAGAGAGAGAGAGAGAGATTTTCTCCCACAATCAACAATAATATAGAGGGTTTTTTAAAAAAATCTATAAATTTTGTAATAAATAAAATGTATTAAATGTGTTAAAACACCTGTAGCTGTTGATAAGGGATTAAGATCAAGACTGAATGTAATTGGATGAATTCAGACTTCGGAAGAAGGATGAAACAAAAACATCACGCCTTGAAATCCAGCACGCGGGAGGCCACGCAAAATGTGTAATTGGCTTTATAACTGATGTATATTTGAATCTGAATTGCAATTTGAAATGGATAACATGTGGTTTACATCGGATTTTAGTAATTGGAAATTAAATAATAATTAGTTACAAAAAAACCCAACAATGTAGAAGTTTTACATATAATAATCTTTATTTATTTTCCTTTTAATAAAAAAAAGAAAGCCAGTGAAAGAAAAAGTAGTTTAAAAGCCGCCCCCGCCCCCCTTCGGAGGCAGCAGCTTTCTGTTCCTTGATCCCAAAAGAGGGACACAGGACCCCCACCCAAAGGCTCTTGCTTCGCCCCCCAAACTGCCAGAGGAGGAGCGAGGTATCCAAAAGAAACCCCCCTTTAAAAAGACCAGCCCCGTGTCAAACTTCCCCCACCCCCCCCAAAAGAACCGACTTAAAAACCCTTACTCTTCTGCAGAAGTAATTAACCGTAATACTAATTCCTGGTACCGTTAAAAACAGGGCAGGTGGGGAGTTTATGGGGGCCGGAATCGGGGAGGAAAGAGAGGGGGGAACGTACCAGCTAACCGTTGCTGTGCAGCACAATCAAATCCCGTGTGCACCTGACTCGCGCGATTTCAGCCATGCACGGCTGAAACGGCGCAAGTCGAATCCGGGCGAAGTGGAGAGTTTGAGGGCTGTTTTTGCACCAGGTAGACTTGGGGTTACCCAGGGCGTAAAGAGCCTCTAAGCCGGGGGCAGCAAACGTACCGCGCCTCGGGCTGGTGTCTCCAGCGCTGATTGCGCGGCAGGCCGGATGAGCTCCGGAAACTTACCGGCACTGCGCTGCGCGGCCGCCCACTTCCGGGTCGGAGCAGCACCGGAAATAGCGCAAACGTTATTTGTGCATGTGCACACGCTATTTTTGGTGCACTTCCGGGTCGGAGGAGCACCGGAAATAGCTTGTGTGCATGTGCAGGGGCCTCCTCCGACCCGGATGTGCACCGGAAAGAACGCCTGCGCATGTGCAAATAATGCTTGCGCAAGTGCACAAGCTATTTCTGGTGCTCCTCCGACCCGGAAGTGGGCGGCCGCGCAGCGCAGCGCCGGTAAGAGCGGGCGGCGGGGGTTGCCGCGGGCCGGATAAACGAGTCTCTTGGGCCTGATCCGGCCCGCGGGCCTTAATTTGGGGACCCCTGCTCTAAGCTCTCTGATATGGTTGGGGAGTGAGATGCCTGCTCATTGCACCGGCTATGTTCATTGACATCCAAGTTCCTGCACTGCCACACGCACCCCAGGTACCCTAGAGCCCCGCAAGGTCGGTTTCTGCTCATTTATTCTGTAAAATCCATGCGCCGATTGATGGCAAGCGCCTCAAAGCGGTTTCTCCCAAAAGATGAAACTACGAAATCGAGGGGAACTTGATCAACAGCAGCAATTTAAAACGTACAGTCATACCTCATGTTACACCCGCTTCATGTTACCGTATTTTTCGCCCCATAAGGCGCACCGGACCATAAGGCGCACCTAGTTTTTTTTTGGGGGGGGGTCAAGAAAAAAAAATCTTATTCCCCCCCCAGCCCCAAAGAACAAAGAAGCCAAGACAGCCAGCGGGATCCATCCCGCTGCCTGTCTTGGAAGAAGAAGAACAAGAGTTTGGATTTGATATCCCGCTTTATCATTACCCGAAGGAGTCTCCAAGCGGCTAACGTTCTCCTTTCCCTTCCTCCCCCACAACAAACACTCAGTGAGGTGAGTGGGGCTGAGAGACTTCAGAGAAGTGTGACTGGCCCAAGGTCACCCAGCAGCTGTATGTAGAAGAGCGGAGACACGAACCCGGTTCCCCAGATTACGAGACTACCGCTCTTAACCACTACACCACACTGGCTCTCGACATTGGCTTCCTCTTTAGCTATGCGCAACCGCTCCAGCCAGGTCCAGGAGCGGAGGCAAGGTTGTGAAGCCTTTGGAGAGCAGCGCAAGTTCCCGCTGCGCTCCAAAGGCTTCAGGCGGCTATCCCTGAAGCCTGGAGAGCGAGACGGGTCGGTATGCACCGACGCCTCTCGCTCTCCAGGCTTCAGCGAAAGCAACGCAAAGCACTCCCTCTGCGCTTTGGAGGCTTCGCGTTGCTATCGCTGAAGCCAGGGAGCCTGCATTCGCTCCGTGGGACTAACACACAGGTCCCCTTAATTTTTGGAGTGAAAAATACATTATGTTCTTTCATGTTGCGACCCACGGCAACCCGGGAGTACCGGAAAGGGTTACCTCCGGGTTTCGCCGCTTGTGCATGAGCGCAAAATGATGTCACACGCATGTGCAGATGCGGCGAATCGCAACCCGCGCATGCGCAGACGCTCTGCTGCGGGTTGCGTCCTTTTCATGTTGCAAATGGGCCTCCAGAACGGATCCCGTTCGCAACCAGAGGTACCACTGTAGTTGAAACGGATTGAAATCTCAAGTCGGGTTTCTAAGCGTCCGGTCAGGCTTGCCTAAAGGAGAACGCTTTTAAGCAGGCGCTGAAAGGGGCACAGCTGAAAGCGCTCGCTTTGGGATCAAGAGGCGGGGAGTTCCAAAGTCTGCAGGCGCTGCTGCGCCGAACGATCGAGGGCTTGTGAGCGCAGGAAACGGGGGTTACGCAGCCCCGATTCTGCCGATTGAAGAGGCTGAGTGGGCAAATGTGGAGCGATGAGGCGATCTCGGAGGCTAGGGGCCTTTTAAGCTCCCCCCGCTTTCCTTGCTGGGCTCTGGGGTACAGGGGATCCCCCCCCGGCGCTTGGGTGACTCCCAGGGTTTGGATACAAACCACTTTTGCGTATGCGCATAACCCTCGGAACCGAACCGCCGCTGCGTGAGATGAGATTGTGCCGCACAGAACGCTATGTGGCTTGGTGCGTGGGGTCTCGCCACGCCCACCTTACGGAGAGAAATAGCAGCTTGCAAACTACAGTTCCCCAGAGGCGCTTCCCCTCAACGAACCCAACAAAGAAAGGGTGTGGAATAAATAATAACGATAATAAAAGCTCGGAGGCGTTTTCCCGGCAAGGACTGCGGCTGCAGCAACACAAGGGCCTCTTCGCCTTGCGCACCCGGTTCCTGCGGGGTCCGCCATCAGGCGCTGCTCTCGGCGGGGGGCACCTGGGCCCGGGTGCTCGTCTGGGGCTGGGGAGGCCAGTCCGGGTCGATGAGGAGCTCCTGGGCCAGGCGCTTGTATTTGGCCCGTGGAGGGGCGTTCCGGCGGCAGGAGTAGCCAGGCGCCCCCTCGTCCAGCTCCAGCTGCAATGGGGAGAGAGGAAGGGGGGTCAGCATCCTTGGACAGCTCTGGGAGCCCAGAATCAAAAACCATTTCCCCCAAAAGACAAAACTAAGTTTTTCTTATAGGTCAATTCTGTGTCCAGGGCATCTGTCTACCAGCTCCATCTGGTACGCAGGATGAGACCTTCCCTGCCCGCAGACTGTCTGGCCAGAGTGGTGCATGCTCTGGTTATCTCCCACTTGGACTACTGCAATGCGCTCTACGTGGGGCTGCCTTTGAAGGTGACTCGGAAACTACAACTAATCCAGAACGCGGCAGCTAGACTGGTGACTGGGGGCGGCCGCCGGGACCACATAACACCGGTCTTGAAAGACCTACATTGGCTCCCAGTACGTTTACGAGCACAATTCAAAGTGTTGGTGCTGACCTTTAAAGCCCTAAACGGCCTCGGTCCAGTATACCTGAAGGAGCATCTCCACCCCCATCGTTCAGCCCAGACACTGAGGTCCAGCTCCGAGGGCCTTCTGGCAGTTCCCTCACTGCGAGAAGCCAAGTTACAGGGAACCAGGCAGAGGGCCTTCTCGGTGGTGGTGCCCGCCTTGTGAAACACCCTCCCTTCAGATGTAAAAGCGATAAAAAACTATCTGACATTCAGAAGACATCTTAAGGCAGCCCTGCTTAGGGAAGTTTTTAATGTGTGACATTTTAGTGTATTTTTGGTCTCTGTGGAAGCCACCCAGAGTGGCTGGGGAGACCCAGCCAGATGGGCGGGGTACAAATAATAAATTATTATTATTATCATCATCATCATCACCCACTAAGGGAGAATGGCTATGTAAGCTTTCAGAATATTTAGAATTAACCAAATTGACAGATATAATAAGGCAAAAACCCAAAAGGGAAGTGAAAAAGGGATTGCCTAAAGGAATACCTTAAAAGCCAAGGTTCGAGGACATAAATCTGGCCAAGTCTAGAATAACCGTGTGAAGTGAAAGGATAGGAAAGAGGGATTTATATTGAGATGCTAGGATAGAGATGATCAGGAAGACATGAAAACAGGAAGACACAATGAGAGGTAAAGGAGGTGCTCTGGGATTGGTGGAAGTCAATGTCTTGTTTTGTTTTTAGTGTTTATAGTACAGTGGTGCCCCGCAAGACGAATGCCTCGCAAGACGGAAAACCCGCTAGATGAAAGGGTTTTCCGTTTTTGAGCTGCTTCGCAAGACGATTTTCCCTATGGGCTTGGTTTGCAAGATGAAAACGTCTTGCAAGTGTTCCGATTTTTTTTCGCTTTCCCCCCCTTTTTCTAAGCCGCTAAACCACTAATAGCCTTTTAGCCGCTAATCCGCTAATCCTTTAATAGCCGCTAATCCTTTAATAGCCGCTAAACCGCTAATAGCGCTAAGCCGCTAATAGGGTTGCTTCGCAAGACGAAAAAACCGCTAGACGAAGAGGCTCGTGGAACGGATTAATTTCGTCTTGCAAGGCACCACTGTATTAACTTGTAAGATATGGATTTGTTTGGTTTTTTTGTATTCTGGTTTTTGTGTTTTGTGTATTGTTATTTTTTGTGTTGTTGTTGTGTGGAAAATACTAATAAAATTTACTTAAAAAAAAAAAGAGAGAGAGAACCGTTTTCCCCAACAGATGGCACTCTTGAGAGTCAAGAACTGCGTTTCCCATGCACCCGGTCGGCCCTCCTCCAAGCAATGTTTTCTACAAAGGCTTCCCCCCCCTCTCAGGACTTGTGCGACACAGCACCTGGCACCCTCCCGCTTAAATGCGGTTGCTCCGTGGCAGGGGGTTGGGCTGGATGATCTCTGGGGTTCCCTTCCAACCCTGCAGTCCTGTGATTCTATGACCTCAGAAGGTGGTGGACTCTCCTTTGTTTTTTGGAAGGGTAACAGAGGCTCAAAGGCCACCTTTCAGGGAGTCTTTAGTTGTGAATCCTTCTCTGAGAACCTTGGGGATCCAAAGATGTGGGGAGGAGATGATGATGATGATGATAATTATTATTTATACCCCAGCCATCTGGCTGGGTTTCCCCAGCCACTCTGGGCGGCTTCCAACAAAATATTAAAAATACATTAAATCAGGGGTCAGCAAACTTTTTCAGCAGGGGGCCGGCCCACTGTCCCTCAGAGCTTGGGGGGGGGGGCTGGACTATATTTTTTGGGGAAAATAATGAACGAATTCCTTTGCCCCACAAATAACCCAGAGATGCATTTTAAATAAAAGGGCACCTTCTACTCATGTAAAAACATGCTGATTCCCGGACCGTCTGCGGGCTGGATTTAGAAGGCGATTGGGTCGGATCCTGCCCCTGGGCCTTAGGTTGCCTACCCAAGCATCAAAACATCAGACATTAAAAACTTCCCTGAACAGGGCTGCCTTCAGATGTCTTCTAAACGTCAGAGTTGTTTATTTCCTTGACATCTGATGGGAGGGCGTTCCACAGGGCAGGCAGTACGGACCATTGTTCTCCCCGCACATCAGTCAAGTATCCCGGCAGCTTTGGAGTACCAACCCACATAATCTATGGGGTTCGGACACACCCTCCCACTGGCTGCTCCCCATGCCCTGCCCTCTTCCTCACAAGAGAAGCAGTGTGGTTTAGTGGTTAGAGTGTCGGACTAGGGCCTGGGGCAAACCCGATGGGTGATGAGCTTGGCTGCCAGCCCCTCACTCTCAGCCTTGCCTCCTTCGCAGGGTCGTTGTGGGGAGAACCACGCGCACCACTTTGAGCTCGCTGCGGGAAAAGGAGGGAAGTAAAGTAACAAACCCACAAACTGTCGGTCTGCCCGTACCTGCGGGTAGGTGGCCCGGTTCGGATACTCGTACTTCCTCCTCGTGTAGCAAACCCGCTGCCACAGGGTGTCGCAGTCGCAGACAAAGTTCTAGGCGATACAAGAATTAAAGAGACCCAGGGTGAGGGTTTTTATTTTGTTTTAAAAACGTCCCAATGTTCATGCTTGAACGCCTCCACGAATGTTCCCTGCATTTTGTGACTCTCACGCCTCCCTCCTTTTGATATACCCCAGGGAAGTTGATACCAATGTACCGTATTTTCCGCTCAAGACGCACCTGACCATAAGACGCACCTAGTTTTTAGAGGAGGAAAACAAGGAAAAAAATATTCTGAACGAAACGGTGGATGTATGATTTTTGTGGTTCATGCTGTGGCCACAGATGTGTGATTTGACGGTGAGTTTGGGGTAGCCCAAAGCAAAAATCCTGAGGATCCATGCTTTGTAACCACGTTTTTGCGCCATTGCGGCCCCACAAAACAGTGGATGCATGGTTTTTTGGTGCAGGCTGCAGCCATGGACATGCTATGTGATCTGATGGTAAATTTGGGGTGACTCAATGCAAAAATCCTGAGGATCCATGGGCTTTTACCTCCCCCCTCCCAGGCAGCCTCCCTTATCGCTAGCATCCCTTATCTCCTTCCTGATCACTTATTGATCAGCTGTTTTCTTTCAACATTCCCTTCCCTCTTGTTTGCCTTAGTGTCTTTTCCTTAGCTGGAGAGTTTTTTTGCTCCTCCTTTTCTTCTAATTTCTCTCCTTATTGCTTTAGTCTTCCTGTCTCCTCTCCTTGCAAGTTCGCTGTCATTAACTCCCCCCTCCCAGGCAGCCTCCTTTATCTCTACCATCCCTTATCTCTCTCCCCATCGGCAAATGATCAGCGGCTTTGTTTCAACACCCCCTTCCCTCTTTCAAAAAAAAAGAGAGCATGATCTGCTTTTTGCCCCTGGGCAATTTGGCTCCAGGGACCACACATTCGCTCCGTAAGACGCACCGACATTTCCCCTTACTTTTTAGGAAGAAAAAAGAAATGTGTCTTATGGAGTGAAAAATACGGTATCTTGATATCCCTTGGCCTGTAACCTGATGTATGGAGTTTGGTGTTTCAGGATTCCTCGGTTGCTGTGTCTGAACTGCTACCTAAGTCAAAATAAAAAAATTCCTTCCAGTAGCACCTTAAAGACCAACTAAGTTAGTTCTTGGTATGAGCTTTCGTGTGCATGCACACTTCTTCAGATACACTGAAACAGAAGTTGCCAGATCCTTCTATATAGTGAGAAGGTGGGGAGGGGTATTACTCAGAAGGGTGGTGGGAATGGGAGATTGGCAGATAGCTGAGATGAGCCTGTTGATGACTCTTAACGACTGCAATAGGTCTACAGGAAAAGGCAAGGGGTGAGAAGGTGAAAAATGGCTTAGTCATGTATAATGAGATAAGAATCCAATGTCTCTGTTCAGACCAGGTCTCTCCATGGTTTTGAGTTTGGTAATGAGTTGCAATTCAGCAGCTTCTCTTTTCCAGTCTATTTCTGAAAGCTCATACCAAGAACTAACTTAGTTGGTCTTTAAGGTGCTACTGGAAGGAATTTTTTTATTTTGACTATGGCAGACCAACACAGCTACCTATCTGTAACTGCTACCTAAGTGTCATTCTGATATGTCTCTGGGCAGCCTTTTCGAACTGGCTCTTCCAAACCACAGGTTGGCAGGGCTGCCCTATTGCCATAGCTGTAATAAACGTTGGGAGGGCCCTTCATGGATTAATCGTTTTATTTAAGAGGCGGCCCCTCACCTGCGTAACGAACAATCCAGTACAGAAGCAAACTATTGCCATACAGGTTAAGGAGGGAGGCGAACAGAGAGAACAACAGGCTTGGTCTGTTACGGGACGGAGACTTGGAAACCCAAATTGGGGAGAGGAAAAGAGCACACCCACTCTCCTGCGCCCTCGGCAAACACCCCCAAGAGGGGAGCAGGATCCTTCCCCTCTCCCCGACTCACCTCCAGGGAGAGGGACAGCGCCAGGTTGCTCAGCGTCAAGGCCAGCAGGATGAGTCTCCACTCAAAGGGGATGCAAGCCAGCTGGAAAAAAGAGGGGGCAGCGAGTCTTGCTTTCCTTCTATGGCAGAGGTTCCCAAAATGAGTTGGAGGACCCTTCAGTGGTCCGGGGGTTCCTTAGAGCCAAGCTTTGAAAAGCAGTTATCACTGGCTCACGTTCAGCCAATTTATAGCTGTATAAATGATACCTGAAGGAGCGTCTCCACCCCAATTGTTCGGCCCGGACACAGAGGTCCAGCTCCGAGGGCCTTCTGGCGGTTCCCTCCCTGCAGGAGGCGAGGTTGCAGGGAACCAGGCAGAGGGCCTTCTCGGTGGTGGCACCCTCCCATCAGATGTCAAGGAGTTAAAGTACTATCTGACTTTTAGAAGACATCTGGAGGCAGCCCTGTTTAAAGGTAAAGGTAAAGGGACCCCTGACCATTAGGTCCAGTCGGGGCCGACTCTGGGGTTGCAGCGCTCATCTCGCTTTACTGGCCGAGGGAGCTGGCGTACAGTTTCCGGGTCATGTGGCCAGCATGACGAAGCCGCTTCTGGCGAGCCAGAGCAGCGCACGGAAAAGCCGTTCACCTTCCCGCTGGAGCAGTACCTATTTATCTACTTGCACTGGTGTGCTTTCGAACTGCTAGGTGGGCAGGAGCAGGGATTGAGCAACGGGAGCTCACTGTATAGCGGGGATTCGAACCACTGACCTTGTGAACGGCAAGCCCTAGGCTCAATGGTTTAGACCACCTGTGTCCCTTAGCCCTGTTTAGGGAAGTCTTTAATGTTTGATTGCATTTTTAATATTCTGTTGGGAGCCATCCAGAGTGGCTGGGGAAACCCAGCCAGATGGGCAGGGTAATAATAATAATAATAATAATAATAATAATAATAATAATAATAATATCATCTGCAAACTGCCCTTCACCTGAAGATTTTGGGGCGGTTCACAGCATAAAAACAAAAGGTTAAAACATTAATCATTTAATTTTAGGATTAAATATTACACCCTCTCCCCTTCGACCAGTCCCCCACACCGAATCAGCTGCCCCAACCAGGCTCTCAGGACCTTAGTGTCGCCCTAGATAAGGCTGCTGGACTTGGGAGTTTCCCAAAATCTGCACCGGGGAGTGTGAGACAGCAGAGACTTGCTCAGTTGCAGAATCGAGAGGGGGTCCCTCCAGCTCACAGCGTCCTGGGGTGAGTGGGGGCAGTTGCAGGCCCCTTACCTCAAAGAATTCATCCAAGGCAGGGATGGGCCAGAGGAGGAGGAAGAGCAGAAAGCCGGAGGTGGCTGCGAGCGAGACGACAAACAGCGCTGAAAAACAGGAGCAAAGCCTCAGCCAGAGGGATTTATAAACTCACTTTGTTTCATAAAGTTTATACACTGATCGTAAAAAGGAGGAAAAAACCCACCTCTAAGCAGTTAAGAAAGAATCACAGAAGTGAACTAAACAATGAATATCACAATCCTTGTTGTTTTGAAATAATAGTTATTTAAAATTGTTGTCCAAAGCAGTGGCGTAGCGTGGGGGGTGCAGGGGGGGCCAGCCGCACCGGGCGCAACATCTGGGGGTTAGGGGGCGCAAATCCACGGGTTAGGGGGCGCAAATCCACAGGTTAGGGGGCACAAATCCACGGGTTAGGGGGCGCAAATCCACGGGTTAGGGGGCGCAAATCCACGGGTTAGGGGCGCAAATTACTTGCCTTGCCCCGGGTGCTGACAACCCACGCTACGCCACTGGTCCAAAGACATACCGTATTTTTCGCTCTATAGGACGCACTTTTTCCGCTCCAAAAATGAAGGGGAAATGTGTGTGCATCCTATGGAGCGAATGCAGGCTCCTTGCGCTGCACTCCGAAGGCTTCGGGTTCCTTTAGCTGAAGCCGGGAAAGCAGGACTCTCCTGGCTTCAGCCAAAGGAACCCGAAGCCTTTGGAGCGCAGCGCGAGGTCCCACTGCGCTCCAAAGGCTTCAGCCATGCGCCTGCCTAGAAGCCGGAGGAGGGACAGAAGGGTCTCCTTCTGTTCCTTCTCCAGCTTCGCTTGAAGGGGCGCTGCGCGGTTCTCCCTCTCTGTGCAGCGCCTCTGCTTTGCAGGAGAGGTGATGCGCAGAGGGAGAACTGTGCAGCGCCCCTTCAGCCACGCGCCTGCCTAGAAGCCGGAGGAGGGACAGAAGGGTCTCCTCTTCTCCGCTTGCTGTCTTGGCTTGTGCCATAGCCGTGCGCAACCCCTCCGGCAGGGAGAGGTTGCGCGCAGCCTGTATGCTGCTCTTTGGGGCTGGGGGGGGGAATAAGATTTCCCCCCTTGATTTCCCCCTATAAAAACTAGGTGTGCCCTATGGTCCGGTGCGCCCTATGGAGCGAAAAATACGGTAACTATCATGCAAAAGTATTGTTTTTAAATACTATGCATAGCAGGCATAGAACCACGTTCCCTGAAACCCCAAAGCCACGCCGAGTCAAACAATCGCTTAACCTCCCGATCCCTTGCTTGAATTTGGGGTCTCGCTCCCCCCCCAAACTGCGTTCGCTGAAACGGGTCCCGAGAGTCCGACGCGGCGTTGCCAGACTCACCGTTGGTGCGGGTGGGCTGGCGGAAGGGGCGCCCCTTGGCAAAAGCCAGCGCCACGGCCACGTACTGGAAGCAGGAGACGTAGAAGAGGGTGGTGTTTTCGAAGCCGCGCACGGAGTCCTCGTCGTCCTCGCCGCTGCCTTCCGGCGCCGACCCTGCGGTGACGTTCGCCAGGGTTGTGCCGTTGGGAAGAAGGCTGCAGGTCCTGGGGGAGGGAGGAGGAGGAGGAGACCCCCGTCAAGCTCGTTCACTGACACCCCACCTTTCCCGAAAGCTTAAGGCAGCGGACAAAGAGAAAGGTATCCATAATTTCCCAAGAAAGATGTTAAATTATTTTTGTATGCCACAACCGCTGCTCGAATTTTATTAGCTAAGAATTGGAAAACGCAAGAAGTTCCAACAGTGGAAGATTGGCAGATGAAGATGATGGGACTTTTCGGAGCTAGCCGACCTGACCGGAAGAGTCTGTGACCAGAAGGAGGAGGACTATCAGGAAGAATGGACGAAATTTAAAGACTATTTAGTTAAATATGTTAAGTTAAATTAATTGGAGAAGCTTGCACATAACAGGCTCAGGACATAACTAGGTAATGGATGAATTAATATGTTTAATACTGAATTGGAAAGGAAAATATAATGATGTCGAGTGATTAAGTTAATTTTATAAGAATAGTGGTTTTGGAAAACCGTTAAAATAATATACACTGAAATTCAACCAGGGGGATACGAGGAAGTCATTTAACAATGCTATTAAGTTTGGTTTAAATACGGTTGAGATTTATGTTTGTTTAAAAAAATCTTTGGAAAATCAATAAAAAACTTTTTTTGGGGGAAAGGCATCTATATGCTATATAAATATACACGTAACGCATTCCAGATGCAGCAAACCAGCTTTCCCCGCAGGGGTTTACGATATGGAAAACGAACCATGGAAAGAGAAGAAGGGACGAATATCTTAAGGACTTAAAACGAGTCTTTTAAATTGTAAAACAGAAAATTTAATAAAAATTACCGGTATATATAAAAACACAACACGCATCATAACAACGAAACAAAATAAACCAATATACCTAACAACACAGTTAAAGGATGTCTTTGAAGTTTTCGTACGGCACTTAAAAGGTGTGTGACGAAGGTACCAGGCAAGCCTCCCTGGGGAGAGCGTCCCACAAACAGGGGGGCCACTGCAGAAAAGGCCGCACTCTGGAAGAGGCGGACGAGGAGGAGCCTCAGAGCACGGCTGCAGAGGCGGTCCTCAAGGTTTTGCACCCTCCCTTGCCCTGAACACCGCGCCCCGGCCACTCACCCGTTCTCCTGGCTGTGGTACCAAGGTTGTCCCTGGACAAGGAGGAAGGCTCCAACCTGAAAGCCCAGGGATAGCAGGATCTGGGTGAAGACGGAGAGCAGGAGCTGGGGAGATACCAGGCTGGTGGGCGGCCGTTGGGGTACCAGCTCCCTCCATGCTCGGTTCAGGCTCACTGAAGAGGGAGAAGAGGGGTGGGAAGGTGGGGCGGAGGGTCTCACAGCCCCTTCCCCGCCAGGCGCCCAGCCCAGACTCAGGTCCTGTCCCCCCAATTCTGCATGGAGCAGGTCAGCCACCATTCTACCATAGCTGTCAACTTTTCCCTTTTCTTGCGAGGAATCCTATTCAGAATAAGGGAATTCCCCTTAAAAACAGGAAAACGTTGACAGCTATGATTTTACAATGTTGGTCCCTGGGGTGGGAGGGGGGGCACACAGTCTTCCCTCCAAATGCACCCCACCCCAGACCTTTACCAGGGCAACGCTGATGTCACCAAATTGTATACACATAATAATAATAATAATAATAATAATAATAATAATAATAATAATTTATTATTTATTATTTATACCCCGCCCATCTGGCTGGGCTTCCCCAGCCACTCTGGGAGGCTTCCAACTGAACATTAAAATACAATAACCTATTAAACATTAAAAGCTTCCCCGAACAGGGTTGCCTTCAGATGTCTTCTAAAAGTCTGGTAGTTGTTTTTCTCTTTGACATCTGAAAGGAGGGCGTTCCACAAGGCGGGTGCCACCACTGAGAAGGCCCTCTGCCTGGTTCCCTGTAACTTAGCTTCTCTCAGGGAGGGAACCACCAGAAGGCCCTCGGAGCTGGACCTCAGTGTCCGGGCTGAATGATGGGGGTGGAGGCGCTCCTTCAGGTCTACTGGGCCTTTGAGGCCATTTAGGGCTTTCAAGGTCAGGACCAGCACTTTGAATTGTGCTCGGAAACGTACTGGGAGCCAGTGTAGGTCTTTCAGGACCAGTGTTATTTGGTCTCGGCAACTGCTCCCAGTTAATATGTTACTACGTAGCTGATTTAATTGCAAGCCACCCACGCAAAGGGGTCCCTGGCCACCTTCGCACTGGACCTTTAATGCACTGCCCCTTTAAGCAGTCGTGGCTCCCCTGCCGCAAAGGATCCTGGGAGATGTAGTTTGTTAAGGGTGCTAGGAGGTCCCTACTCCCCTGGACCACTTACTGGTGAAGGCCAATGACATGATGATGGCCACATCGATGAAGAGGTACTGCACATCTCCCAGGTTGCCCTGGATCTGGAAGAGAAGGGAGAGGTCAGATGCAGCCTTCAGCTCTCACTCAATCCTGCAAATACCTGCCCCTGGGAATTTCCCCCTCGCAGGTCTCCTGAAATAAGCTCAGCCCGTTGAGTACGAGACCATGCATCTCAGGGTCGTGGGTTCAAGATGCCTGCATTGTAGGGGTTGGACGAGATGACCCACAGGAACCCTTCGGTTCTATTAAATACATCTATTAAATAAACTTATTCTGGCCACTGTGAGAACAAGGTACAGTGGTGCCCCGCTAGACGAATGCCTCGCAAGACGGAAAACCCGCTAGACGAAAGGGTTTTCCGTTTTTGAGCTGCTTCGCAAGACGATTTTCCCTATGGGCTTGCTTCGCAAGACAAAAACGTCTTGCGAGTGTTCCGATTTTTTTTCGCTTCCCCCCCTTTTTCTAAGCCGCTAAGCCTTTAATAGCCGCTAATCCGCTAATAGCGCTAATCTGCTAGAATCATAGAATAGAATCATAGAATGATAGAGTTGGAAGAGACCACAAGGGCCATCGAGTCCAACCCCCTGCCAAGCAGGAAACACCATCAGAGCACTCCTGACATATGGTTGTCAAGCCTCTGCTTAAAGACCTCCAAAGCAGGAGACTCCACCACACTCCTTGGCAGCAAATTCCACTGTCAAACAGCTCTTACTGTCAGGAAGTTCTTCCTAATGTTTAGGTGGAATCTTCTTTCTTGTAGTTTGGATCCATTGCTCCGTGTCCGCTTCTCTGGAGCAGCAGAAAACAACTTTTCTCCCTCCTCTATGTGACATCCTTTTATATATTTGAACATGGCTATCATATCACCCCTTAACCTCCTCTTCTCCAGGCTAAACATGCCCAGCTCCCTTAGCCGTTCCTCATAAGGCCTTTGACCATTTTGGTTGCCCTCCTCTGGACACGTTCCAGTTTGTCAGTGTCCTTCTTGAACTGTGGTGCCCAGAACTGGACACAGTACTCCAGGTGAGGTCTGACCAGAGCAGAATACAGTGGCACTATTACTTCCCTTGATCTAGATGCTATACTCCTATTGATGCAGCCCAGAATTGCATTGGCTTTTTTAGCTGCCGCGTCACACTGTTGGCTCATGTCAAGTTTGTGGTCAACCAAGACTCCTAGATCCTTTTCACATGTACTGCTCTCAAGCCAGGTGTCACCCATCTTGTATTTGTGCCTCTCATTTTTTTTTGCCCAAGTGCAAATAGGGCACGCTAATAGGGTTGCTTCGCAAGACGAAAAAACCGCTAGACGAAGAGACTCGCGGAACGGATTATTTTCGTCTTGCGAGGCACCACTGTACTGGACTGGATGGGCCGGTCCAGCAGGGCTCTGTATACGGAAGTCTGCGGCGACAGCACAACCTCCATGCCTAAGAGCAGTCTAGCCCGGAATACTGGAAGGCAGGAGACAGGAGCGTTGTTGCTGTTCTGTACAGGAGGATGGGCTAGGTAAGACACCTTGGGCCTGATCTGACAGCTGTGATCGCCTCGCGACCTTTACTCACCGAGTAGAGGAGCAGGACGCTGAGATACTGGATGATGCTGTAGAGAGCCATGAACTTGAAGACACAGAAGGAGGTGACCAGAGCAGCGCGGCCTTCGCTGGGGATGAGTAATAATAATAATTTATTCTTTATACCCTGCCCATCTGCCCAGGCCTCCCCAACCACTCTGGGCAGCTCCCAACAGAATATTAAAAAGACGATCAAACATCAAACATTAAAAACTTCCCAAAACAGGGCTGCCTTCACATGTATTCTAAAAGTCAGATAAATGTTTATTTCCTTGAAATCTGATGGGAGGGCATTCCACAGGACGGGCGCCACCACCGAGAAGGCCCTCTGCCTGGTTCCCTGTAACTTGGCTTCTCGCAGTGAGGGAACCGCCAGAAGGCCCTCGGAACTGGACCCCAGTGTCCGGGCAGAATGATGGGGGTGGAGACGCTCCTTCAGGTCCACTGGGCCTTTGAGGCCGTTTAGGGCTTTCAAGCTCAGCACCAACACTTTGAATTGTGCTTGGAAACATACTGGGAGCCAATGGAGGTCTTTCAAGACCGGTGTTATGTGGTCTCCCAGTCACCAGTCTAGCTGCCGCATTCTGGATTAGTTGTAGTTTCCAGGTCACCTTCCAAGGTAGCCCCACGTAGAGCGCATTGCAGTAGTCCAAGCAGGAGATAACCAAAGCATGGGCCACTCTGGCGAGACAGTCTGCGGGCAGGGAGGGTCTCATCCTGCGTATCAGATGGAGCTGGGAGACAGCTGCCCTGGATGCAGAACTGACCTGTGCCTCCATGGACAGCGGTGAGTCCAAAATGACTCCCAGGCTGCGCACCTGGTCCTTCAGGGGCACAGTCGCCCCATTCTTGTCAGGATCCAACTCAATCTCAATGAGGAGTGGCGCACGGCTGTCAGCAAACATGGCGAGGCGAGCGCACTACAAATCCCAGCATGCATTCCGGCCACCCACCCCACCGCCGCCGCAAGGAAACCGATTTGCAAGTCCTCCAGATTTCCTGGCGATCCAGCCAGCTGCCACCTACCGGACGAGATCTGGGACGCAGGAGATGTTGGGTGTCTTGGAGGTAAAGGGCGAGGCCACGGAGGCCTCCAGCTCCGAGAGGGAGATCCCGGCGTGGGCCCGCTTCAGCGCCTGAGGAGGAGAGGGGAGGAGAGCTGTTACAGGCCTTACACGCAAGCAGCAACATCCGGCGCTTAGCCCTGGGTGCGAATCTGCCACCACCGTAACGGAACGCAGGCAAAAGCGGCCTCAGCGACTTACCCCACAGTCGTTGGCGCCGTCCCCACACATCCCCACGTAGTAGCTGGAAGGCAGAATAAGGCAGGTTATCCGGGGCTGGAAGGGAGACGGGGCCACAGGCCCAGACCGGGGGGGGGGGCCATATGGGCCCCTTGGCCCGGCCCTCCAATTCCAAAGGGGGCCTCAGTTAACATATTCACAATCGCAGGGGATGCATTGGGGCAAAGTGAAGTGCTCCTTCTTTCGATACGAATTTCAAACTTAATTCTCCGTCACCGAAAGAAATTGCCCGTCAAATACTAAAATTGAATTTGGAAAACGTTTTTCCAAAACTTCTAATTGCATTAGGCATTTTCTTATCCTTACCAGCTACAGCGGCCTGTAGAGGAGTTTTGATATATTAAAACGAATTAAGTCTTTCTTTCGATCGACAACGGCTCAAGAACGCCTAAACGGTTTAGCAATGATAAACATAAACCACCATAAGGCGAAGTTGCTTGACTTTTCCTGCGTAATTCAAGAATTTGCAGAAAAGAAAGCTAAGAAAGCATTTTTAAATGTAAATACTTAAAATAACCCTTTTCCCTATGTATTTTTAAAAAGCACTATTGTCTATCTATATTTTCCGTTTTGTCTTTATATGCAGGTAACGGTTCAAGCCTTGAAATAAAAATGTTTGTCAGCATACCTTTTGTGAAAATTATTTATATACTTACTTATTTGTAAGACTTCAGTTATCCCCAGGGGAAAAAAAGGGGGGGCACATTATCTACCTGGCCTGGGCCTCTGTCTGGCTCTGCAAGGCTCTGCGGGGCCAGACCCCCAACCTCCCGGAGCCGGGGCTGGGACTCGGTGAGCCGCAATGGCAGGGACCGGTACTCACTCCATCTTCTGCAAGGCTTCCACCAGCTGGGTCTTCTGTTCGGGGGCCATCCGGGCATAGATGGTGCCACAGAGGAGCAGCTGCAACGGAGGGAGAAGGAGGCTGGTGTCGAACAAAAACCAGAGGCATCCCAGCCCCACTTGGGGCAGTAGTTCTAACCCCCCTCCCTCCGGAAAGCGTGAAAACCCAGGGCGAACCAAGACAGCAAAGGCAGATGTGGAACTACGGACCTACAGGGAAGGAGATGGCAGGATCCGGCTTGGACCTGAGATAGACAAGGGTTTAAATCCCCATTCTGTGCCTGTGAAGCTCGCTAGCTGCGGCCTTGGGGACCCTGTTGCTGCCGCTTTTAATAATAATAATAATAAATTTCATTTATACCCCGCCCTCCCCAGCCAAGACCGGGCTCAGGGTGGCTAACGACTGATATAAAACCAACTGATTGAAATACAACTTAAAAACAAGATTAAAATACAGCATTGGAACATTAAAATGCAGCCTCATTTCAACGGAAGCTCAAATCCAAAACTTTTTTGGGGATGAAAACGTCAAGTCTTCACCAAGGCCAGCTATCCAGACTGGTCCTACGTGGGCCAGAAAAAAGCCAGGGAAGTCCCCAAATAGGAGTTCCATCACAGAAGGAGAAAGGAAAGAGGGGAAGGGGATCAAGTTGATTCCAAGCCAAAGGCCAGGAGGAACAACTCTGTCTTACAAGCCCTGCGGAAAGAAATCAGATCCGGCGGGGCCCTGGTCTCATGAGGCAGAGCGTTCCACCAAGCCGGGGCCAGTGTTGAAAAGGCCCTGGCCCTGGTTGAGGCTAATCTGACTTCCTTAGGGCCCGGGACCACTAGGGTGTTGCTATTTATGGACCTTAAGGTCCTCCGTGGGGCAGACCGGGAGAGGCGGTCCCGAAGGTATGAGGGTCCTAGGCCGTGACTTACCTTGCAGGGTTGTTGTGAAGACAAGGACCTGGGTTCAAATCCTGACTCTGTGGCCCACGGTCCACCCTGCATGCCATTCTCTGCACTGACTGACAACAGCGGCTCTCCAAGGGTTCGGGTGCTGGCGACACCTCTCCCCCTCCCCTGACCTACCCAGAGATGCCCCTAGCAGGGTCTGAACCTGCCGCCGTTCCCCCCACTCTGCCATTCTCTCCAAAGGACGTACCTTGGGCAAGAGATCCGGGAAGTGGTCGAGGATGACCGAGAAGGACTTCCCGCCGACGGCAAAGTGGTAGCTGGTGTCTGGGGGGGCCGCAGGGGGCTGGTCCTCCTTGTCCAGCATCAACTTGATCTCCTGGAGGAAAACAGGAACGGGACATAGCTCCACTCACCTGTTTCGGTCCACGGGGAGATGGGCTATTCGCCCTGCGATGCTTGCATGCCCACCCATCTGTATTTCTTAATGACTTGAGTTCTCATAGTGTCCAGCTAGTAGTGATGTCTGGAAGTGAGAGCTGGACCATCAAGAAGGCTGATCGCCGAAGAATTGATGCTTTTGAATTCTGGTGCTGGAGGAGACTCTTGAGAGTCCCATGGACTGCAAGAAGATCTATCCTATCCATTCTTAATGAAATCAGCCCTGAGTGCTCCCTAGAAGGACGGATCCTGAAGCTGAGGCTCCAATACTTTAGCCACCTCATGAGAAGAGAAGACTCCCTGGAAAAGACCCTGATGTTGGGAAAGATGGAGGGCACAAGGAGAAGGGGATGGCAGAGGACGAGATGGTGGGACAGTGTTCTCGAAGCTACCAGCATGAGTTTGACCAAACTGGGGGAGGCAGTGGAAAACAGGAGGGTCTGGCGTGCTCTGGTCCAGGGGGTCACGAAGAGGTGGACACGACTAAACGACTCAACAACAACAACAAGAAGATGCCTTGTTGGGACTTGCAAACAGGACCCGAGCACAAGAGCCCCGTCCTCTTCCACTGTTTCCAGCAACTGGTATTCGAGAGTATACCTGTATATCTGAAGGAGCGTCTCCACCCCTATTGTCCAGCCCGGACACTGAGGTCCAGCTCTGAGGGCCTTCTGGCGGTTCCCTCACTGCGAGAAGCCACGTTACAGGGAACCAGGCACAGGGCCTTCTCGGTGGTGGCACCCGCCCTGTGGAACGCCCTCCCATCAGAAGTCAATGAAACAAACAACTACCTCACATTTAGAAGACATCTGAAGGCAGCCCTGTTCAGGGAAGTTTTTAATGTCTGATGTTTTGATGTATTTTTAATCTTCCTTGGAAGTCACCCAGAGTGGCTGAGGAAGCCAGCCAGATGGGCGGGGTATAAATTATTATTATTATTATTATTATTATTATTATTATTATTATTATTATTATTATTATTATTATTATTAGACAGTGTGGAAAACCCTCCCTCTCCAAAAACAAGGACGGGTCAGTAATCTTTTTCAGCAGGGGGCCGGTCCACCGTCCCTCAGACCTTGTGGGGGGCCGGACTATATTTTGAAAAGAAAAATGAACGAATTCCTATGCCCCACAAATGACCCAGAGATGCATTTTAAATAAAAGGACACATTCTACCTATATAAAAACACGCTGATTCCCGGACCGTTCGCAGGCCGGATTTAGAAGGCTGGATCCGGGCCTTAGTTTGCCTACCCACGATTCGGAGTAACCAACTCCTCTCCTTGCGGAGGATGTGGATTTTTGCTTGCAACCAGATGACGGAATAAAAAGGACTATAAACTGCTCGTTCCTTCTTTGTCTTTGAAGTTACCGAAGGGAGGGCAGGACTCCTCACGCCTGACCTAGCGCCCATGACTTGCACCCCCTGGGGAGACCGGAGGCAGCAAGCGCCTCCGAATTCCAGTTGCTGGAAACAGATGAAGGGGTGGGAGAGTTGCCTCTTGTGCTTGGGGTCAGACTGGATGGCCCTTGGGTACCCCGTTCCAACTCTACGGTTCCAGGAAGCCTGCTTGCAACCGTTCGGATGCTGCGATAGATGAGCCGTTGGCCTGATCCTGCAGGATCCCCCTTGCGTTCTTAATGCCTGCCCCCCCAAAAAACAAGCCATAAAAGGGGGTGTCGCTGCTGCAGGCATCGGAAAAGAGCCTCACCTCCTTGCTCGCCTTGTCTGATATTTCCAGCGCAGGGAGCTCGTCCGCGTACTGCCAGTGGATGGTGGCGGGCTGCCCGTCTCTGGGAGGGAAGGCCTCGGTCAGAATCACCTTGCCCTTGGCGGGGATCATGCCACATTCGCGCCCCACTGAGATGGCCGTCAGCAGGTTATCTCCTGGCCAGGGAGAGGAGGAAGAGGAGGAGGAAGAGGAGGAGGAGGGGCAGGGAGAAGAGAAAGACCGTCACAGCAATGCAGCAATTAAATAAATAATAATAATAATAATAATAATAATAATAATTATTGTTATTATTATTTTATTATTTATACCCCGCCCATCTGGCTGGGTTTCCCCAGCCACTCTGGACGGCACCCAACAGAACACCAAAATACAATAACCTATCAAACGTTAAAAGCGTCCCTAAACAGGGCTGCCTTCAGATGTCTTCTAAAAGTCTGGTGGTTGTTCTTCTCTTTGACATCTGGTGGGAGGGCGTTCCACTGGGCGGGCGCCACCACCAAGAAGGCCCTCTGCCTGGTTCCCTGTAACTTGGCTTCTCGCAGGGAGGGAACTGCCAGAAGTCCCTCAGCACTGGACCTCAGTGTCTGGGCAGAACGATGGGGATGGAGACGCTCCTTCAGGTATACTGTTGGTGGGGAGCTAAGCACGTTAGGTGTCCTGGCCCCTAATTCCACTACCCCTGGTCTTGCTCTAGGGTCCTAATGGATGATGTAATTTGGATTCGGTTTACTTAAAAAAAAATATTTCAACATTTTAGCCAAAAAACAAACAAACAGAGCCTTTACAAATCTAATTTACCTTCCCCTCGACTTCCTTTTTGTGGGTATTTCATATCTTTTTTATCACTGCACATCCAATTCAAATATATTTACAGTACAGTGGTACCTCGGGTTAAGTACTTACAGTGGTGCCTCACAAGATGTAAAGAATCCGTTCTGTGATTCTCTTCGTCTAGCGGTTTTTTCGTCTTGCGAAGCAAGCCCATTGACGGATTAGCGGATTAGCGGCTTTTAGCGGCTGATCTGCTGATCGGATCAGCTGATAAGCGGCTTAGCGGCTTAGAAAAAAGGGGGGGAGGGGAAAAAACCAGCAGGAACTCACAAGACATTGTCGTCTTGCAAAGCAAGCCCACAGGAAATTCGTTTTGCGAAGCACCTCCAAAACGGAAAACTCTTTTGTCTAGCGAGTTTTCCGTCTTGCAAGGCATTCGTCTTGTGGGGCACCACTGTAATTCATTCCGGAGGTCCTTCTTAACCTGAAACTGTTCTTAACCTGAAGCACCACTTTAGCTAATGGGGCCTCCCACTGCTGCCGCACGATTTCTGTTCTCATCCTGAAGCAAAGTTCTCAACCTGAAGCACTATTTCTGGGTTAGCGGAGTCTGTAACCTGAAGCATCTGTAAGCTGAAGCGTCTGTAACCCGAGGTACCACTGTAATACCTCCACGAACGTCTGCCTCATCTAGCGTCTGCTTCAGCTAACGTCTGTGGCAATCCCAGAAGTACCAGAACAGGTTACTTCCAAGTTTGCCGCACGCACATACGCAGAAGTGCTAAATCGCGCATGCGCAGTTCAAACCACTCCGCGCACGTGCGCAGACGCGGCGCTTTGCACTGCGTCCTTTTCGACTAGTGGCCGGGGCTCCGGAACATATCCCCATCGCAAAACAAGATACGGCTCTGTACATTTCCCCTTAATTATCTCTTACTGCATGTGTTTATATCAATCCCGCTGAATTTCTTAATTCGTTGACAATATGTCCTCAAATAATTGATAATCCCCCCCCCCCAATTCTATTTTTAAAAGTCTCTCTTCTTGATTTCTTATTCTTCCTGTAAGTTTTGCCACTGCTGCGTATTCTGTTGATTTTAATCGCCGATCTTTAGCCGGAACTGCTTCTTCCTCCCATTTTTGGGCACGGACCGTTCAAGCAGCCGTGTGTTTGTTTACTTCGCCTGAAGATCTCAGGGCGTTTTGCAGAGCCTTCTCAGTGGTGGCTCCGACCTGGTGGAATGCTCTGTCCCAGGAGACCAGGGCCCTGCAGGATTTAACCTCCTTCCGCAGGGCCTGTAAGACAGAGCTATTCCGCCTGGCTTTCAATTTGAACTTAGCCTGATCTTTTATTCCTTTTCCTTCCCTTTTTATGAAGATTACCCGCTCTGGGGTCCCACAGCTAATTCTCCCCTGGTCTCCTCGCTGGCCCAAATAGGACTAATTCAGCCAGCCAGCCCTGGTGATCATCTAATGTTTATTGGATGGCTTTCCCCCCCTAAATTGATTTTTGAATTCTGAATTTATTGTTGTTCACATTTTATACTGTATTTTATGCTGGTTTTTATTGCATTAATTGTTTTAAATTTGTTGTTAGCCGCCCTGAACCGGGAAGGGTGGGGTATAAATAAAAAAATATTATTTATTATAAATAACAACAATGTATGTTAAGATCAATATATTAAAACGGTTTTGGAAAGAATCATTATTTTGTTTATGTGTGTATGGGGCCTCATCAGCCTGGCCAGGGAGCCCATCAAAGGGAAGCAGAACTTTTGATCCCGAACTTCCGCTGAGCACCCGCTGCCCCGCCTCCAGGCCCCACCCAGCGCACCTGTCACCATGACGAGGCGGATGCGGGCCCTCTGCAGCTCGGCCAGGATCGGGACCGTCTCGGGCTTCAGCTTGTTCTGGAGCACCACCAGACCCAGGAAGTCCATGTTGCACTCGATGACGTCTCTGCAAGGGAGAGGGGCGCGTCAGAGAGAGAGAGAGGAAAAATGGGGATCGTGGCCGGTGCGTGTCAGGGGAAATGAGGGGCAGGGAGGAGGAGGAGACTTCTAAGTCCTCTATTTATTGAAAACTTTATAACAGAAATGCACAACAGATATTATAGGCAAAATCAGAAATAATAAAAAAGCCATTATTCATTCTTTAACTAGTTTCGTGCATCCATTTGTGATTACATTTGTCAGGACCCCCCGATCTTCCCCACGCACTCCCGATTTAAATTCCTTAAATACGTGCTTGAGCTTTACTTTAGCCGTATTATTTGACTTACTATAAATTTGCTTTGCACAGTTATCCTACTTGCACACCGAAGCTCAGTCAAGACCTGCCAACGGACTGATCTTTTGATCAAAATATTATTATTAATTAACTTTGTATATAGCCCTACACTCGTAGATTTCAGGGCAGTTCATAAAATTACAACATAAAAAACACAAAGTACTGAATAAAAATAAAAATCCTATTTGCACACCAAAGCTCACTCAAGACCTGCCAACGGACTGATCTTTCGACAACGTTCTTTTACATAAACTCTGTAAATATACCACTCTCCGGGAAGAAAAAACCCATCTGTAGTGTCTCTTAACCTTGCTGATAACCTCGCCAGTTAGGCGTATTCACTTATTTTATTTTGCCAGTCTGATTTAGATGGGCTATCCTCTCCCTTCCAACCTTCTGCGATTAGAATTCTGGCAAAGACTTTAACATACATTCAAAGACTCTCCTGTATTTTTTTGGGGGGGGGGATTTCATTTCCCGTAATTCCTAGCAGGAAGGCTTCAGGGGTTTTTATAAGGGAAGGAACATTTGAATGTTTTCTTCGGCTCGTTATAAATCATTTCCCAAAAGTGTCTGATCTTTTTACTGTTCCGCCACATGTGGATCTATGTGCCTTCAACCTCCCTGCATTTCCAGCAAGTGTTTCTCCGAGATCTGAACATTTCAGCCAACTTAACAGGCATTAATGGGACGCGGGTGGTGCTGTGGGTTAAACCACAGAGCCCGGGACTTGCCGATCAGAAGGTCGGCGTTTCAAATCCCTGCGACGGGGTGAGCTCCCGTTGCTCAGTCCCTGCTCCTGCCAACCTAGCAGTTCAAAAGCACACCAGTGCAAGTAGATAAATAGGTACCGCTCTGGTGGGAAGGTAAACGGCGTTTCCGTGCGCTGCTCTGGTTCGCCAGAAGCGGCTTAGTCCTGCTGGCCACATGACCCAGAAGCTGTACGCCGGCTCCCTTGGCCAATAAAGCGAGATGAGCGCCACAACCCCAGAGTCGTCTGCAACTGGACCTAATGGTCAGGGGTCCCTTTACCTTTAACAGGTGTTAACATCTAACGGAGGAGAAAGTCTGACCTGCTGATGTGCTGGATCTTGTGCCAGGTGAACTTGCTCTCCAACCGCCGGCTTGCCAGAGCGATGACCCGCAGGCCTCGGCGCGTGTAGGACTCCAGCACGGCCGAGAAGGTGTCTGGAACTGAACGGCGCCAACGTCAGGTGTTAAAGGTGGGGGGTAGGAGAGGAGCCCTACGGCTGGATCAGGCCAGCGACTCATCTCAGAGGGGCCAAGTAACCCTAAGAACCCAGGAACGCTGTTAGAGTGCCGCTGAACCTGGAGGCTCCTTACAAATTGGTTGGATCAGTGGCCTGCCCAGTTCAGCACCCTGGTCCTGCAGTGGTCAGGCGGAGGCCTCAACTGGGAAACCTGCAAGCAGGATCCGTGCCCAAGAGAAAGCCTCCCCTCCTGTGGTTTTCGGGAACTTGGTGCTTCAGGCTGTGGAGGACAGAGAACGGCCGTTGTGGCTAGTAGCTTGCAGCTGTGTTTTAATTGTACACAGCTTGGGGACCTCTTTGTTTAAGCCGATAGTTCTCAAAGGGGGGTGGTGTTGCACCCCCCGGTGTGGCAGGAGAGGACGGCGAGGGTGGCAGGAAGACTCAAGGACCATCACAGAAACATTTAAATATTTCAGCGGGTGCAGAATGCCGCGGCGAGGCTCCTTACAGGCTCCTTGCCACGGGATCACATTCACCCAGTGCTATACCAGCTAC
Source organism: Podarcis liolepis (assembly GCF_965112155.1). NCBI lineage: Eukaryota > Metazoa > Chordata > Lepidosauria > Squamata > Lacertidae > Podarcis > Podarcis liolepis. The sequence continues at coordinate 2,003,438 of NC_139573.1, read as the reverse complement.
ACTGGCTCCCGGTGGAGTACAGGGTCAGGTTCAAGGTGCTGGTTTTGGCCATTAAAGCCCTATGCGGCCTAGGACCCTCGTACCTACGGGACCGCCTCTCCTGGTATGTCCCATGGAGGACTTTAAGGTCCACAAATGACATTTTAGAGGTGCCAGGTCGCAAGGTGGTTAGACTGGTCTCAACTAGGGCCAGGGCCTTTTCAGTACTGGCCCCGACTTGGTGGAACGCTCTGTCCCAAGAGGCTAGGGCTCTGCGGGACTTGATACCTTTCTGCAGGGCCTGCAAGACAGAGCTGTTCCGTCTGGCCTTGTTTGGGGAAGTTTATAATGACTGATGTTTTAATGTATTTTTAATCTTTTGTTGGAAGCCGCCCAGAGTGGCTGGGGAAACACAGCAAGATGGGTGGGGTATAAATATTATTATTATTATTATTATTAGGATCACCCTGTTATAGCAACTGCAGTTTGTTTTGAACTGTTTATGGCTCTGCATCCTCAACGCAGCTTCAACGAGCCCTGGGACCCTAAGACGCAGGGCAGGTAAGATATAGGGACAACTATTAATCTTAATCAGGGGTCAGCAAACTTTTTCAGCAGGGGGCCGGTCCACTGTCCCTCAGACCTTCTGGGGGGCCGGACTATATTTTGAAAAGTAATAATGAAGAAATTCCTATGCCCCACAAATAACCCAGAGATGCATTTTAAATAAAATGACACATTCTTCTCATGTAAAAACACGCTGATTCCCGGACCGTCCGCAGGCCGGATTGAGAAGGTGATTGGGCCGAATCCGGTCCCTGGGCCTTAGTTTGCCTACCTATGATCTTAACCAAAGCGATTATTCTCAAGAAAGAAGCAGCCCACCCGTCTCCTTGCGGCAGAGGCTGCCCACCGTCTCCGGAGCGCCCTTCATGTAGGCCACCAGTCGCTTCTCCCCCAACGTTCGGGTCACGACGCTCATGCGCTGCAGGCTGGAGGAGAAGGGGAACTGCGCCAGGATGCCAATTTCGTAGACTTTCTGCAAGAGGTGAGGAGGTGAGCAAAGGGGCCAGGTGGGAGGCTGCCTCGGGGCACCTGCGCTTCCCATCCCCAAGCCCCCCCAAAAGGTGGAGAAAACTCTAGTGGTGTCGGGAGGAGGCGAAAAGCAGGGACCACTCACCATCAGCTCCATCAGCTCCTGAAAGAGAGAGAGAGAAAGAAAGAGAAAGAAAGAGAGAAAGAGAGAAAGAGAAAGAGAGAAAGAGAGAGAAAGAGAGAGAGAGAGAGAGAGAGAGAGAGAAAGAAAGAAAGAAAGAAAGAAAGAAAGAAAGAAAGACGTCAATAGTCTGTCGTTATGCATAAGAAGGGACGCGGGTGGCGCTGTGGGTTAAACCACAGAGCCTAGGGCTTGCCCATCAGAAGGTCGGCAGTTCGAATCCCCGTGACGGGGTGACCTCCTGTTGTTCGGTCCCAGCTCCTGCCAACCTAGCAGTTCGAAAGCACGTCAAAGTGCAAGTAGATCAATAGGTACCACTCCGGCGGGAAGGTAAACGGCGTTTCTGTGCGCTGCTCTGGTTCGCCAGAAGTGGCTTAGTCCTGCTGGCCACATGACCCGGAAGCTGTACGCCGGCTCCCTCGGTCAGTAAAGCGAGATGAGCTCCGCAACCCCAGAGTCGGCCACGACTGGACCTAATGGTCAGGGGTCCCTAAACCTTTACCTTATGCACAAGAACCTGGGCAAGAGCCAGCAAATCCGGGCTCCAGAGACCCAAAAACATTGTGCTAGTATTAATTACCATACTTTTCCATGTATAAGACTTGGGCTTTTTTATTTAAAAATTATGTTCAAAATTGTGGGTTGTCTTATACACGGATACAACCTCCTCCCCATTTTCTCAATTTGGAGTCCCCCAAAAATAGAGGGTGTCTTATACATGGGGGCATGTTATACACAGAAAAACATGGTACCCTTTTTTATTTATTTCGTAAAATTTATACACTGCTTGATCGTTGAAAACACAAAAAGCGAAACACCACCTCAAAGGCTGCATTTTAATGTTTTACTGTTGTATTTTAATCTTGTTTTTAAGTTGTATTCATTCAACTTGTTTTTATTATTGGTTGTGAGCCGCCTTGAGCCCGGCCTTGGCTGGGGAGGGCGGGGTATAAATAAAATTTATTATTATTTATTATTAAAGCAGTTTAGAAAAAAAGAGATGAAACAAGGATTTAACCCACACACAACTGTGATCATTCTGTGTTGTTGTTATTAATTATTATTTATTAATTTTATTATTTATACCCCACCAGTCTGGCTGGGTTCCTGCAGCCACTCATTTTATGGGTTTCGTTTTTTGGTTTTCAACAGTTACTATAGCTGCCTGCTCTGCTTCATACACTTTATAAAACGTAGTAATAATAAAAACTTCTCTCCCCCTGTCCCAAGATAAAACATCCGACTGGGCTGCTCCAGCCACTCTAGACAGCTTCCAACAGGAATAAAAACGGAATAAAGCTCATGTCAACTTTGGGCAGGCCTCCCAAAACCAGAATGTTTTCAAGCAGGTGCCGAAAACATAACAGCGAAGAGGACTGCTTCATAATCAAGGGGCAGGGAGTTCCACAGAGTACGTGCTGCTGCGCTAAAAGACCCAGTTCCTTCGGACGCGGAACGGGTGTTGTGTGGCTCCTGGCGCAACACCAGCTCGTCCAACTGAATAATAATAATAATAATAATAATAATAATAATAATAATAATAATAATTTATTATTTATACCCACCCATCTGGCTGGGTCCCCCCAGCCACTCTGGGCGGCTTCCAACAAAACACTAAAATACAATAACCTATTAAACATGAAAAGCTTCCCTAAACAGGGCTGCCTTCAGATGTCTTCTAAAAGTCTGGTAGTTATTTTTCTCTTTGACATCTGGTGAGAGGGCGTTCCACAGGGCGGGCGCCACTACAGAGAAGGCCCTCTGCCTGGTTCCCTGTAGCTTTGCTTCTCGCAATGAGGGAACCACCAGAAGGCCCTCGGCGCTGGATCTCAGTGTCTGGGCAGAACAATGGAGGTGGAGACGCTCCTTCAGGTATACTGGGCCTTTGAGGCCGTTTAGGGCTTTCAAGGTCACCACCAACACTTTGAATTGAAGCGGCCGAGTGGGCAATGTGACCTTTCAGGGGAGGGCTCCCAAAGCCCCCTACTCACCTCGTCCTCAGGGGTCCCCTCCGAGGTGGCAGGAGGCGTCTGGTCAGGGGGCCGCACGACCGTGGGCTGGATCTGGTCGTGTAGGGCTGTCTCCTCTTGGGTCGGCTCCTCCAGGACCTGGGAAGAAGAAGGGGGGCTTCAGGCAGCGCCCCAGGCCCCAAGCGGGGGACGCGAGGGTCCCTTCTCTGAGGCAAGCCGCCGTGGCCATGAAGGGACTCAGCCACAGCCTCTGGTCTCCAGTGCCGATCAAAACACACACACACAGCCGTGCCCCCGCCATCTCCCCTCCCCAAACGCCTTACCCAGCCGGTGGCCTCGAACATCTTGAGGTCAAGGGGGTCCCCTGAAAGTCGTCCCCCAATGGTGGTGAGCGAGTGGCAGGCAGCCATGGTGGCAAGGAAGGGCGAGCCGGACAGGCCGGATCCCCGGACGTCCTGCCCTGCTGGGAGGAAGCTAAAAGGGGAAGAAGATGGGGCTGTGAGAATCTCTCTAGGGAGCCGAGCGCTGAGGAGGGCAGAGGAGATTCTCTGGATAAGCGCTCAAAGGCTTGGGCACATGGCCTTCTCTGTGGCAGCCCCCCAAACTGCAGAACTCCCTCCCAAAAGAGGCCCGCCTGGCCCTGCACTGCACAGCTTCCAGAGGACTATTATCACGATTACTTACTTAATTTATATACCACACTTGATCCGGGGATCCTGGGGTGGTTTGCAGCTGAACAGGACGCAAACCTGAGGTGCACCTCTGTATTTTTCGCTCTATAGGACACACCTTGTTTTAGAGGGGGAGAACAAGAAACAAAAAATCTCCCCCTCTCTGCTCAGTGCCCCTTCAGTGAAGCGGCAGGAGAAACGGAGCCCCTTCCATTTCTCCTCCCGCTTGGCTGAAGGGGCGCTGCGCAGCTCTCCCTCTCTGCTGAAGCCAGGAGAGCCTTGCTCTCCCGGATTCAGTGAAAGGAACCCCAAGCCTGCGGAGCGCAGAGGGAACTCGCGCTGCGCTCCAAAGGCTTCAGTTGCGCACCGACCCCTCTCTCTCTCCAGGCTTCAGCGAAAGCAACGCAAAGCCTCCAGAGTGCGGAAGGAGCGCTCCCTCTGCGCTTCGGAGGCTTTGCGTTGCTGTCGCTGAAGCCAAGGAGCCTGCATTCGCTCTATAGGATGCACACACATTTCCTCTTAATTTTTGGAGGGGAAAAAGTGTGTCCTAGAGAGCGAAAAATACGGTAGGTGCCAGGCATAAGCAAACCCTCTTCTCCCAGGCCTTTGGCTAACTAAACAATCTACGGCCTAACAAACCAGAGAGATCGTTGTTTTTGTCTGTTACTACATTACGCAGTTTGTGTTTTTATATTGATCCTTGGACGAAGGGCGGTATGGAAATTAAATAAATAATAATAATAATTTTGTATGATTGCAAGTTGTCTTAAGACTGTTTTTAATGCTGCGTTTTGATGTTGTAACCCGCCCTGGGACCTTAGGCTGCAGGGGTCAGCAAACATTTTCAGCAGGAAAAAGAGAGCCAGTATGGTGTAGTGGTTAGGAGCAATTGATTCATAATCTGGGGAACCGGGTTCGATTCCCCGCTCCTCCACCTGCAGCTGCTGGGTGACCTTGGGCCAGTCACACTTCTCTGAAGTCTCTCAGCCCCACTCACCTCACAGAGTGTTTGTTGTGGGGGAGGAAGGGAAAGGAGATTGTGAGCCGCTTTGAGACTCCTTAAAGGGAGTGAAAGGCGGGATATCAAATCCAAACCCCTCTTCTTCTTCTTCTTCAGACCTTGTGGGGGGCTGGACTATATTTTGAAGGGGGGTTTTGAACGGATTCCTATGGCCCACAAATAACCCAGAGATGCATTTTAAATAAAAGCAGACATTCTACTCATGTAAAAACATGCTGATTCCCAGACCGTCAGCGGGCCGGATTAAGAAGGCGATTGAGCCAGATCCAGCCCCAGGGCCTTAGTTTGCCTACCAATGCCCTAAATCCGGCCCAATCGCCTTCTCAATCCGGCCTCCTGATGATCTGGGAATCAGCGTGTTTTTACACGAGTTGAATGTGTGCTTTTATTTAAAATGCATCTCTGGGTTATTTGTGGGGCATAGGAATTCATTCATTCCCCCCCCCAAAAATATAGACTGGCCCCCCACAAGGTCTGAAGGACAGTGGACCAGCCCCCTGCTGAAAAAGTTTGCTGACCCCTGCCTTAGGGTAATGAATGAATGTGTAAATAAAACAATGATGAAATGAGAGGCATTACACGGCCGGACCTTCAAGTGGGACCTGAGGGCAAGAGATTCACAAGGACCGCTGCCTCTGACCGTGCAGGCAGAGCCCAGCTGAAGGCGCTTCTTCCGGCTCACTCACCAACCATCTTGGGCTTGCACGAAACCCCAGAAGTCGAGCCCGTCCTCGGTCAAGGTTCCCGTCTGCAAGAGACGAAGCAGCAGCTGCCGTGAACGTTCCCAGGATGAGGCCGGAAGAGGAGATGATCTCCCCGCCTCTCTCCCTCCCTCCGAGGAGTGGGGGGTCGGGGTCTGGTACCTTGTCGAAGCACATCAGGTTGAGCTGCCCGCAGATGTTGATGCGCTGGGGGCTGATGGAGAAGATGCGCTGCCCCCGGAGGCGTTGCTGTGCGTACACCAGGCCAGCCGTCATGGCCGCCGGCAACGCGGGGGGCACCGTGATGGTCAAGATGTCCAGGGATTTGAGGATGATGCGACCGACCAGCTCCTGGTCAGGAGGGAGAAAGAGAGGGATGGGTTTGCTTAGCCTGGAGGGACAAAGGTCAAGTTCTGCACTTAGGCAGGGAAAACCGGATGCACAAATACAGGGTGGGGGACACCTGGCTTACTAGCAGTTTTGGGGGGCGGGCAGGTATGGGGGACTCCCTGGTCCTGAATGGGGCAACTGTGCCCCTGAAGGACCAGGTGCGCAGCCTGGGAGTCATTTTGGACTCACCACTTGTCCACGAAGGCGCAGGTCAGTTCCGTGTCCAGAGCAGTTGTCTACCAGCTCCATCTGGTACGTAGAATGAGACCCTTCCTGCCTGTGGACTGTCTGGCCAGAGTGGTGCATGCTCTGGTTATCTCCCGCTTGGACTACCGCCATGCGCCCAGATGGGGCTACCTTTGAAGGCAACCCGGAAACTACAACTAATCCTGAATGTGGCAGCTAGACTGGTGACTGGGAGCGGCCACCAAGAACATATAACACCAGTCCTGAAAGAGCTACATTGGCTCCCAGTACGTTTCCAATCACAATTCAAAGTGTTGGTGCTGACCTTCAAAGCCCTAAACGGCCTCAAAGGCCCAGTAGACCTGAAGGAGCATCTCCACCCCCATCATTCAGCCCTGACACAGAGGCCCTGCTCTGAGGGCCTTCTGGCGGTTCCCTCCATGTGAGACGTGAGGTTATAGGGAACCAGGCAGAGGGCCTTCTCGGTGGTGGCGCCCTCCATGTGGAACGCCCTCCCACCAGATGTCGAGGAAATAGACAACTATCTTACTTTTAGAAGACACCTGAAGGCAGCCCTGTTTAGGGAAGTTTTGAGTGTTTGATGTTTTATCGTGTTTTTAATATTCAGTTGGGAGCTGCCCAGAGTGGCTGGGGAAACGTAGGCAGATGGGTGTGGGTATAAATAATAAATTATTATTCCTATAGTACATGTGAAAAGGATCTAGAGCAGCCTGTAGGTCCCCAGATGTTGTTGGACTACAACTCCCATCACCCCTATCTAGCAAGGCCAGAGCTCAGGGATGATGGGAGTTGTAGTCCAACAACATCTGGGGACCCACATGTTGCGAACCGCTGATCTAGAGGTTTTAGTGGACTGCAAGCTGAACATGAGGCCACAGTGTGATGCAGCAGCAAAAAAAGCGAATGCTATTCTAGGCTGCATCAACAGAAGTCTAGTGTCCCGATCAAGAGAAGGAATAGTACCACACCCCAGCCTCCTCTGGAGACCTACCTCCTGCTGCACGCTGTGGATCACCGAGTACAGCATGCCGATCCCGGCGACGCCAACCAGGCAGAGGAGGAACCGGTAGGCATCTCGGTAGAGGCGGAAATCTGCCGGTTTTGGGAATAGGATGGAGCAGACCAGCTGCCCTTTGGAGGTGGAGAAACCTGGCGGAGAAACGCGAGTGAGGGCTCCGAAAAAGCGGGAGAAACCAACAGACGCACAAACACACCCTCCTTCCTTTCGATGTCCTGAGTCAGGAACAGGAGCCCGCTGCCACTGCCGCCCCAAGGTGCGCTTACCTGTCCGGATGACCAGCGCCCGAACAGCCTCCCCGGAGTAGTACCGCGTTTGGATGACGGAGGTGCCGCAGAAAAGGGTGTGCCGTTTGTGCTCCTCGGGGTCGTAGGCGAGATCCTGCAGCGGCCCGCTGGCCCCTCGAGAAGGGTCTGGCAGGGCTGTCTTGGTCACAGGGACACTCTCGCCTGGGGGCAGGAGAAATTGAAATAAATTGAAATTGAAATACTTTATTGTCACTTGTATACAGCTCTCTTAGTCTCTCTTAGTCAGCTCTCTTAGTCTTAATTCCCCTCATTTGACGCACAGAGACATCACCTTGTCAACAAAGGTCAGTATAGTTAAAGCTATGGTTTTCCCAGGAGTGATGTATAGAAGTGAGAGCTGGACATAAAGAAGGCTGATCGCCAAAGAATGGATGCTTTTGAATTCTGGTGCTGGAGGAGACTCTTGAGAGTCCCATGGACTGCAAGAAGATCAAACCTCTCCATTCTGAAGGAAATCAGCCCTGAGTGCTCACTGGAAGGACAGATCCTGAAGCTGAGGCTCCAAGTCTTTGGCCACCTCCTGAGAAGAGAAGACTCCCTGGAAAAGACCCTGATGTTGGGAAAGATGGAGGGCAGAAAGAGAAGGGGACGACGGAGGACGAGATGGTTGGACAGTGTTCTCAAAGCTACAAACATGAGTCTGACCAAACTGCGGGAGGCAGTGGAAGACAGGAGTGCCTGGGGTGCTCTGGTCCAGGGGGTCACGAAGAGTTGGACATGACTAAACAACTAAACAACAACAACATATGCATGCTTTAGTAGGAAATAGTTTCTTTGTATTTAAAAGAATTTCTTCTGATCTGACTTTGTCCCACGTGGGGTTTTTTGAAATGCTCAGAGGAAATCTGATTGGTTCTTACGAACACTGTTTAAAAGTTCTTTTGTGATTAAAACGACCTGGGCCAAGGGGTGGACAGGATTATTATGATTGGCACCTCCTCCCAGAGTCTTGCTGGTCAAGCCTCTGCGTGTCTTCTATTAATCAGAGTCTAATCCTTCCTTTGCTTTGGGAATGCCACATCCTGAAACTAGGATTCGGGAACATTTGGTGCTTCAGGCTGTGGAGGGCAGAGCCAGTGTTTTCACCTACTGCTTTATTTGAAAACAGCTTGAGGACCTCTTTGTTAAAGCTGGTGGTTCTCTATGGGGGGGTGTTGCGCCCCCCTGGTGTGGCAGGAAAGGACGGCAAGGGTGGCAGGAAGACTCAAGGACCACCACGGAAACATTTAAACATTTCAGTGCCATATAGCATCAAAATATTATTATTATTATTACTTAACTTTGTACATAGCCCTATACTCGTAGACCTCAGGGCAGTTCAGAACATAAAACTACAATATTAAAAACACAAAGTACGGAATAAAAATTAAAATCCCCAATCAATCCAATAGTTTTTCTAAATTATTTGGAGAACATGAAGTGTCTTGCTGGTCAAGGCTTGTGGGTATTTTATTAATCAGAGTCCAGTCCTTCCTTGCTTTGGGAACGCTACAGCGAGAGGTTCGGATGGCTTCAGCTGAGATTCCTGCATCGCAGGGGGTTGGACTAGATGACCCCTGGGGTCCCCCCCAACTCTGGGATTCTCGGATTCTATAAAACCACCCAGCTTGGCGGCCTCCTGGGGCAGGGAGTCTGGTTTAACTCTCTGTGCTGGGTGAAGGACTCCCTTCTATCCCTCCAGAATGAGAGGGTGGCAGGAGATCAGCTCCTAAGGAGACGCAGTTCCCCCTCCGCCCATACCAGAGGCAGTCTGGTGGCCTGGGAATCCGATTCTGAGGCTGAACCGGAGGAATCCCAGCCTGCACAGGAGTCCCCGCCTCCAGGGCCGGCTGAGCTGGGGCTGGGGCTTGAACCTGAAGGGCCCTCACCTGTGCCGGATCCTCAGGAGCAGACACCAGCTGAATCCACTCTGGCTCCGGGGGTGATTGAGGACCCATTGCCTGCAGGTGCTCCTCTCCCAGCCCTGTCAGGGGAAGGTGAAGCTGCCTCTGGGACCAGTAACCCTCCAGCCTCTCCGGAGCTGCAGAGGCTCAGGGCAGAGAGGAGGAGGGAACTAAATTCTCTCAGTAGGAGCGCTCGCCTTAAGGCCAGGAGAGGCGAGTCACCTGTGGGCTGGAACCGCCCTATACCTCGGGGCAGATAAAAGCCAGTCAGCCCAGTCCCAGGTTGCGGGAGCAACATCGTTGGTAACCTGTTCCTGCCAGCACCCTGTCCTGCTCTTCCAGAGTTCCTGACCACGCCTGGCTCCCTGCCTTGGACCCCGATTCCCCCTTGACGGACAGCCTCCATACCCTCGACCTAGGATAGGACTCAGACCACGCCGCGTGGTAACCCACCCCCCCCCGGACCAGCACGGGCAGACTTGCCTACCTGTGAGCATGCTCTCGTTGGCGATGGCAGTGCCGCTCATCAGCACCGCATCACACGGGACGGTCAGGCCTTCGGGAGGCACCAGAAGGACGTCCCCCGGAACCAGCTGCGTAGAAAATATCTCTTCTGTCTCTGCGGAGAGCAAGGAGACCATCGCTGCAGAAGACCGTAAGAGGGGCCTGGTGGGTCAGGCCAAAGGGGGCCCCTCTAGCCATTCTGTTCTCACAGGGGCCAACCAGGCGCCTCTTTGGGAAACCCCACAATAATAAATAATAATAATAAAATTTTATTTATATCCCACCCTCCCCAGCCGAAGCCGAGCTCAGAGCGGCTAACAGTAAAAGTAACGCAGTTTACAATCACAATCAATTAATTGAAATACATTCTAAAATCAGTTCATTTTAAAATCAATTCAAATCAAATTAATGGCAACCATTGGGCTAGAGTTCTGTGAGGATTGCCAAAGGAAGGGGTCAGGCTGTGCCCTGGCCAAAGGCCTGGTGGAACAGCTCTGTCTTGCAGCCCCTGCAGAAAGATGTTAAGTCCCACAGGGCCCTAGTCTCTTGGGACAGAGCATTCCACCAGATCGGGGCCACAGACAAAAAAGCCCTGGCTCTGGTTGAGGCCGGCCTAACCTCCCTGTGGCCTGGGACCTCCAAGATCTTTTTGTTTGAAGACCGTAAGGTCCTCCGTGGGACGTACCAGGAGAGGCAGTCCTGTAGGTTTGAGGGTCCTAAGCCACATAGGGCTTTTTAGGAAACTTTATTCAAAATAACCGGAGTAGAGGAAAAGCAGAACAAAACATACCAGATTATTATTCTTCCTAATTAAATTTGTGTACCACCCTTCAACCCCAGATCTCGGAGCGCTTCGTGCAGGTCTCCCCTTCTTTAATGTATTTTTAATCTTTGTTGGAAGCCGCCCAGGGTGTCTGGGGAAACCTAGCCTGATGGGCAGGGTACAAACAATAAATTTTATTATTATCATTATTTGTGATGGCCTGGGACTCCGAGTCTGGGAGTGAACCGGAGGAATCCCAGCCGGCACAGGAGTCCCCGCCTCCAGGGCCAGCTGAACTGGGGCAAGGCCTAGATGCTGAGGAGCCTGCACCTGTGCCAGATCCTCAGGGGCAGGCACCAGGTGAGACCATTCTGGCCCCAGAGGTGCTGGAAGACTCAGTGGCTACAGGTGAGCCTCCCCCGGGGCCCAGTAACCCTTCAGCCTCTCCTGAACTGCAGAGGCTTAGGGCAGAGAGACGAAGGGAACTGGTCTCTCCCAGGAGGAGTGCTCGCCTTAAGGCCAGGAGAGGCGGGGCTCCTGGGGGCCGGGACCGCCCCTGGCCTTAGAAGAAGATAAAGGTCAGGCAGCCCGGTCCCAGGTTGTGGGAGCAACGTCGTTGTGGAGTACCTGCTTTACCCAGACCTAGACCTGCACTCCCGGTGTGCCTGTTCCTTGCCCGGCTTCCTGCTCCTGACTCTCCGGTGTTCCTGTTCCTCGCCCGGCTGCCCGCTGCTGACCCACCAGTGTTCCTGTTCCCCGCCTGGCTCCCTGCTTCTGCTCTACCAGTGTTCCTGTTACCCGCCTGGCTTCCTGCTGCTGCCCTACCAGCGTTCCTGCTCCCCCGCCTGGCTCCCTGTTTCGGACCTCGCGTCTCATCTAGTGATCGTCTACCCTGCTAGTGACTCTGGACTGAACTTCGGATACGGTATTAGTACCTTTCCCCCCCCGGGACCAGCACATTATTATTATTATTATTACTCCACACACTGCCCACACGGCCCCAAGCGATGCTGGAAGTGGAGAGAATCAACTATGGCCGGGTGTATATGATCCACGTGTGATTCAACCACGCTGGGTCCCCCAAACTTTCCGGCTCTGAACCGTTTTTCTCGTAGCTGTGAGGGCGTCCCGAAGCCCCTCCACACCTGCCAAGGGAACTTGAGCCCCAGGACCGACCGACCTCCTTCCACGACGCTCACTCACCATACGGCCCCCGAAACACCGTCACGCGGATGATGTTGTGTGCAGCAACCATGTCGTGCAGCAGGACGTATTGCTGGGGGAAGGAGGAGAGAGACGGGGTGAGCACCCAGGTAAGTCCAGCCCAGCATCCTGTCCTCCTCACAGGTGCCCAAAGGGAAGCCCGCAAGCAGGATTCGAATACAGGAGCAGCACCCCTGCAGATTCCAGCAACTGGGGGACGACAAGATGTGAGTTTTATGGCAATTACAGCCATTATTTCTAAACGTGCAGCTCACACCTGCAAAACAGCACCTTTCCGCACAAATCTGTGCCCTCTTTTTGGGGGTGCAGGGTGGGTTGGGATGTGTGCCTGCCCTACACCTGTCTCAGAAGAAGCCCTAAAAGGTAAAGGGACCCCTGACCATTAGGTCCAGTCGTGACCAACTCTGGGGTTGTGGCGCTCATCTCGCTTTATTGGCCGAGGGAGCCGGCGTCCAGTTTCCGGGTCATGTGGCCAGCAGGACTAAGTCGCTTCTGGCGAACCAGAGCAGCTCACGGAAATGCCGTTCACCTTCCCGTCGGAGCGGTACCTATTGATCTACTTGCACTTTGATGTGCTTTCAAACTGCTAGGTTGGCAGGAGCAGGAACCGAGCAACGGGAGCTCACCCCGTCGCAGGGATTCGAACCGCCGACCTTCTGATCGGCAAGCTCTAGGCTCAGTGATTTAACCCACAGCGCCACCCACACAGAAGGAGCCCTGTGGGACTCAAAAGCTTGCTTACGACCTCGTGACAATTTCGTTCTCCTCTCGTAAGAAGGTCCTGCAGGGCCACCTGGTCCACCTGGAAGCTGCCTGCGGGGAACCGGCAAGCAGGATCCGGGGACCAGAGCGACACTGTCGTCTCCTGCGGCTTCCAGAAACGGAGACCCAGAAGCAATGCTTCAGAGCATAGCCACTGCGGCTAGCAGCCACCAATGGCCCTCTCCTCCTCTGTGAATTTGTCCCGCACTCTTTTCAAAGCCACCTGGGCTGGCGGCCATCGCGGCCTCTAATCCTCTTTCAAAGCCACCACCTGCCACCCCGTCCTCTCCTCTTTTGCCCCCCCCTCCCAGCCACACCCCCAACCCTCCGCCAACCGTGACCCTGGCGGGCGGTACCTTCCGGATGGTGTAGAGGGAGGAGCAGATGGAGACCAGCGACATGAAGAGGATGGCAGAGGCGTACAGGTAGTAGTTATCCAGGGACCACAGCACCATGCTGAAGGCTTGGAAAATGTAGAAAGGGTTCAACACCTGCGGAGGGGAGGAAGAGGAGAAGCCCCCGGCAAGGTCAGGACTTTGTGGTGGATAGAGCCATTGGACAGACCCCCTCGGAAGGTGGCGCGTTCTCCTTCGTTGGAGGTCTTTAAGCAGAGGCTGGACGGCCTGCCTGCTAGGGACTCCTGCATTTTGGCGGGTTGGTCTAAATGACCTTCGGGGGGCTTTAGATACCTATTAGTTCCACAAATTACCATATAGCATATATTCAACACAAAAAGCAGCGACAATTTGTTGTTGACAAAGGACAGCTGGACATATAAAGGGCCCCATTACCTTCAGTAGCTTAGGGCCTCATCAAACCTAAATCTGGCCAACCAGGTGCCCATTATGGGATGCCCACAAAGCAAGATTTGAACACAAGAGCGGCGCTCTCCCCTCCTGTGGTTTCCAGCGACTGGCATTTGAAAACACACCACAGCCTCCGACAGGGGTGACCAATTCTTTGGCGATCCCTCGTAGCCGAGTAAGATGGTCTTCCATAAACACAGTTTTAACAGTGAGTCCGTAAGTGACTGTGGAGGCCAGTTCTGGATCCACATGTCCTTTCACAGTGGGGACATAGGTTTCCAGGCGGGAGTCGATCCCGGTGTGGATTTGCCAAGCGTGCCTTCCTCTTAGCACGTTTCTCCCTTGCGTCCTGAGTTCCGAGTGTCTTCAAACCCCATGTCACCTTTGGGAAAGGCTGTTCTCCAACTGGAGCACTCGCAGGCCAGTGTTTCCAAATTGTTGGTGTTTATACTACCTTTTTTAGATTTGCCTTGAGACAGTCTTTCAACCTCTTTTGTTGACAGCCAGCATTATGCTTTCCATTTCTAAGTTTGGAATAGTTGCTTTGGAAGACGATCATCAGGCATCCGCACAACATGACCAATCCAACGAAGTGGAAGTTGAAGAATCATTGCTTTGACACTGGTGATCTTTGCTTCTTCCAGTCCCCTGGCATTAGTTTGCCTGTCTTCCCAAGTGATGTGTAAAAATTTTCGGAGACACCGCTGATGGAATCTTTCGAGGAGTTGGAGATGGCGTTTATAAGTGGTCCATGTTTCACAAGCAGACAGTAAGGTTGGTGGTACAATAGCTTTGTAAACAAGCATTTTGGTTTCCCTGCAAATGTCCCGGGCGACCAATACGCACACAAACACACATACAAAGACTGCAAAGGCTGCCAACTTACCTCCTTGATGAGGAGTTTGGGAAGGGAAGGCACTTGAACGTCAATTTGGTTGGCTCCGTAGAAAAGCCTCCTAAAGACAGAAGTTGGATTGGGGGGAGAATGCATGTGCTCAGAATCAGGGGGGCAGCAGAGGGGGTGAATTATCTTTCCCCCGTTGCCCCTCTGTCCCAGCTAATATCTCAGAAGCAATGCAGAAAGAGGACGCCCTGATCTCCACACACACACCCCACCATGCCTCTCGGCCCGCCGGTCGCTTACCTTCCTTCCCAGCCTCTTCAAATGCAATACAAAAAATAAAGGGGGGTCCTTGAGCTGCCTACATGTGATGGCCTGGGATTCGGACTCAGAGGCTGAACCTGAGGAATCCCAGCCTGCACAGGAGTCCCCACCTCCAGGGCCAGCTGAGCCGGGGCTGGGACTTGAGCCTGAAGGGTCCTCACCTGTGCTGGATCCTCAGGTGAGTCTGCTCTGGCTCCTGAGGTGATGGAGGACCCATTGCCTGCAGGTGCTCCACTCTCAGCCTCGGCAGAAGAAGCGGAGGTTGCCTCTGGGTCCGGTAACCCTCCAGCCTCTCCTGAGCTGCAGAGGCTCAGGGCAGAGAGGCGGAGGGAACTAAGTTCCCCCAGGAGGAGTGCTTGCCTCCAGGCCAGGAGAGGCAAGTCACCAGAGGATTGGGGCCGCCCTATGCCTCGGGGCAGATAAAAGCCGGCCAGCCCCAGTCCCAAGTTGCGGGAGCAAGATTGTTGGTTGCTAGTTCCTGCCCCGTCCTGGCTCCCTGCTTGCCTGCCTGTTCCTGACTTCAGCCGGCTCCCTGCCCTGCACCCAGCTTCAGCTACTACAGACTGCTGCCTCGTTGCACCTTTGACCACGGACCGGACTTGGACCTTGCCTCTTGGGTAACCCATGGGACCAGCTCACTACACCTGATGTTCTGGACCTGAGCAACTGGACTCCAAATCTCACTGGTCAGAAAGAGCCGGAGGTCACTCCTTCCAGGAGAAGGGAGAGAGGCTTCTAAAAAAGCTGAGTTCCCCTCACAGGGTTGTCCCACCACCAGGGACCTAGACCAGACCTTCTGTGGAGCTGAGCAGCCTCGCTGCTTCCTTGTGAGTAAACCACAACTCTGGTGTTGTGTATAGGCAAGGACTGGTCCAGCTTTGGAACCACAGAGCTCTGGTGTGTTTTGTGTTCTGATCTGACCTGCCTGCTTTTCCTCTACTCCAGTTATTTTGAAGAAAGTTTCCTAAAAAAGCCCTATGCGGCCTAGGACCCTCGTACCTATGGGACTGCCTCTCCTGGTATGCCCCACGGGGGAATTTAAGGTCCACAAATGACAACAGCTTGGAGGTCCCAGGTCACAAGGTGGTTAGATTGGTCTCAACAAGGGCCAGGGCCTTTTCAGTACTGGCCCCGACTTGTTGGAACGCTCTGTCACAAGAGACCAGAGCCCTGCGGGACTTGACATCTTTCCGCAGGGCCTGCAAGACAGAGCTGTTCCACCTGGCCTTTGGTTTGGACTCAGTCTGACCCTTAAGTCTCCCTCCTCTTATGGTTTTGATCTACGGGCTACTTTTAAAATGAGGCTGCATTTTAATCTGTATTTTAAATTGGTTTTTTTCCTATCATGTTTTTACTGTAATTTTACTGGTCTTAGTCGTCCTGAGCCTGGCTATGGCCGGGGAAGGCGGGGTATAAATAAAATTTATTATCATCATCATCATCATTATTTTTATTACTAATTTGACCACCGGAGTGTGTGTGTGTGTGCAACTGCCAACCTTGGGTTTTTAGGATCCACCATATGCCCAGACGGTTGGAGTTCCTGCTACTGGGAGTTTAGGATCAGAGCTAAGAGGCCAGGACACTCTTCTGAGATCTGGGAGAGACGTGGGGAGCACGGGCTGCCCTTACTCTCCGAGTAACTTACAGTGCTACCTTGGTTCTCAGACGCCTTGGTACTCAAACAACTTGAAACCCAAACACCGCAAACCTGGAAGTGTTCCGGTTTGCGAACTATTTTCGGAACCCGAATGTGCTCAGTTTTGAGTGTTACGTTTCTGTGTTGATTGCTGAGGTCTGCCTGTTTTTGCTATTTATTTTGCGTTTTTGTGGCTTTTTTTGTTTTTGTGATTGCGTGGAACCCAGTTCAGCTACTGACTGATTGTGTGACTGCAGTACATTGTTTGTTGCTTTCATTTTATGGATCAATGGTCTCCTTAGATAGTGAAATTCATGTTAAATGGCTGTCTCAGGGGTTGTTTTTAAAAGTCTGGAGCGGATTAATCCGTTTTGCATTACCTTCTATGGGAAAGTGCGCCTTGGTTTTGGAACGCTTTGGTTTTGGAACGGATTAAGTTTGAGAACCAAGGTGCCGCCGTACAAGGGAAATGCCTGGGAAATGCAGGGGGCGATAGTCTCAGGAGTTCCTGGGTCTTCGTGAGTGTAGTGAGGTCTGCCAGGGAAATGAGCGAGCGGTTTTCACTTTGGGCAAGGAAGGGGGCAGGAGATGGTTCCTTGGGTGCCCTCCTTCCGTCGCAACCGCCTCACCCCCTGCCCAGAGATGCTCAGCATGGGCGCAGCCCACCCTTGCACCTCTCCCCTTACTCACCGGTAGTCCTGGGTGCTGCGAGGGAGGCCAGCCCCATGGAGGGTGTGCAGGGAGGAGCACAGCAGCCCAGCATCAAGGGCCCTGAGCCGCTGGAAGGACTGGGACTCGGGGCTCCAGAGGTAGCGTGAATTCTGGTGGACGAAAAAGCGAATCTGCGGGGGGGGGGGGGGGAGAAGAGAAAGGTGTCCGTGAGGGTGGGGGAAGAGAGGAGGGCTGCAGCAGAGACACCCACCCCCTCCCAAAGGCCCCCAGCTCACCTCTGACTGCTCCCCGCAGGCGGGTTGGGACAGAAGATTGCCCTCTTCGCAATCCCAGTCCTCCAACGGGCCGGCCTGGCAGAGAGGCCTCTTGCTCTCTGGCACCTGCGGGAAGCCCAGAGGGCTCGATCCGGGAGCGAAGAAGGAGCGCACCCGGACCCGGGACCAAGTCCGGAACTCGTCCTGCGGGAGGGAAGCAGCGGGAAGGGTGAGCGGTCACCCACGTTTCCTACAAACTCAATATTTTTCGGTGCTGCGGCAAAACCTGCCCTCTGGAACTCCCTGCCTATTGACGCCTTCAGCTGCACTCGCTTCAGCCCCTACTGAAAACATTGTTTGCTGGGGTTCAACAAGAACTTATGATTTTCTTTACAGAGTGCTTGAAAGAATCGACTGTGTGAAATACTGTGATGGTTTTGCAACATTGCCAAGCGAAGAGAGGTCTATTTCTGATTTATTATGGTTTTGCTGAGACGCCAGCTCGTTAGAAGCAAGGAGATAAAACACTGGAAGCTTTGGGTATAGATCTTTACATTAGTATAACTTTTAAAAGCCACTTGTAATAAGATGAAGGAGGTTTTAAAATTGGATTGTTGTAAGTATGTAAGATTTTATGGACATGCAGGAACAAGTATCGTATTTTTCGCTCCATAAGACACACTTTTTCCCTACTAAAAAGTAAGGGGAAATGTGTGTGCATCTTATGGAGCGAGGGCAGGGGGAGGCAGGCAGGAAAAGCCCCCAAGAGACGCACACAAACTACACGCGGCTCTTGCGAGTTTTTCCCTAGGAGGGAGAAGGGACTGACATGGCCAGTCAGTCCCTTCTCCCTCCTCATAGAAAAGCCCGCAGGAGCCGTGCGCTCCTTAAAGGGTGTGCGGCTCCTGTGGGCTTTTGCGGGATGTGGGGACATTGCCATAGCCGCATGCAACCCCTCTGGCCGGGAGAGGCTGCGCGCGGCTATGGCAGAAGCCAAGCCAACAGTGTGACGCGGCAGCTAAAAAAACCAATGCAATTCTGGGCTGCATCAATAGGAGTATAGCATCTAGATCAAGGGAAGTAATAGTGCCACTGTATTCTGCTCTGGTCAGACCTCACCTGGAGTACTGTGTCCAGTTCTGGGCACCACAGTTCAAGAAGGACACTGACAAACTGGAACGTGTCCAGAGGAGGGCAACCAAAATGGTCAAAGGCCTGGAAACGATGCCTTATGAGGAACAGCTAAGGGAGCTGGGCATGTTTAGCCTGGAGAAGAGGAGGTTAAGGGGTGATATGATAGCCATGTTCAAATATATAAAAGGATGTCACACAGAGGAGGGAGAAAGGTTGTTTTCTGCTGCTCCAGAGAAGCGGACACGGAGCAATGGATCCAAACTACAAGAAAGAAGATTCCACCTAAACATTAGGAAGAACTTCCTGACAGTAAGAGCTGTTGGACAGTGGAATTTGCTGCACAGGAGTGTGGTGGAGTCTCCTACTTTGGAGGTCTTTAAGCAGAGGCTTGACAACCATATGTCAGGCGTGCTCTGATGGGGTTTCCTGCTTGGCAGGGGGTTGGACTCGATGGCCCTTGTGGTCTCTTCCAAACTCTATGATTCTAAGACAGCAAGCGGGATGGATCCCACTCACTGACTTGGCTTCTTTGCTCTTTGGGGCTGGGGGGGTGAACCCAGGCTTCCCCCGGCAGCCCCAGCAGCTCTGGGAGAAGCGGAAAGGCTGCGCGCAGCCTGTCCGCTGCTCGTTGGGGCTGGGGGGGGGCGAAAAGAGATTTTTTTTCTTGATTTCCCCCTCTAAAAACTAAGTGCGCCTTATGCAGTGGAAAATACGGTATATTATAAAGGAACCAAGAGGGGGAGTGAAGTTGATTGAAAATGATGGTTTAATTTGGCTATGATTTCCTTTCCTCTGTCCCCCCCCCCCCCTGTTTTGTTATTTTTGGAAAATCAATAAAATGTTATCCAAAACAAAAAACCAAAAAAACCTCTGGGAGACCCTCTGCACGCTTGGCAACGCCACACCACCGGGCGAAACAGCAAGACAGGGCGATGGGGGTCTGGGGTGGGAGGCGAGGGGCCCTTCCCAGAGCCCAAGGCCGCCTACCGTGGTCCTCAGCAGCACGACCCGGGCGTCCCTCAGCGGCACAGCGCGGCAGGTCCACTTGACGCTCAGTTCCGGCAGCCAGTAGAGGAAGAGGAGGAGGAAACCTCCGCTGCAAAAGGTGCCCAGCGAGACCAGCGCCAGCTTCCAGCAGCAGGGGCTGTAGCCGGAGATTTCCTGCGCAGAGGGGGGGAAAGGAGGGAGGAAAAGCCAGAGGGTTTTCTCACGGAGAAATGGGAGACCCTGGGCAACCAGGGAGCGAATGCGGCCCCCGGCACCCCTCTGCGTGGCCCTCAGTACACTTTCCAGGCCATGCCCTCAACTGCCTCTGCTCCGTCACCCTGCTCTGGGCATTTTTGTAATCGGTTAAAATCATTAGAAGGACTGGAACAGCACTTGTAGTTTAATGGTGAATTTTGGAAAGAATAGAGAGGTAAAAGATTTGGATTATTTTAGAAGATGCAGGAGGAAATGACTGACAATAGGACTCTCATGAAAGCGAGGAGGGAAGTTTCCCTGGAATCTTGTTTTTAGGTTGTACGTTGGATACGTGACTATAAAATTTTAATCTGAAAAAACAAACAAATTTATATATATAAAAAAAACATTCAATGCCTTTTAAAAATGTGTTTGGGGGGCGGGGCTATTGGGTTGCACCTGTTCGTATTTTGATTATGTATGTTGTGCTTTTGTATCATGATTTCATCCTGTGAACTACGACCTGCGGGTATTAGGGCAGTATATAAATAACAAAAGGGATGCGGGTAGCTCTGTGGGTTAAATCACAGAGCCTAGGGCTTGCCGATCAGAAGGTTGGCAGTTCGAATCCCCGCGACGGGGTGAGCTCCCGTTGCTCGGTCCCAGCTCCTGCCAACCTAGCAGTTCGAAAGCACGTCAAAGTGCAAGTAGATAAATAGGTACCACTCCAGCGGGAAGGTAAACGGCGTTTCCGTGCGCTGCTCTGGTTCACCAGAAGCGGCTTAGTCCTGCTGGCCACATGATCTGGAAGCTGTACGCTGGCTCCCTCGGCCAATAAAGTGAGATGAGACTGGACCTAATGGTCAGGGGTCCCTTTACTTTTATAAATACTATAAATCAGCAGCAGCAGTGTCTAGAGTCACCACACTGCTGGGTAGTTGGGCTAGAATAGGCACCCCCAACCTGCAGCCCTCCAGCTGTTTTGGGACTACAACTCCCATGATCCTTAGCTAACAGGACCAGGGGTCAGGGATAATGGGAACTGTAGTCCAAAACATCTGGAGTGCCGAAGGTTGGGGATGCCTGGGCTAGAGGACCCTCCAGAGCAGCCCCATCGCTCTGGAGCGTTTTCCAGGAAGCGCCACCACCCACTGACCATCTCGTCTTCCTCGTGGCGGTTGACGTGCGCCTCGGTCGCTCTCTCCATGTCTCCTTCCTGTGGGTCACGCAATTACTCCACTTCCAGGCTCCTGAGACAGACAGAGAGGGAGAGAACGGGTCAGCAAAGGGCACCCAGGGGCCCTCCTCGCCGCAGTCATGCCGCGCACGTCCCTTCCCTGACTCTCTCGCAAGCTCTGCAAACACCACGTCCCGGCCGGTTCCCCTGTCCGCCCAGTGCCACAGAAGCATCTGTTCAGCAATAAACCACACACACACACACACACACCCTCTCTAGGAGGCCTGGGACAAAGCCCCCCAGTCATCCGATCTCTCTCTGTCCTCGTGGGCAAAACCTCAGCCCAGCCGGCTATTCGCAGCCCCTGGAGGCCTGTGGTTTCGAACTCCTGACCACAATGGCTGCTGCCGCCGTGTTCCTGGGTTGGGAGAGCCTGCCCGAAAAGGCAGCTGGTGGAGGAGAGGGAAAGGACAGGGCCGAAGTTCTGCTTTCAGCATTTTCAAGCCCAACGCACATGTCTGGATCCGACCCCCAGGGCAAACTCACGGCAACTTTTGTCACTGTGTCAGCTGAAGGGTCCCGGGTCCACGGGCCACATCCAGGAGGGAGAGGCAGGCAGCCTGCTGAGGAACTGCAGAAGGGAGAGAAAGAAAGGGAAGGTCAGGATCAGGGCCGCAGACTGCTGGGCAGTGCCCGGGGGGTGCCAGGGCTGAAGGCAGGAGGAGAGACGGGCGTCCGGGCATTAGGGAAATGCTCAATGTATCTAGAGGAGGTGGGAAGCTGTGGCTCTGTCGCTGGATCGAGGGCACGGAGGGCTGCTGGATCAGGCCGGAATCCTGCCCTCACAGCGGGCAGCCTGTCGTGCAAGCAGGGTCCGAGCACGAGGGCACGTTCTCTGCTCCTGAGGTTTCCAGGAACTGGGGTTCGTACTGCAGAGTCAACGCAGGATCAGGCCAAACTGATCCAACCTACTGCTGCCCTTAGCTTCCCGCTGGAACGCCTGCAGAAGCCAGAAGGAGAAGGACCCCCCCCAAAAAAAGTTTGGCCCAGCAGAGCTCTGCTTATCCCCCCAACCAGGCGCCCTCCAGATGTTCCGAAAAGCTCTGCCAGCTGGGAGATGGAGTCACCAAGCAATTAAACCCCCGTGTTGCAAACAGATACCAGTAATATCCGGCAATAAGTACAACAATGCGATGTCAATATAAACTTTATATAATCTATACCGAACATTGAACAATATGAAATATGCACTCTCTGCAAAACCAAATAAACAGAAATCTTCTGTATCTCTGAAAGTCACAAAATATGCACTCTTGATGGATTCTCTTGAAAACCTAGAACCAAATAAACATAAGTCTTATAGGTCTCTGAAAGTCTTTGTGGGCTATGAAAGTCTCTGAGATAAGCAATGGGTCAGAGTCTTATCTGGTGAAAACAAGCTGTAAAGCTTTGTTTTATAATGTCCAACGCTGCCGAAGTGGTCCGCAAACAGATGCAGAGAACAGTGATTTTGGATATAGCCACTGTTTCGTGGAATTCTTCTTCAGCACAGCAGAAGGATACAGAAATGCTTCATAAACCGCAATTGAATTATTGAAACGACGACCTGCATATACACTGTAACTTACAATAACTAAAATTATTATAAACTATAAAGTAAAGGGACCCCTGACCATTAGGTCCAGTCATGACTAACTCTGGGGTTGTGGCGCTCATCTCACTTTATTGGCCAAGGGAGCCGGAGTACAGCTTCCGGGTCATGTGGCCAGCAGGACGAAGCCGCTTCTGGCGAACCAGAGCAGCGCACGGAAACGCCGTTCACCTTCCCACCGCAGCAGTACCTATTTATCTACTTGCACTTTGTGCTTTTGAACTGCTATGTTGGCAGGAGCTGGGACCGAGCAATGGGAGCTCACCCCATCGCAGGGATTCGAACCACCGACCATCTGATAGGCAAATCCTAAGCTCTGTGGTTTAACCCACAGCGCCACCCGTGTCCCTCAATTATAAACTATACGAATGAACTATAATGTCAATTCAATATGAAATAAAACCAAAAGTACACACCCCATCTATATGGAAGATTTCTGTTTATTTGGTTTTGCAGAGCGTGCATATTTCATATTGTTCAATGTTCTGTATAGATTATATAATGAGTTTATATTGACATCGCATTGTTGTAGCAGGGAGATGGAGCCCAGAGCATCTTCAGGGGTGCTTTGCTCGCCCTCTCCCAAGTTCAACCCCTCGCAACAGTTCAATTCCTGCAATGAAAGGGGGTTGGACTAGATGACCCCGTGGGGTCCCCTCTCTGATTCTGTGAACAGAGTCCCGTGTTCCACATTATTTATTACACTCACGTCCCACATTTTTCCCCTCCAGGGAGCTCACAGTGGGGCACCGTGGTCCTCTGCTCCCCATTTCACCCCCCACAACAATCCTGCGAGGTTGGCAGGGCAGAGAGAAGGCAGGGACCGCCCCCCAGGTCAACCAGGGCTGAGCAGGGGGCATTCAAATCCTTTCCACCCAGGTCTTAGTCCGACACTCTAGCCATTGCACCACGCTGCCTCTCCCTGCCCTGACATTCTCTGCTTTTCTCTCTCTCTCTCTCACGCACACACCTGTGCTTGCACCTGCCAACGCTACTCCGTCCCTGGCCAGGTGAGTGCCAAAGGATTTCATGCACATGGTTTTGGGGAAGGAGATATAAACACCGACATTTCCAGACCGGCAGGTTTAACCAACGGCTGGTTTGCTTTGGCAGAGGAAGCCCGCCATCCAGTTTTGAGCTTCCTGGTGTTGCGGGGAGAAAGTATGTGCTCAAGAGCACCCATGGGTGGGGGTTGGGGGAAGGGCAGCAGCTCAGGTATCCCAGCTCCCAGCCTCTCCCTACCTGGCCTTTTCCAAACTCCTCGCGCCTTTTATCCCATGAAGGGAATCTGCAAAAAATGGTTCCCCTCTGTCTTCTTAAAAGAACAAACCTGCTAGATCAGGACATAGCTTACCTAACCCAAACACAATTTGCCTAGTCCTCTTTTATAGCCACCTAAGTTGGTGACCACCCCTGTGGCAGGGAGTTCCACAGGTTAACGCTCTCTCCTCTCTCTCTTTTTTTTCCCTAGAGGGGATCGCTCTGACCTCTCATTTTCCCACGGGTGGGTAGCAGGGATCTTCGCTCCTGATAAAGGAATCCCGCTCCCATCGAAGCCATTCGTTTGAAGTTAATGTTAGGAAGAGCCTTCTGAGCGCAAGAGCGGTTTGGCAGCAGAGGGAACACTCCACTTCAGAAGGTGGCGAGCCCTTGAAGGTCCCGTGTGACTCTATAGCTCTGCGATTCTACTTTTTCTTTGTGGGGTGGGGATAGCTCAGTCGGGAGAGCACGGGACTTTTAATCCCAGGGCAGTGGGTTCGAGCCCTGCGCTGGGCAAAAGATTCCTGAATTGCAAAGGGGTTGGACTACAGGACCCATGGGGGGCCCCTCCCAACTCTCCAGTAATAATAATAATAATAATAATAATATTTTGTACCCCACCCATCTGGCTGAGTTTCCTCAGCCACTTTGGGCGGCTTCCAATCAAGTGTTAAAAACAATACAGCATTAAATATTTTAAACTTCCCTAAACAGGGCTGCCTTCAGATGTCTTCTAAAAGTCTGGTAGTTGTGTTTCTCTTTGACATCTGGTGGGAGGGTGTTCCACAGGGCGGGTGCCACAACTGAGAAGTCCCTCTGCCTGGTTCCCAGTAGCTTGGCTTCTCGCAGTGAGGGAACCGCCAGAAGGCCCTCGGAGCTGGACCTCAGTGTCCGGGCTGAACGAGGGAGGTGGAGAGGCTCCTTCAGGTCTACTGGGCCTTTGAGGCCGTTTAGGGCTTTCAAGGTCAGCACCAACACTTTGAATTGTGCTTGGAAACGTCCTCAGAGCCAGTGTAGATCTTTCAAGACCGGTGTTATATTGTCTCGGCGGCCGCTCCCAGTCACTAGTCTAGCTGCCGCATTCTGGATTAGTTGTAGTTTGCAGGTCACCTTTAAAGGTAGCCCCACGTAGAGCGCATTGCAGTAGTCCAAGCGGGAGATAACCAGAGCATGCACCACTCTGGCGAGACAGTCCGCAGGCAGGGAGGGTCTCATCCTGGTACCAGATGGAGCTGGTAGACAGCCGCCCTGGACACAGAACTGACTTGTGCTTCCATGGAGTCCAAAATGACTCCCAGGCTGCGCACCTGGTCCTTCGGGGGCACAGTTACCCCATTCAGGACCAGGGAGTCCTCCACACCTGCCCTCCTCCCGTCCCCCCAAAACAGTCCTTCTGTCTTGTCAGGATTCAACCTCAATCCGTTAGCCTCCAATTCTCTGCTCTTGCAGCCGTGTTTCCCAGTCGGATCAGGCACAGCAGAGGAAGTCCCCCTCCCACCCCTCCAGAGGAACGGCTCTTCCACAGAACCTGGGAGTGGCGAGGAGACGGGAGTTTTGATTTCGCGAGCGGCTTTTATCGCTCATCTGCAGCGCAACGGCTTTCCCTCGGGGGGCACAGATCCGGCAGTTGGGCTTGGGCTGGGCGCCGGGAGCCCATCTGCACCGCTCTGGGGGCTGAGCTCACTCCCCCCTCTTCTGTTCTGCTGCCAGAACACCTGGGTTCTCTGGGCAGGTCTGAGTGGGCTACAGCAAGGCAGCCGAAGGTGCGCCAAGACGCCGGGCAGGTTAAGACAAGATGCGCCGCAGCCCACGTTGTGCCACTGGAGACTCCAGCCTCTCCCGACAGCCCTTTGCAGGTGGAACTAGCAAGAGAGGTGGGGGAGACCCCGAATAGTAAGCTCCCTTATACTCAAACAGACCACTGGCCCATGTAGTTCAGTACTGACTACTCTGGCTGGCAGCAGAGGCTCTGGACAGCTGGCCTTGGTGAAGACTTGACGTTTTCATCCCCCCAAAAAAGTTTTTGATTTGAGTTCCTACTAAAATGAGGCTGCATTTTAATGTTGTATTTTAATCTTGTTTTTAAGTTGTACAGTGGTACCTCAGGATGAGTACTTAATTCATTCCGGAGGTCCATACTTAACCTGAAAATGTTCTTAACCTGAAGCACCACTTTAGCTAATGGGGCCTCCTGCTGCTGCCGGAGCACGATTTCTGTTCTCATCCTAGAGCAAAGTTCTTAAACTGAGGTACTATTTCTGGGTTAGAGGAGTCTGTAACCTGAAGCGTCTGTAACCTGAAGCATATGTAACCTGAGGTACCACTGTATTTCAATCAATTGTTTTATAGTGGTCTTAGCCGCCCTGAGCCCGATCTTTGCTGGGGAAGGATATAAATAAAATTTGATAAGAAGAAGAAGAAGAAGAAGAAGAAGAAGAAGAAGAAAAGAGGGCTTCCCACAGCTATACCACAAAACACACAGGGGTAGCCAGAGAGCCAACTCCAAGCTACAAGAAAGGAGGTTTTGACTAAACATGAGGAAGAACTTTCTGACAGCAAGAGCTGTTCAACAACGGACTCTGCTTCCTTGGAGGTTTTTAAGCAGAGGTTGGATGGCCTGCCGGTCAGGGATTCTTCAGCCAAGGCTCCTGAATCGCAGGGGGTTGGGATGGATGACCGCCAGGGTCCCTTCCACCCCTACAATTCCATGATCCTAGGAGTTTTCGGCAGCAGGCAAGCGGGCATGCCTTTACATGACCAGTTCTTCTTAGGAAACGCCCAGAGCTTGACAGGGAGCCTGCAAACGGACGTGGTGATGAAGAATGTGAGAAGAGTCGGGTCCAGCATCCGACCAGGTGTCCATTATGGGAAACCCCCAAGCAGGATCCTGGCCTTCCCCCCTCCTCTGGCAACTGGCATTGTGGAGGCAGAACACAGCTATCCTGGCTGGGAGCCATCAACAGCCCGCCATGAAATTATCCAATCCTCTTCTAAATCCATCCAGGTTGGTAGTTGCCATTGCCTCCTGTGGCAGGGAGTTCCACAGTTTAACCATGTGCTGCTTTCTGTAATCTGTCCTGAATCTTCCAACATTCAAATTCTAGTCTTATAAGAGGTGGAGAGAAAACAACAGCCCTCGATCCACTTCAGGGGTCCCCAAACTAAGGCCCGCGGGCCGGATAAGGCCCAAGGGACTCGTTTATCCAGCCCGCGGTGACCCCCACAGCCGCCCGCTCTTACCGGCGCTGCACGGCTGCCCAATTCCGGGTCGGAGGAGCACCGGAAATAACTTGTGCGCATGAGCAAGCGTTATTTGTGCATGTGCAAGCATTATTTCCGGTGCACATCCGGGTCGGAGGAGGCCCGTGCACATGCGCACAAGCTATTTCCGGTGTTCCTCCGACCCGGAAGTGCGCCGGAAATTGCGTGTGCGCACGCACTCCCCTGTGCAATCAGCGCTGGAGACACTGGCCCAAGGCGCGATAAGTTTGCTGACCCCTGATCCAATTTCTCCATGCTGTGCAGTT
Organism: Podarcis liolepis; assembly: GCF_965112155.1. Classification (NCBI taxonomy): domain Eukaryota; kingdom Metazoa; phylum Chordata; class Lepidosauria; order Squamata; family Lacertidae; genus Podarcis; species Podarcis liolepis. The sequence goes on along the minus strand of NC_139573.1, from coordinate 1,976,354 downwards.
TGGCAAACTTCTATTGTGAAATCCCAGTGACCACGCTCGTGGCGCTAGGGAACAGGCGCCAAAGAACGTGCGCCAGGTCCCCTTCTCCCACTCCGAACTTCACCAGCTCCGTGCAGGGAAGCCTGACGAGGTTTAAACACGGGAAACACACCTGTTCCAAGAGGGAACGGCAACAGGCAGGGGGCTGAGAGCATCCTTCCGACAGGTAAGGGTGTGGCCTCTGCAGGGCAGACAGCTGTGCCGTCAAGCCCTCGGGGTTTTGCCAAGCAAGCGAGATTCCATTTGTGGAGGCTCAGCGCAGGCCTGATGAAAACCCAGCGTATCTCTTGGTCTGAACCCAGGAAGCTGATTTACTGTCCGTATAGTTAAAGCTGTGGTTTTTTCCCCCAGTAGTGATGTATGGAAGTGAGAGCTGGACCATAAGGAAGGCTGATCGCCGAAGAATGGATGCTTTTGGTACTGGAGGAGACTCTGGAGAGTCCCATGGACTGCAAGAAGATCCAACCTCTCCATTCTGAAGGAAACCAGCCCTGAGTGCTCACTGGAAGGACAGATCCTGAAGCTGAGGCTCCAAGACTTTGGCCACCTCCTGAGAAGAGAAGACTCCCTGGAAAAGACCCTGATGTTGGGAAAGATGGAGGGCACAAGGAGAAGGGGACGACAGAGGATAAGATGGTTGGACAGGGTTCTTGAAGCTACCAGCATGAGTTTGACCAAAGTGCGGGAGGCAGTGGAAGACAGGAGGGCCTGGCGTGCTCTGGTCCAGGGGGCCACGAAGAGGCGGACACGACTAAACAACAACAAAAGCTAAGTATTGCCAACAGGGCTTCAGGTTCTTCCCAGTTCTATCCAAATATGTCTGTGAACTTCAGGAAGAACTTTCTGACAGTGGAACGGAAAGCAGGAGAACTTTCATCCCTAGTTTTTTAAGCAGCGGTTGGACGGCCTTCGATCCAGGATGATTTGAGTTGCAATTCGCACGTTGCACTCAGCGTTCGAAATTCCCTGGGCGCCAGGCAGGTTTTGCTACCAGAGGCAAAGACGCACGTCTTGTTTTCTGCGCAGCCGTTGAGAATCACAGACCCCTTGCTGGGCATCTCAGTCCTCCACCATCATCACATTCAGGAAAATGAGGACAGGGATGGGTGCAGATCCACACGACTGTGCTGAAGCCATTCCACTCCAAGGGAATCCACAGACCACGGTTTAGGAATCTCTGCCTTAGCCCATAGTTCAAAAGCATTTCCATGGCGTGTGTTTCTCCTTCTTTCAAGCGGGGACAAGCGAACTGTTGTAAGAGACAGTCAAGCAATGTAGCTGAGGTCATAGAATCAGAGGACTTTGGCTCTGGAAGGGACCTCGAGGGTCATCCAGCCCAACCCCCTGGTGAACAGACGTCCCGTTGTGGTCTGAGGTGCCTTTTGGTGGTTAGCTTATATACCTGAGTTACATTGGCTCCCAGTCCATTTCTGAGTGTTGGTGCTGACCTTGAAAGCCCTGTTGTTGTTGTTTAGTGGTGTCCGCCTCTTCGTGACCCCCTGGACCAGAGCATGCCAGGCCCTCCTGTCTTCCACTGCCTCCCACAGTTTGGTCAAGCTCATGTTTGTAGCTTCGAGAACACTGTCCAACCATCTTGTCCTCTCTCGTCCCCTTCTCCTTCTGCCCTCCATCTTTCCCAACATCAGGGTCTTTTCCAGGGAGTCTTCTCTTCTCATGAGGTGGCCAAAGTCTTGGAGCCTCAGCTTCAGGATCTGTCCTTCCAGTGAGCACTCAGGGCTGATTTCCTCAAGAATGGAGAGGTTGGATCTTCTTGCAGTCCATGGGACTCTCCAGAGTCTCCTCCAGCACCAGAATTCAAAAGCATCCATTCTTTGGCCATCAGCCTTCTTTATGGTCCAGCTCTAACTTCCATACATCACTACTGGAAAAACCATAGCTTTAACTATGCAGACCTTTGTTGGCAAGGTGATGTCTCTCCTTTTTAAACCACCAGATGTCAAAGAGAAGAACAACTACCAGACTTTTAAAAGACATCTGAAGGCAGGCCTGTTTAGGGAAGCTTTTAACGTTTAACAGACCACTGTTATTTTAATGCTTTGTTGGAAGCCGCCCAGGGTGGCTGGGGAGACCCAGCCAGATGGGCAGGGCATAAATAATAATAATGCTATCTGCAAGGGGGTTGGACTAGATGACCTGTGGTGCCCCCTTCCCCATGGCTGCTTGACGTGTGATGCCTTGACTTGAGGGCAGGCCGTTCAGGCCTTGCAACAGCCCCCTTTTCTCAGAGGTGCTCAGACTTTTCGGCAAGTGGAAATTCACAGCTGTCTTTCCTACCCACAGGGAGCGCCTCTGCAGCTAAGCCTCAAACTAAGCCTCTCTGATGAGCCAGGAGCTCAGAACAAACAGCGCAGCTTCCTTTTTGGCCCTCGATTTGTGCTGGTGCCACACTTATCGGCCACCTGGGAAAGAAGATCCAGGTAGAAGTTCCACACCTTGCCAAACACCACAGCTGCAGTGGAGATGATTCTCCCCGCCTCTCACCCGTTTGCACCACATGAACCACGCAATCGGCAAAGGGGTGCCACAAGAGCTTCTCTCCTAGGGGGTGCCACCCAGAACATCCCCCGTTCTGCTGCTCCAAGCCTCCTTGGTCCCTCTGCCTTCCTCGTGTGCCGCGGCAGCCTAACACCCCCCCTTGCATTTAAGCACTAGCCTGGTAGCCACAGGTGGTAAGGAGTAGCAGGCAGGCAAGAAAGCGACCTAGCGCAAGGGGGGGGGGGCGAGCGCACCGCAGCGCTCCTTCCTTCCTCTGCTCCCAGCTCAGGAACGCAGCAGGATTCTGCAGCGGTTGGGATGGTGGAGCCAATAGCCCTCCTAAAAATATCAGAATAGCCCCGTTGGAACATGACAACAGCCCACCTGGAGAGCATCCTGTTTCTCACAGTGGCCAGATGCCACAAGCAGGATTTGAGTGCAAGTAGTGGCTGTTGATTGCCCCCTCTTCCTCCATGAATTTGTCAAATCCTCTCTTTTAAAGCCAAAGTAATAATAATATTTTATTTATATCCCACCCTCCCCAGCTGAAGCCAGGCTCAGAGCGGCCAACAACATTAAAAGCAGCACAGTTCACATAAAATCACAATCAATCAACTGAAAAATTCTAAAATCCTGTGGGAGGGAGTTCCATAGTTTAACCATTTGCTGGTCTTCGGTCCAACGCAAATCATGAAACGTCTTAGGTCTGGGCTGCTGGAAGAAGCCGCATTCCCTCATATGACCCTGTCCAGGTATTGATACTTGGGGGGGGGTGTCTCTCAGTCCCACCCCCCTCTCAGGCCCGCTTGGTGGGGACGCCGGAGAGGGCCTTCTCAATGGCGACTTCTCCAGGCGACTTTGGAAGTCCCTTCCTGGAGAAGTCAGACCGGTTCCCTCCTCGTCCCTCGTCGGCAGGTGAAAACCCTTCTTATTCCAAGTAGCTTTGAGGAACTCAATGCTTTCAACGCCGTGCTGTGTTTATTGTAATTATCTGTATGTTCCAAATAGGTATTTTATATTTATAAACAGTTTTAATTCTATTAGCGCTTAATCACTTTTTAATGACTCCCCCGCCCACAGCAATATTTTTAGCTGTTCCTATTTTTATCTGTAAGCCACATACATACGCAATATTTATATTGTATATAAATATACAATAACAACAAGTCTTGCTCCGAAGCTGTCCAAACACTGCACAATTCACAAGACCGTGCCTACCATGTGACGGCAAAGGTTGCAAATAAGGCTCATTTTGCTGCTTGAACTGCACCTTCTAGCAGCCAGCAAACAGAGTTATTTCGGACAGTCCAGAGATCACCAGCTCCCACAGTGGGGGAGAGATCTCCGAAGCGCTTGAGAACCGGCTGTGACAAACTGGCTGCACATTTTGAGGATGAAGCCGCTCAGTTTCAGAGCGACCTTGACTCTGAATTTATTGCATTTCCGTTTGATGTGCCCAGTGCTTCAGCAGGTGATGTCCTGTGCGGGTTTTTCTCAGCTCACGCAATCAGCTGAGGCCGCAATACTTCCAAACATTCGCCCTTAGGGCTTATTAAATCTGGCGGAAGGAGCCTGGTGCCATGAAACAGGCGGTGGTGCAGCCTCTCCTAAAGGGCCTTCTCGGTAGTGGCACCTGCCTTAAAGAGGGCCGCCTTCAGATGTCTTCTAAAAGTCTGGTAGTTGTTTTTCTCTCTGACATCTGATGGGAGGGCGTTCTACAGGGAGGGCGCCACCACCAAGAAGGCCCTCTGCCTGGTTCCCTGTAACTTGGCTTCTCGCAGGGAGGGAACTGCCAGAAGGCCCTCAGGACTGGACCTCAGTGTCCGGGCTGGACAATAGGGGTGGAGACGCTCCTTCAGGTCTACTGGACTGAGGCCATTTAGGGCTTTCAAGGTCAGCATCAACACTTTGAATTGTGCTCGGAAACGTCCTGAGAGCCAGTGTAGGTCGTTCAAGACCGGTGTTATGTGGTCTTGGCGGCCGCTCCCAGTCACCAGTCTAGCTGCCACATCCTGGATTAGTTGTAGTTTCCAGGTCACCTTCAAAGGCAGCCACACGTAAAGCGAATGGCAGTAGTCCAAGCGGGAAATAACCAGAGCATGCACCACTCTGGCCAGACAGTCTGCGGGCAGGTGGGGTCTCATCCTGCGTACCAGATGGAGCTGATAATCAGCTGCCCTGGACACAGAACTGACCTGCACCTCCATGGACAGCTGTGAGTCCAGAATGACTCCCATGCTGCACACCTGGTCCATTCAGGACCAGGGAGTCCCCCCACACCTGCCCCCTGTCCCCCAAGAACAGTACTTCTGTCTTGTCAGGATTCAACCTCAATCTGTTAGCCGGCATCCATCCTCCAACCACCTCCAGGCACTCACAGTGTCTTCCTTCCTACAGCAAGGCTGTATGCTGACGACACCCAGCTCTATTTCTCAATAACACATTAATCACGAGAGGCCGTGTAGGCCCTGGATGCAAGAGGCAAGGAAAAATAAGCTGAGCTTGACTCCTGGCCAGATGGAGGCACCGTGGGCGAGTGTCCGAGAAATTGGCCAACTTCCTTCCCTGGCCGCACTCACACCGAAGGAGTAGGCAGGCAGCCTAGGATCAAGACCCAGCTCTGCCACTGGAGGCCTAGGCAGTCCCAGTAACCTTTACCCGCTGCGACTGGTGCAACACGCACGGCCGTTCCTGGACCACAGTGACTTCAGGCCTGGATTACTGCAACACGTTCTGCATGAGGCTGCGCTTTGCACAATCTAGAAGCTGCAGCTAGCACAGAATGTTGTTGTTTAGTCGTTTAGTCGTGTCCGCCTCTTCGTGACCCCCTGGACCAGAGCACGCCAGGCACTCCTGTCTTCCACTGCCTCCCACAGTTTGGTCAAACTCATGCTGGTAGCTTTGAGAACACTGTCCCACCATCTCGTCCTCTGCTGTCCCCTTCTCCTTGGGCCCTCCATCTTTCCCAACATCAGGGTCTTCTCCAGGGAGTCTTCTCTTCTCATGAGGTGGCCAAAGTACTGGAGCCTCCGCTTCAGGATCTGTCCTTCCAGTGAGCACTCAGGGCTGGTTTCCTTCAGAATGGAGAGGTTGGATCTTCTTGCAGTCCATGGGACTCTCAAGAGTCTCCTCCAGCACCAGAATTCAAAAGCATCCATTCTTCGGCGATCAGCCTTCTTGATGGTCCAGCTCTCACTTCCATACATCACTACTGGGATGCTCTACAGAATGCTGCAGCGCAATTGCTGACGGGAGTGAGGCCTCGTCAGCACCTGTGCTCCGAGACCTGCGCTGGTTTCTGGTTTGCTCCGGGGCCGAGTTCGAGGTGTTGCTATTAGCGTATAAAGCCCTTTGAGAACATGGGACCAGTTTACCTGTGAGGTTGCCTGACCCCACATGCACCCGCTTAACCGCTTTGATCAGCACCTAAACTTTGGAACTCCCTGCCTAGAGATATCTGGAAAGGCACCTTCACCGTATTATCTTTTGGCACCTGCCTAAAGCGTTTTCTGCCTAGGCAAGCGTTTCATCTCTTTTTTAGCTACAGTGGTACCTCGGTTTAAGTACTTAAATCGTTCCGGAGATCTGTTCTTAACCTGAAACTATTCTTAACCTGAAGCACCACTTTAGCTAATGGGGCCTCCTGCTGCTGCCGGAGCATGATTTCTGTTCTCAACCTGAAGCAAAGTTCTTAACCTGAAGCACTATTTCTGGGTTAGCAGAGTCTGTAACCTGAAGCGTATGTAACCCGAGGTACCACTGTACTGTTGACATTTGAACGTTGAGATGCACCTGCTTTTGACTTGTTCTCTAATGAGCATGTTATTTCTTTATATTATCGTAAACTGCCTTCCAAAGGTTATCTTATGGCCAGGTAATAAAGGAACATGGGGACGAGGGTGGCGCTGTGGGTTAAACCACAGAGCCTAAGGCTTGCCGATCAGAAGGTCGGCGGTTCAAATCCCCATTATGGGGTGAGCTCTTGTTGCTCAGTCCCTACTCCTGCCAAACTAGCAGTTCGAAAGCACGTCAAAGTGCAAGTAGATCAATAGGTACCACTCCGGCGGGAAGGTAAACGGCGTTTCCGTGCGCTGCTCTGGTTCGCCAGAAGCGGCTTAGTCCTGCTGGCCACATGACCCGGAAGCTGTACACTGGCTCCCTCGGCCAATAAAGCGAGATGAGCACCGCAACCCCAGAGTCGGCCACGACTGGACCTCTAATGGTCAGGGGTCCCTTTACCTAATAAAGGAATGGCACCCCCAAAAAGCAATCCACCGCTAGAAGTGGAAAACTCATGCAGAAGCAGGAGCGGCAAGTGGGCTGAGGGGCTACGTTTCTACTTGCGGGGAACCACCCCAGCGTAACTTCACGGGGCGGCTTTAGAACCGCTGCTTCGTGGCCACCTGGTTCCTGCATTGCAGGGGGGGTGGACTGGATGACCCTGAGCGAGGAGCTCCCCTTCCAGCCAGCCCTCCTCTTCCACCCTCCCTCTCATTGCCACTTCAGGTCTCCCCCACCTCTTCCTGGGACCCCGCACTCCTCCCCCCGCCCCACTGCTCTTCGAGGTAACGCGTTCCCACGTTACGCACGCCAACACGCGAGGGAGCCTGGCCCTGCCCCCCGCCCCTCCCACGTGACCGAGCCCCGCCCCGCGCGACTTACCCGCTCCGGACTCATCACATCACCAGCGGCGGGTGGGGGAGGGGTCGCGGAAAAGGGGGCGGGGCCTAGAAAGGAGGGGGGGAGACCCGGAAAAGCTTTCGCGGCGGCCTGAGGAGAAGAGAGAGAGAGAGAAAGAGAGCGCGGCGCCCGAGCCAGGCAAGGAGGAGACCTCGCAAGGGCCGCCGGGAAAAAGCAGCGCGGGGCGGCCGGGCGCATGCGCTCCTCCTTCCTCCTCTCCGCCGCCTCTTTCCCTTCCCAAATCTGGCGCATGCGCCTACGGCTCTTTCTCTCACGCGCAGCCTCCGCCGAGACTTTTCCCGCCCTTTTTTCCCCGCCCTGCCGCGCTGAGCATCATGGGAAGCGTAGTCCTTCCCCTCACGAGCTTCCCTCAGAGATTTCAGACATCTCCTTGAAATGCTATTTCATACCAGCGCCTGACTTGTGAAAAATAATAGAAAATGTAATTTTTATTTTGTTTTATATTCTCTTGGGGGTCAAGAAGAGGTGTACTGTATAGGTTTTGTTTTTGTTTTTTTGAGGAGTTCACTAATGCTTTTGCTATTATAATTTTATATATATATATAAATATTTATTAAAGTTTTCACAATATTACATAATAAAAAAAGAAAAAAATAAGAAGTATAAAAACAGTTAAAAATAATTCCATCTTTACATCACTTATCTTTCATTTACTTGTTTCCCGGACCTCCTCATACCTCCCTTTTTTGTATTCCAGTTCAATTTATTAGTTCAGCAATTCCTTTCCCTCCTTATTATCCTGATCTTTAATCTTAATATATTATAACATTAAATTTTTACCTATTAAAAATCCATTTTTTCCATATTCTTTTAAAGGTGTACTGTATAGTTTTGGCTAAGTATAATAACAAGCCCTGTCCAGACCTGAACAGACTAGATTTGTGTGTGTTTCAGCTGCTGCTGATTTTAATCTCTTTTTAAAAAATACTTTTAATACCTGCTTTTAACTCTCTCTGTGTGAATATATGCACACGTATATATAGAGAGAGTATTACACATGCACACAGATATTTATATATATATATATATATATATGCTTTCGTAGATTTTCACGGGTACAGGAATGCAGGTTTTGGTGTCTTCGGGTGTCTTCCCGTGTAAGAGTTGGGGTGTCTAGGCGACGTTTCGACGAGGTCTCACTCGTCATCTTCAGGCTGGTGCTTTCGGCTTCTTAACAAGTCTGCAAAGTCTGCCCAGCCACGTACATTGGACAAACAAACAGACGAATAAATGCACGTATCGCAGAACACAAGAATGCCGTCAAAAAAGAAGAAAAAACTTCCTCTCTTTTCCAACACATGAAAGAAACAGGACACGAAATTAATTTTGCAGATTCCAAATTGCTCTTTAACATGGAACATCACCACAAGAGAATAATCATGGAAGCCATCGAGATAGAGAAACACCCTCACAACATGAACAAGCGTGACAACACGTCCCGCCTGCCAGACATCTGGAAATTAGCCCTCCCCACAAAAACCGACACCAGAACCAGAGGCACACATAACGCCATCACCAATCAACCACACCAGACCCAAACCCAGACCCTCTCCACAGATAAATTACAGACACCATCCAGTAGCCAAACCATAGTGGCACCTCCGGATGCTGCACCCCCCTGCAATCCCTACACAGATCTGGCTGGCACAGGGCACAAAACCACAGCTCGCCCCTATACACGAAGCCAAGCCAGAGCACAACTAAGTGCAGTACAGCCATCTTCTCAGAAAAACTCTTCACAAGCTCAAGAGGTCAAGACACGAAAGCTTTAGCAACTAATCCACACCTAATGACCCACCTAAGTGGTACTCAGAATATCACTCAAGAAATCACTCAAGATATCCCTCAAGTAATTAAGGAACAAAAGAAGAAAAGGCACACTAACCTGGGAACTTCCTCTCTGCCCAGAACGTTGGAGGCTATACACCACACCCCCTCAACAGTATTTATAGGAACTCAAACACTGAGATCCTGCTCTGTTCCAGTAACAAGAAGCCGAAAGCACCAGCCTGAAGATGACGAGTGAGACCTCGTCGAAACGTCGCCTAGACACCCCAACTCTTACACGGGAAGACACCCGAAGACACCAAAACCTGCATTCCTGTACCCGTGAAAATCTACGAAAGCATATATATATATATATATATATATATATATATATATATATATATATATATATATAGTATATATAGGATAGGAGATGAATGCATTAAATTTTTAATGCCTAATAATAATAATAATTTATTATTTATACCCCGCCCATCTGGCTGAGTTTCCCCAGCCACTCTGGGCGGCTGCCAATCATGTGTTAAAAACAGTACAGCGTTAAATATATGTTTCAAAATAATGTTTTACTATGTTTTTATATGTGCTGTAAGCCGCCCAGAGTGGCTGGGGAAACCCAGCCTGGTGAGCAGGGTATAAATAATAACATTATTAATATTATTAACTGTTAATTATTAAATCCACAGAGCTCAGGCAGCTGTCCGTCAAGGATTCTCCAACTGCGATTCCTGCGTTTGCAGCAGGGGGCTGGACTAGATGTCCCTTGGGGGTCCCTTCCAACGCTACAGCAGCCCTACGAAGTAATAAGAAACGCAACAGAGGCAACACAAGAGGGAAGCCGTGTTTCTCCGCTTCCCGTTTATTTTGCACAACCAGAAGAGACCCTCCTCGCCCCACGTGGCAATAGTGCTTCTGCTCTGGTCTAGCGCTCCGACGCTCTCCGTTTGGGGCTGCGCTGTTTCCTTCTGTCCTGCACGACCTCCCACAGCCGGTGCCGGATGACTTGGAGGATGCTGGAGACCTCGCGCAGCAGGGATTCATCCAGCCGGGCGTCTTGGTCCGCGGCGGCTTCTGCACCCTGCGTGGGGAAGGGGGGCCATTGTGGCTGAGTGGGCGGGTCACCTGCCTGGCATGCAGAAGGCCCCCGGTCCAGTCCCCAGCAGCACCTCCAGGCAGGGCTGCAAAAGACTCCCTTTCTGAAACCCTGGCGAGCCGCTGCTGCCAGTCAGTGTGGGCACCACCAAGCTGGATGGACCAATGGGTCTGATTGGGAAAGGCCTGCAGCTCGACAAGAGAGCGCCTGCTTGGCATGCAGAACGACCTGGGTTCAATCCCCAGCAGCACCTCCAGGCAGGGCTGCAAAAGACTCCATTTCTGAAACCCTGGCAAGCCGCTGCTGCCAGTCAGTGTGGGCACCACCAAGCTGGATGGACCAATGGGTTTGATTGGGAAAGGCCTGCAGCTCGACGAGAGAGCACCTGCTTGGTGTGCAGAAGGACCTGGGTTCAATCCCCAGCAGCACCTCCAGGCAGGGCTGCAAAAGACTCCCTTTCTGAAACCCTGGAGAGCCGCTGCTGCCAGTCAGTGTGGGCACTACCGAGTTGGATGGACCAATGGGTCTGATTGGGAAAGGTCTGCAGCTCGATGAGAGAGTACCTGCTTGGTGTGCAGAAGGACCTGGGTTCAATCCCCAGCAGTGTCGCTAGGTAAGGTTGGGAAAGGCACTCAGGCCTTAAACCCTGGCGTGCCAAGCTGCCAGCCAGTGTGGGCAATACCACTATGGACCAAGAAGGCAGCTCTGTTCCCAGGCTTATCCCTAGAGAAGCGCAAGGGCTCAGCCTTGGAACACAAGAAATGGGCCATAAAGGGGACGGTACCTTTGACATGGGATGCGGGTGGCGCTGTGGGTTAAACCACAGAGCCTAGGACTTGCCAATCAGAAGGTTGGCAGTTCGAATCCCAGCAACGGGGTGAGCTCCCGTTGCTCGGTCCCTGCCCCTGTCAACCTAGTACAGTGGTACCTCGCAAGACGAATGCCTCGCAAGACAAAAAACTCGCTAGACGAAAGGTTTTTCCGTTCGCGATTTGCCTCGCAAGACGAATTTCCCCTATGGGCTTGCTTCGCAAGACGAAAACGTCTCGCGACTTTGTTTCCTTTGTCTAAAAACAAAGACATGTTTTGTTTATAAAGTTAATTTATTTTCCCTTCAATTTTTGAACTGCTCTTTACAGTATGTGTGACTTTAAAGAGCAGTTAATAAACTGTTGTTGTACCAAATTTGGCTTTGTTTGGACTTTTTTTGACCATAGGAACGCATTAATTGATTTTCAATGCATTCCTATGGGATTTTGTGATTCGCAAGACGAAAAATTCGCTAGACGACAAAACTTGCGGAACGAATTAATTTCGTCTTGCAGGGCACCACTGTAGTTTGAAAGCACGTCAAAGTGCAAGTAGATAAATAGGTACTGCTCTGGCGGGAAGGTAAACGGCGTTTCCGTGCGCTGCTCTGGTTCGCCAGAAGTGGCTTAGTCCTGCTGGCCACATGACCCGGAAGCTGTACGCCGGCTCCCTTGGCCAGTAAAGCGAGATGAGCGCCACAACCCCAGAGTTGGTCATGACTGGACCTAATGGTCAGGGGTCCCTTTACCTTTTCCTTTGACACGCCTCTGAAGAAGTGCGGGAGGCTTCCATCTTTCAACCACCAAGGCAGAAATCGAGCCAGGGAATAGAACCTGTTTTTCAGGGCAGCAGCCCAGTCCTGGAACATGCGAGATTAAAAAAGGGATTTTTGTTTTCCCCCTGAGCATAGGCACAGTGCCTTGTATGCCCCTGAGCAGCCCTAGACAGACCTCACAGCAGGGAAAGGATTTCCGGGGTGGGGGTGGGGGCAACCTCCAGGGAAGAGCATCTCCTTAGAATTGCAGAACTTGAAGGGTTATTTGAGTCCACCTTCCGCAATGCAGAAATCACAGCTATTCGGTGGCACAGCAGTTGCACCCCCTGATTGCGCAAATTTTCCCTCACTCTCCCAGTAAACAGGTGATTCGCTCTCCCTTCCTGTCTTCCGCCTTACTAGAAGTCCCGGAACATCCTGAAGGCAGAGAGGAGGGCGTGAGCCAATTTGGGGGGAAGCGCATTTCACCCTCCCTGATCCCAACTGAATAAAGGAATAGATAAGAATAATCTTCCTTAATAACATGAGAAGAGCCCAATGGATCAAGCAATAGTAGCTGTTGTGGCTAATAGCTCTCTCCTCCTCCTATAATTTGTGAAGACCTATTTTAAAGGCATCCAAATTGCTGGCCATTATTGTCCCCCTGCGGGAGTGAGTTCCACACTTCAACTCTGTGTTTTGTGAAGACGGATTTTCTTTTATCTCTCCTGGATCTGCAGCGTTCAGCTCCGTGGGATGGCCATGAGTTCTGGTGTTAGGAGAGAAGGAGAAAGACTTTTCTCTGTCTGTTTCCTCCACAGGTGGTTAAAACCTGGTTCCGGCACAGCCTGCGAGGGCATGGAGTGGACATTTAGAACAAAAACAAGGGAGATATATCATTCGCCCTGCCTCTGAGTCTAGCCACACACAAAATTGGCAGGCAGACGGTTGAAAGGCAAAACAAAAAGATAAGTACTTCCCCAGACAACGTGCAATTATTCCTGGGGATTCATGGCCACCAGACGCTGCGATGGTCAGTAGCATAAATAGTTTTCTGAGCAGAGCTAAACAAACACATGGCGGGCCGCTGAGCCTTCCCGTGGAGAGCCAGCGCTGCTGCAACTTCCCTTGCGGAGATAAGCGAAGGCATGTCTCAACAAGAACAGGAAATCGAGATTGCCGCCATGTTGGCTGCGAGAAGAGGTGTGGACCAGGAATGAAATCGTGGGGTCACAGGCGGAGAGCTCAGCGTAGGTGTCGTCAACCTGGTGTGCGGCAGCCGTGGAAAAGGCAAATTCCATGCCAGGGATGGTTAGGGAAGAAACCGAAAACAAAACTGCCGATTTCATAACGCCGTTATACAAGCCTATGATGTGACCGCATGTGGAATACTCGGTAGCGTTCTGGTTGCCTCACCTCAAAAAGGATGCTGTCGAGTTGGAAAAGGGTTCAGAAAAGGGCAACCAAAATGATCGAGGGGATGAAGCGACTCGCTTGGAGGGAAAGCTACAGTGTTTGGGGCTTTTCAGTTTAGAGAAAAGGAGAGTAAAGCGGGGAAATGGGTAGAGGCGGAGAAAGAAGAAGAAGAAGAGGAGTTTGGATTTGATATCCCGCCTTTCACTCCCTTTAAGGAGTCTCAAAGCAGCTAGCAATCTCCTTTCCCTTCCTCCCCCACAACAAACACTCTGTGAGGTGAGTGGGGCTGAGAGACTTCAGAGAAGTGTGACTGGCCCAAGGTCACCCAGCAGCCGCATGTGGAGGAACAGGGAATCGAACCCGGTTCACCAGATTACGAGGCTACCGCTCTTAACCACTACACCACACTGGAAAGAAGATAGGGAAAAGTTTTTTCTCTCATAAATCAGGAACATGTGGACGTCCAATGAAGCTGAGCATTGGAAGCAGTGTTAGTAATTCAGATGTACAAGCTAGGGGCCAGATGGCACCTTGAATCTAGGTTACGGTCACCACAAAGGAATGTCTGTTCACCGGGGGGTTGGACTAGATGACCCTCGGGGTCCCTTCCAGCGCTAAATTTCTACGATTCTATGATCTCAGCTGCATTGCTTGACTGTAGCTCGCTCTTACAATTCACTTGTCCCAGGATGCAAGAGGGAGAAACACACACAATGGAAATGGGAATGCTATTAACTATGGACTAAAGCAGAGGCTTTTAAACTGTGGTCACCATCCTGGTGCCCAGAAATCTCCACGTAGACGCAACTGGACTCACACCAAGTAGCAAAATGCATCTGGTGCCTGAGGAATTTCAGAAACTTGATTGGGAGAAATAAAAAAATTCCTTCCGGTAGCACCTTAAAGACCAACTAAGTTAGTTCTTGGTATGAGCTTTCGTGTGCATGCACACTTCTTCAGATACACAGCCTTTAAGGTGCTACCGGAAGGAATTTTTTTATTTTGACTATGACAGACCAACACGGCTACCTATCTACTACTTGATTGGGAGATTCAGGGCAGGTAGAAAGTCCTTCACGCAGCACATGCTTAAACTGTGGAACTCGCTCCCACTTGGATGGCTTTAAAAGCAGATTAGAGGAATTCCTGGAGGAGGAGGTGGAGACTATGAACGGCTCCTAGCCACAGTGGCTCGGCTCGGCCTCCACGGTTGGAGGCAGCAGTGGTTCCGAATGGGCTACTGGACTGATCCATCAGCCAGACTTTTACAGAACCTCCAGGTCCCAAGGCAGTCTATCTCAATTCCTAGATTCTTAGGGGCATTTGGCCACTGCGAGACCAAGGTGATGGACTAGATGCTGGGTCCCTTTGGCCTGATCCAGCAAGGCTTGCCATCACAAAGAGGTGCTTTGCTTGAGCCGGCAGGCGGCCCTTACGCCCTCCCAGACTCACCCTTTGCCCTTTGAAGAGGAAGACATAAATTAGGGCGAGAGCGCCTGAGAGGACCAGCAGCAGCGGCAAGGTGCAGTCATCACTGGCTAGCCAGCCCCCACCAATCCCGAGGGAGCAGGCTTCCTCCTGCGGTTCACCCTGATCCGGGCCCAGCTCGCTGACCCTCTGCCTCCTCGAGTGGGCAGGGGTCGCCAAGATCCAGGCTAGGAAGAACAAGGAGGAACGCCACAGCCCCATGATTCTTGCAGGGATATTTGCGGCAGATAGCCGGTTGCTAGGGAACAGTTTCCAGGGAGACCGTCGTTTGAAGCTTCCGTGGACCAGTATGGGACAAAGTCAAGGGACCAAATCTGGAACCGGGGTGGTGTTAGGCTGAATACTTCTGCTTGAATCTGTTGTCCGGCACCAGGATGACCGGCCACCTGGCTGAGCTTTTCTGGGGAGATACTAGCCCAATGGTATTTCCTATGGATTTAGGTTTCTGACTTGTTGGTGGGCATTGTTCCCCTACCTTTGCCTTCCTGAACAGCATACGACTTGGCTCACTCACTTGAAACACCTGGAGCTACTTTGCTCTACCAATGCTTTGTTGTTGTTGTTGAGTCGTTTAGTCGTGTCCGACTCTTCGTGACTCCATGGACCAGAGCACGCCAGGCACTCCTGTCTTCCACTGCCTCCCGCAGTTTGGTCAAAGTCATGCTGGTAGCTTCGAGAACACTGTCCCACCATCTCGTCCTCCGTCGTCCCCTTCTCCTTGTGCCCTCCATCTTTCCCAACACCAGGGTCTTTTCCAGGGAGTCTTCTCTTCTCATGAGGTGGCCAAAGTCTTGGAGCCTCAGCTTCAGGATCTGTCCTTCTAGTGAGCACTCAGGGCTGATTTCCTTCATAATGGAGAGGTTTGATCTTCTTGCAGTCCATGGGACTCTCCAGAGTCTCCTCCGGCACCAGAATTCAAAAGCATCAACCAGTGCTTTAATATTTTTTATTTGGGGGGGGGGGTGGAACAGGACTTATTTATTTAATAGGTTTTATAGAGCGCTTGATTGTAAAAAAAAAGAGCAAACAAACCTCAATCGGTTTACGAAAAGACAGAACAAGAAAAATCTACGTTACTTTAAAGTAACGCATACGAAAATTGAAATATTAAAAGTTTTCTCTCTCAGCCTGACCTTCCTCACAGGGCTGTTGTAAATGAGGAAGGAGGAGAACCATGTACAATGCCATAAGTAGTTTTGACTTCCTATGATGTGCAGACTATTATGTTCTCACTCAGGAGGGCTGGTGGTGGTGGTGGTGTACAGTGGTTAGAGAGTGTCAAACTAACACCTGACTCAGCTGTGAAACTCACTGGGTGTGGCTCCCCCCCCCCCCGACACCTAGTCTGTATCCCTCTCGGCCGAACCTTATCATGCAGAGTTGTGAGCGGGGTGGAGAAAAGGTCGGCTAACAACCTATTGAATAAATAAGATTTAGCACACGAGAAGAGCCTTGTTCCGGATCAGGCCAGTGGCCCATCTGTGGCTGTGGGAAAACAGCAAGCGGGATTAGCGCACAGGAGCAATACTCTTTCCTCCTGCTGGAAAATTACCCCAAGGAGGTGGTGCTGGGGGGAGGTTGGTGCCAGATCACAACTCTGCTCAGCTTCCAGGGCTGCCTCTTGCAAGAAGTGTGAGGCGGGTGCTTTTATTGCAGCAGTGTGTGTGTGGGGGGGGGGTGTTGCCTAATGCTTCCAGACTGGGCTGGCCCACGACACAACAAACAAGGTGCTTTTCATCCCAGCAACTGTGCGTCGCTCAGTGCTGCTGTTTGTCCCATGCCCTGTGGGAACACGATGATCCTGCGCAGGAAGGGGGGAGAGGGGAAGAACAATAGCCCTTGTCACCCCGCCTGCGTGGCACGTGCCCCTCTGCTGCTGCCGCTGCTCACGCCAGGCTCCCTCCCGCATCCAGCGTTTCCCTGGGTGCGACTGGAGCCGCTGGTTAAGAGCGGGGGGGGGGGGGCTAAGACCTGGGAGAGACCAGGGTTCGGGGGGGGGAAACCCGTTTGGTGGCCATGCAACTCACTGGGTGACCCTGGGCCAGTCCTTGCCTCCTCTCAGCCTAACCTACCTCCCAGGGCTGTTGTGGGGATTAAGTGAGGAAGGGGGAGAACTATGTACGCCACCTTGAGCTCCTTGTAGGGAAAAGGTGGGATACAAGCGCAGTAAAATAAATAATAGAAACAGCTGCAGATTTTGGGAAGCTCACGGCCGGTTCCACCTGCTTCCTTCAAAGGGGAAGGGGGACGCTTGGTGCCCAGAGGGCAAGTAAGGCTCCTTATGCTCAGGGGACAGTTTGTGCTTGTGTGGGGGTTTTTTGGGTGTAGGAGGAAATTCCTTTGAGTTAGAGGTGGGGGCAGGAAGGGGATTCCTCCCTGGATTTTATGTACAGCTTGACTCGCTTACCAGAGCCACTCGGAGGCTGCCAAGGTCAGCAAGCTTCTTTACCTCATGGTGCAATCTTGGGGATGTGGGTTACTGTGGGATGGACTGCAGAGGCCTGGTGGGGCAGGCAGGGGATGTGGCCTCTGCGTGTGTGTGTGTGTGTGTGTGTGTGTGTGTGTGTGTGTTTGCCAGGTGGTGGGAGGAGTGCACTGGCGGTTTCTAAGCAGAGGTCGGACGGCCATCTGCCAGGGCTTCTTTAGCCGCGCTTCCTACATTGCAGGGGGCTGGACTAATGACCCTTGGGAGGGGGGGGTCCCTTTTCCAATTTCACTGTGATTCTGTAAATGTCCTGTGATGCCTCTACCGCCCTTCTTGCAGCTGCTTTCGACATTTGCATCATACACCGACAAAGCGTTTCCCCTCTGAACTGAACCCCCAGCCCATGCCCCCTTGAGCCCAGAGATCCACACGCCACACAGAGTGACATTAGCAGTCTTGTACTTTAATAACCTGAAATACTGCAAAAGTGTCCTTAATAGAAAATTTATTGCCAGCTCCACCCGCCCCCCGCACCCAACCTGGCCTGCACCCCTCGCCCCCAATCGTGTCTCCAGCCCCACACCCCATCCCGTTCCCCATTTCAATGGGGCAACTGCAGAGCTGTCCCAATGAGATTTGGCCAAGGGGTGTTAAGTCAGGCCCATAAGGGGCAGGCGGGAATCACTCCCAAGTCGGTGAGCGGCTTCCCTCCCCAAAAGCCCCCACCCCAGCCCACCAACCTGGCAGTCCCCCTCCGCAGCCGGTAAATCGTGTCTTTGCGCAAAAAAAAAAAGGTCCCCCCACTCCCAGAGCTGGGGGGGTAAAACCAAGTCCTGATTCCACCCCCGAAAAGGCACATGCTGTGTTAGTAGGCCCCCTTTCTCCCCCCCCCCAACCTCGCACCCCAAAAGGCTGGCTCCACACACACACACACACACACACACACCCCTTCCAGCAATGCTAGTGCCCCCCACCCACGTTTCACATCTGCGGGAAATCCATTAGTGAGTGCCCCCTCCCCAAAACACGCAAACACACACACACCCCTCAGTGTCCAAGTCCAGCCCCCTCCTGCTGCCGGCCCAGGGTCACGCGGCACCGCCGGAAGGAGGCTTGGCGTTGGCGTGGAGCTGGGCCTGGAAGCGGCTGAGCTGCTCTGCGCTGGCCAGGGAGCGCAGGAGGGCGTTCTCCTGCTCCAGCATGGCGTTGCGGTCCGACAGCTCCTTGATCTGCTCCCGCAGGATCTCCACCTCCTCCCGCACGGCAAACATCAGGTGGCTTTTCACCAGGTCCTAGAGAGGAGTGGGGCGCACACAGAGAGAGAGAGGCCAGGGACACCGTCAGGCATGTGGGAAGCCTCCACGCACAGGATCGTAGCGTATGTAAAGTACCATATTTTTCGCTCTATAAGACTCACTTTGTCCCTCATAAAAAGTAAGGTGAAATGTGTGTGCGTCTTATGGAGTGAATGCAGGCTGCGCAGCTATCCCAGAAGCCAGAACAGCAAGAGGGATTGCTGCTTTCACTGCGCAGCGATCCCTCTTGCTCTTCTGGATTCTGAGATTCAGAATATATTTTTTTTCTTGTTTTCCTCCTCCAAAAACTAGGTGCGTCTTGTGCTGTGGTGCGTCTTATAGAGCAAAAAATACGGTGGTTCATGCAGCACATCAACTGTGGAACTCCCTCCCGCAGGCTCTGAAAGAGGCCGTTTATCTCCCCAGCGTCTTTTGTAAAATCCTCCCCAGCTTCGGTAACCAACAGTTCCGCTGTATGGCAGCCTATTAATCCCTGAAAGGGGACGCGGGTGGCGCTGTGGGTTAAACCACAGAGCCTAGGACTTGCCAATCAGAAGGTCGGTGATTTGAATCCCTGCGATGGGGTGAGCTCCCGTTGCTCGGTCCCTGCTCCTGCCAACCTAGCAGCTCAAAAGCACACCAGTGCAAGTAGATAAATAGGTACCGCTCCGGCGGGAAGGTAAATGGCGTTTCCGTGCGCTGCTCTGGTTCGCCAGAAGCGGCTTAGTCCTGCTGGCCACATGACCCGGAAGCTCTACGCCGGCTCCCTCAGCCAATAAAGTGAGATGAGCGCCACAACCCCAGAGTTGGTCATGACTGGACCTAATGGTCAGGGGTCCCTTTACCTTTAATCCCTGAATGATGCCCCCTGCCCACCTCTGCTTTTAAACCTCCAATGAAAGAGAGTCCACTGCCTTCTGAGGTCATAGAATTGTAGAGTTGGAAGGGCCCCCCTAAAGATCATATAGGCCAGGCACGTCCAACTCCCGAGAGCCTGCGATTTTTGAGTTCGTTTTTCAATCCAACCAAAGATCGACCTGGAAAGCACCCGCGACTGACCAGTAGATCGCGATCGACATGCCTGCTACAGGCCAAAACTCCTGCAACAAAGGAGTCGCAGCCGACACACACAACCACAGAAACCCTGTGCCTACAACTGATTCTCAATTCTGATTTTCCAGCCTCCTCCTCCCAGACCAGACTGTCTGGTCCAGCTAGCTCAGCAACACTTGCCCTCCAGGATTTCAGCCCTTCTTGGAGCTGCTGAGGATTGAAGCAGGGACCCTCCAGCATGTAAAGACCCATGGATTGCCCTCACGACAACCCTCCCCTTGCAGAGGAGTACTCAGAGGCTGTTAAGAAGATAAGAGGCGCCTGCTGCATCACACCAATAGCCCACCTGGTCCGGCATCCTGTTCTCAGTGGCCTGCCAGGTGTCCAAATGGGGAGCCCCAAAACAGGATTCAAGCAAACCTCCTGTGGCTTCCATCCCTTGGTATTCAGAACCATCGCTGCCTCCAGCTGAAGAAGCAGGGCGAAGCCATCCTGGCTCATAGCCATCAATAGCCCTCTCCTCCCCCATGGATTTATCCCATCCTCTTTGTAGCCATCCAGATTGGAGCCGATAACTGCATCCTGTGGCAGGGAGTTCCATAGCTTAACCATACGCTTTAATTCCCACCTTATCGATGCAGCTGCTGTCCCAAACACACACCCCCTGCTAAACCTGGAGTTTTCCTGCCCTCAGAAAATCCGAAGGTGACGCCTGCTCCGCTTTAAAAGCACTCCCACCAGTTTTCCGTGGGTACCACTGTCCGTTACTTTTTATTTTTTTACATGGGCAGCTTTGATGAGGAGCAGCTTCTACAGAAGCGGCAGATAGCACAAAACGGGGAGAAGGGATGGGGAAACCCAGGGTTAAAGTCACATCTGAACGTAAGCCGCTCAGGTATGAACAAATAGATTGCCTAAAATGCATATTTTGTGGGCCAGTCTGGCTGGACCCTTGCTTTATTTCTTTTTCGAGAGGGATGCTCATCTGTTCACCCACTATGACCCTTTCCTGCCCATGTGCAGAGGGCTTCAGAGTCTGGACAGAGCTCAGCAGGGCCACAGCCCCAGCCAGGAGGGGGCTTGCCACATTTCCCCCACCCCTTGGACTCACCATGGCTTGTTCAATCTTGTTGTCTATGGCGATCATGCTGCTGTTGGTTCCGCTGTGAGGAAGAGACAGACAGGTGGATCAAGAGGCAAGACAGACAACACACACACACACCCCCCCCACCACTTCTGTTCTCACAAGACTTTCCTACTTGTATAATTATTGAGTTGCAAGATATGCCCCTAGGGTCATCTAGTCCAACCCCCTGCAAGGCTGGAACTACAGTGGTACCTCGGATTACATATGCGTCAGGTTACATACGCTTCAGGTTACACACTGCACTAAGCCAGAAATAGTGCTTCAGGATAAGAACAGAAATCAGGCTTCGGCGGTGTGGCAGCAGCAGGAGGCCCCATTAGCTAAAGTGGTGCTTCAGGTTAAGAACAGTTTCAGGTTAAGTACAGACCTTCGGAACGAATTAAGTTCTTAACCCGAGGTACAGCTGAAGACCACACTAGAAAATTCTTCCTAATGTTTCTTGGGAATCCCCTTTCTTGCAGCTTCAATCAATTGGTTCGGGTCTTTCGCTCTGGGGCAGCAGAAAGCAAGCTTGCCCCCTCTTCCGTGTGGGAGCCCTTTAAATATTTGGTCCTCACGTTCCCTCTCAGTCTCTTCCCCCCCAGGCTAAACATACCCAACTCCCTCAACCATTCCTCGCAAGGGCTGGTTTCCAGACGCTTGGTCATCTTGGTTTTATCCTCTGCACACCTTCCAGCTTGTCAATATCCCTCTTAAATTGTGGCGTCCAGAACTGGACACAGGACTCTGACCCCTCGATCTGGACACCAGACTCCGGTGGAATTGTGTTAGCTATTTTTGCTGCTGCATCACACGCTCAGCTCCCTTTGAGTTCGCCTCCCTCCTTTGCAACACAGGGACGGCATACACACTATACTTCTAAAACACTTTCCCCCCTCAAAGTATTCTGGGCACTGGAATCGTGGAGTCCTAGAACTACAGAATTGGAAGGCGCCAAAAGCGTTGTCTAGTCCAACCCCCACAATGCAGGAATCGCAACTGGGGGGGGGGGATAACCTTACAGTGTCCAAAATTCTTGCTGGGTGGGGGATTGCACTTCCAATGAGCTTGAATGGTATCGTCGCACAGCCACAAATATCTCTTAAACAAGACCTTGCTAGGCGCCATCCCCAGACAACACCACCTAATTCTTTACCCCCAAATGCATGCCTTTGTAATGCTTGTAAGAATTAAGTGGTAACGAGAACAAGACTTGAAGCGAGACCAGCGCACCTTTCACCTGCCAGTGAGGACAACTGCACCTGGGGGGCGGGTGGAGGAGGGCTAGCAGGGAAAGGCTTCTGTCTTGGGAGGCTGTGTGTCTCCAGACCCATTTGAGCCCCACCAGTTTAGTCGTGACACGCTGCAAAATAAGCACCCTAATTCTGTGCACACCCGGGTGGGTTTGGGGGTTGTTTTTCTGATTGAGGGGTTGCCCATCTTCCCCAAGGAGCCCAGGGCAGCAAAACAGATGCACCTTTCCTTAATAATAAAAAAGCAAAAACAGATTTAAACTTTCCAAAAAAACCTAATACAATTAAAGATACTTAAAAGCAGTTGCTTTTCTCTGCAGAGAAACCCTTGCCTTGATGCTTCCAGCTTGGGCCGCTTTGATCTCCTGAAACGTCAGCCCAGGGTTTCCTGGCAGGACTAGACCAAGCTCCCAATCAACACAGGGCTCCATTTGCACCCGTGGCCAGTCAAGGGCTCCAGGGAGCTCCCTTGCCTTTCCCCTACTCCAGAGGTGACTAACATGGAGCTCTACCACCAGGATCCCTGGCTATCGGGCAGCTGGGAACTGGCAGTCCAACAATGGCGGGAGATTCCCAGGTTCCCCATACCTGTTGCTAATCAAACACTCGGCCTCCTCCTGGCACACACAACAAGCTCGTCTGCATTTTTCACTCAGACCCTTCCTCCTGAGAGCTCCCCCATCCCTCCTCTATCCTCCCAGGAACCCTGCAAGGTAGGCCAGGGAGAGAGATTACTCCAAGGCTATGCAGTAAACAGGTTTGTGGCGGAACAGGGTTTTGAGGTTCTCCCTGGCCCACCCACAGTTGTCCTCTGATGCCCTTGACCCCACACTCCCTCCTTAGCCTCAGTACCCCTGCCCAACCATCAACGCCCCCCCCAAACACCCCCCATGCTTGCCTCAAACTCCCCCCCTCTACTACCTGTGCAGGACAAGCAGGAGGGAGACGAGGGTCTTGTCCACCTCTTTCTTCCGTCCGTTCAGCTTCCTGCGTCCCTTGGGGGTCTGTCTCGGCTTCGCAGGGGACAAGTCCCTGGAGTGGGCCGGGGAGGTGCAGCCCCGCTGCCGGGGGCGCCGGGGGTCCCTCGAATCGGGGAGCATGCAGCAGCCGCAGCCCTGGGGCTCCTGCTGCACCTCGAAGGCGCTCACCCTGGACTTGACAGACACCCCCAGGGAGTCCAGCGCCATAACGGCTCCCTCCTCAGGTCTTCCAGGTGCTGGCGGTCGAGGAAGGTCCTGCGCTTCTGGGCCGCCAGAGTCCTCAGGCGCCCTTTGACCCCTGGCCCAGATCCCTCCTTGCTAAGGTCCTCTTCCGCTCCCAGATCCTGCAGGAGCTGGCGGTGGTCTTCTGCCTAGAAGCGCTGCGGCAGGAACCCAGGAGTCCTGGGCGGAGTGAGGGGGCTGGGTGGCGGGAGGCGCTGAACCGCTGGGACGGGCTCCCTGGGCAGCGATGCCCAGCGGTGCTCCCTGGCCGGGCATAAATAGCCATCTCTGTGCCTGGCGCTCGGGCCCCCTCTCATTCACTCCCATTGGCCAAGGCCATGTGGCTCTGTGTGTGTGTGTGTGTTTATTCCTTTCTTTCTCCTCCCCACGCCCCACGCCCCATCAATGACAGCCAGGGACATCAGCTGCACCATTCTCCACTCTCCCCCCTTTCCACAAACACACACACACAGAGGACTTGTGCCCTGAGGAGCACCCTCAAATCAGATGGCCCCCCACCCACCCTGGAAGGGGAACAGCAAGATCAATGCTGTTTGCTTTGCCCACCCCCCCACCAAAAAAAGTCCACCTTCCCTTCACCCTTGCCTTGTTCTTGGCTGTGATGCAGCGGGGAGGGCGGACTCACAAAGGGGCCTTTATAAACCTGCCACCCTCTGTTTATGCCAATCCGGTCCGGGGGGGGGGAATGCCAGGGGGTGTGGGGACGTCGCCATGGAAACTGGGACCAGAGCCCAAAGGCATTACATAACGTAGCACCAGGCGCTCCTCAGCGGGGGGGCGGGGGGAGCTCCGGAGTCCAGCCCAGCCTTGGGGGGGGGGGGAGGAAAGAAGGAAGGTGTGTGTGTGTGTGTGTGTGTGCAGACACACACATACATGTGTGCATAGGGACTTCGGGGCTACTTGCAGTGAAGGGGAGAGAAAAAATGGGACCCAGGATTGTCCATAGGGCACTTGCGGCGGTGGCTTTGTGCTGGGAAATCCTGCGTTGCAGAGAGGTTGGACTAGATTGCAGTGGGGGGGGGGTCCCTTCTAATTCTATGACCTCAGGAGGCAATGGACTCTCTTTCATTGGAGGTTTGTAAAGCAGAGGCCGCACGGCCACCTGCCAGGGATTCTAATAATAATAATAATAATAATAATAATAATAATAATAATAATAATAATAATAATAATAAATTATTTATATTCCGCCCTCCCCAGCCGAAGCTGGGCTCAGAGCGGCTAACAACAGTAAAATGATACAACATTCTAAAATCATTTCATTACAAAATCAGTTCAAATTCTTTAGCTGCAATTCCTGCTTTTTGGTGGGGCTGGACTAGATAACCCTGCGGTGTCCCTTCCAACGCTACAGCTCTTGGATTCTAAGACCAAACGTCAGACGCAGAGACCTGGGTTCCCCTTCCCAAAGCCTGTTCGAAGAGGAAGCCTACTGATTTGAGAGGCACAAATACAAGATGGGTGACACCTGGCTTGAGAGCAGTACATGTGAAAAGGATCTAGGAGTCTTGGTTGACCACAAACTTGACATGAGCCAACAGTGTGACGCGGCAGCTAAAAAAGCCAATGCAATTCTGGGCTGCATCAATAGGAGTATAGCATCTAGATCAAGGGAAGTAATAGTGCCACTGTATTCTGCTCTGGTCAGACCTCACCTGGAGTACTGTGCCCAGTTCTGGGCACCACAGTTCAAGAAGGACACTGACAAACTGGAACGTGTCCAGAGGAGGGCAACCAAAATGGTCAAAGGCCTGGAAACGATGCCTTATGAGGAACGGCTAAGGGAGCTGGGCATGTTTAGCCTGGAGAAGAGGAGGTTAAGGGGTGATATGATAGCCATGTCCAAATATATAAAAGGATGTCACATAGAGGAGGGAGAAAGGTTGTTTTCTGCTGCTCCAGAGAAGCGGACACGGAGCAATGGATCCAAACTACAAGAAAGAAGATTCCACCTAAACATTAGGAAGAACTTCCTGACAGTAAGAGCTGTTTGACAGTGGAATTTGCTGCCAAGGAGTGTGGTGGAGTCTCCTCCTTTGGAGGTCTTTAAGCAGAGGCTTGACAACCACATGTCAGGAGTGCTCTGATGGTGTTTCCTGCTTGGCAGGGGGTTGGACTCAATGGCTCTTGTGGTCTCTTCCAACTCTAGGATTCTATGACCCTCCCTCGTGAGGCAAGGGCAGGGTGACCTTGGCCTCCCTCCTAACTCCTTCCCTCCCCTCCCAACGGCCGATCGTGGGAGTCCAAAGGCAGGCCTGCAGTGCTTTCCCACCCACGCCACCCTCGCGGGGGCAAGGAGGTAGCCAGCTGCAGCCCCCGGGTGTCGGTGTGCAAGTGGGGTTTGGGGTGGAGCAGGCAGAGAGGGCACTGCCTGCCCCCCAAACTCTGCCGCTCCCTTTGCTTTGGAGATTTGCCCAAATCTAATTAACACCCCCCCCAAAAAAATGTTCTAGCTCGGTTAAGCTTTAAAACAGGAATAAACATGTACAGAGTCTGAATTAAATTACAGGGGAGTGGGGAGGAAGTTGGGTGTTCCACTGTGACTGCCCCGGGTCTTGGGGATGAGGCAGACCGGAAGCTGTTAGAAAGAGCAGAACGGACTCCCTCAGGGGGTGGCGGACGCACCTTCCTTGGCGGTTTTTAAGCAGAGGTTGGATGCTCATCTTTCAGGACTCCTTTCGCTGCGATTCCTGCATTGCCAGGGGTTGGGCTGGATGTCCCCTTAGGGTACCTTCCAACTTTGCTAGTCTGTGGTTCTGTTGCAAATGGTGCTTCTTTCCTCTGCAGGGTGGGTGCCCGCTCTTGAGCTGTGGGGTCTGCCCTCTTTTCATGGACCCTCTGGCTCAGGGGTAGGCAACCTAAGTCCCGGGGGCCGGATCTGGCCCAATCGCCTTCTAAATCCGGCCTGCGGACGGTCCGGGAATCAGCGTGTTTTTACATGAGTAGAAGGTGCCCTTTTATTTAAAATGCATCTCTGGGTTATTTCTGGGGCATAGGAATTCGTTCATTATTTTTTTTCAAAATATAGCCCGGCCCCCCACATGGTCTGAGGGACGGTGGACCGGCCCACGGCTGAAAAAGGTTGCTGACCCCTGCTGAGTCTAACTTGAGGAAGGCCTCCTTCCCCGAAAAACCTGCCCCGCTAACCATGTTGGGATTGCAGCCCAAGATCTCTGTTGAAGTCCAAAGCTTGGGTGGGGTTTGATTCTCCCCTAAATCACCCGGCAGCCATTGCTCTCTGCCAAAGCCTGGCGGAGGCAGCGCCTACCGGGTGCGTTGCCAACCTGCCGCCCTCCAGCTGGCTGGCGGCTGAGGAAAGTTGCAGCCCTAGATATCCCGAGGGCGTTGAGTTTGGCGAACCCCTGGCAAAAATGGAGAGAGGGGGTGCCCAGCAACCCATGGGTTAACCCCAGACCTGGGCACCGTTTGGGGTGGGGTGGGGGTCAGCGGGGCATGAACCTGTGTGAGCACAAGAACCCGTCTTGCAGGTTTCGGAAGTGACAGGGAGAAGGATCCTCCTTGCCCAGGGGCACATTCACACCAGCTGGGCAGGAAGGAACAGGGGCCTGCTCTGAATTGCACCCGCTCCTTCCTGCACGCCTCACATGCGCCTCAGCCCAGGCCTCCTCCTCCTCCTCCTCCTCCTCCTCCTCACCAGCTCTATGGACCCTCCTCCTTCTCCCAACACCTCAAAAGGATTTATTCCTTATTCCTGTCTCTTCCTCTCCTGCTGGGTTGTAGCAACTGTGCCAACTTCCCCCACGTTTTCAGGGCTGTCCTGCGGAAGGGGGCACCCCGCTCTGAATGCCACGCTGCCCCTAACTCCACCCTCTGGCTGCCCTCCAGCACCCCCTCTCCACGGAGTCCTCCCGCGCCCCTCCAAGGTAGTCAGGGCATAAACAGGGCTAAGAATAGCAGAGCCAAATCCGGGGAGGAATGTGGTGGGTGCTGGCTGAAACCAGCCTGCTTCTCCTCCTCGCTGTGGCTTTGGCCCGGCCTCTCCCGGTCCCACCGCTGGGAGGGAGAGAAGTGCGGGCACCATCCAGGGCAATCTGCGCTTGCTTCCAGGCTCGGGTTGCAAGGTGTTAAAATGCAAACACCTCTCCCCTCCGCTGGAGATGCTGTGGTGGTGGGGAAGCCACAGGCCGTCAGTGTGAAAATAAGCATGTGCCTGTATTCAGGGTTTTGCCCGTGTGGGACCTGAACCACCAGCCTGCTTGCAGGAGCAGGGAGCAGGGAGGAGGCTGCAGATGGGTCTGTGTGGCTGAAAGTGGCAGGGGCCCAGATTCAAATCCCCCCACAGACACAGCCTCCTGGGTCGGTCTGTCCTGTCTGTCTGGTTCATATCTTTAAAGCACCACGGACTTTTAAACCACCCTGGGGAAGGTCTCAGCACCCTTAACAAATCCCAGAATCCGTTTTGTGGGGAGGGGGGAAGGGGGCATCATAGCACTTTAAATATTTGGAGCAAATGTGGCCTAACTCGCCTTGGAGGGTTACTGTGGAGATAAACAGAGGGCGGTGTGGGAAGAATCTGCCCTGGCGTCCTTTGTGGGAAAGAGGGTTTTTAAATCTACCCCCAAAAAAGTTTTTAAGTTTTAATTGTTGTATTTTAATTTTGTTTTTTTAAGCTGTATTCTAATCAATTGTTTTTATATTTGGTGTTAGCTGCCCTGGCTGGGGAGGGCGGGGTATAAATAAAAATTATTTATTATTATTATTATTATTATTATTATTATTATTATTATTATTATTATTATTAAATGTACCTTGAAAATACACACACACACAACGCGCACACAGGCTAGCTAGCTAGCCAGCCAGCCAGCCAGGGTGGTTATGCTCAGCTTCCACAGTCGGGAAAAGCCATGCTTCTGAATTGGGAGCCACAAGAAGGTGGCTCTGGTGCTCAAATTCCACTTGCGGGTTTTCTTTAGGGGCATCTGGTCGGCCGCTGTGGGAACAGGACGCTGGGCGAGGTGGGCTATTGGCCTGATCCTGCTATGCTTTTCTTATGTGCCTGTGTGGGAGCTGGAGTGTGCCAGGGAACAGAGGGCTTGGGAGTCGTGCTCAGGAGGAGACTTCGGCCTGACTTGCCCCCCCCCGCCCCTGGTTGTAAGGGCTCGTTGCTTTGCTTTTGCCCCCCACCCACATGCGACAACCCTTGGCTCCCCATGTGGGATCAATGCATCAGTGCACGGCTGCTATTTCTTCCGGGCCAATGCTCTCATCCCCATTTGGAGACATCTCCTCCCTTCTGGGAGGGAGGGAGGAGGAAATGTGCAGCATTTTCTGCCCGCCCTGCCCTCCAAGGCCTGCTTCTGGTCCCTGGACTGCCTGCTGCGGCTGCAAACCCACCTGCTACATTTTAAAAAATAAATAAAAATGCCATGCATGCTTGGATGTGCGCAGAAAGAGGGACAGCCGTGGCACGTGGTTCTGGGTTGCCAGCATGAGCCAGAAAGCACGGGCCCCCCAGCCATGGCAATGAGAGGGCAGCTGGCCGAATGATGCGGTTGGGGGGCAACGAGGGCAGAGAAGGTGTTCCCCCCACCCCGGCTTGGAGAGGAGACGGCGTTTGGCAGCAGAGCGGAACTGGGCAGAGCTGGCAGAGGGTCATGGAGGGTCACACTTGAAATAGATCTGTCCGTGCCCACTGCAGGGGCTGGCAAGCTCCCAGGGCCGAGACGGAAATAGCCCAGCGGCAGGGAAGTGTGGAGAATCTCACCTGCCTGGGAGAGCAGAAGGCCTGGAACCCGCCCACTAAAAGGAAAAAGTCGCAAGCTTCCCTTTTTCGTAAAATGAAGGGACGCCGGCGGTCGCCCAGACCTGCCCCATGCAATGCAGGAATCGGAGCCCAAAAATGACTGGCAGGTGGCCACCTGACCTCTGCTTAAAAACCTCAGCTTTCAAGGTTTCCCTTCCCCACGTTTCAAAGCATGCTCCTAGTCCTCAGCGCCCTGGAAACACCCCTTTGAGCCGACGCTGAATTTCCGCTGCAGGGCGCACCGCAGCTTCCCCTCCCTCCGAGACGCCTGTCCCGAAGCCACCGCGGGCGGCCTGTCGCCGGAGCAGCAAATGAATATTGCGACGACGCAACCAGATACAGATGTGGCTGCTTCGTACAAATTGTTCCGCTCTCAGCGGGAGGCTGCTGGAGGGAGGAGGGAGAGCGTGGAGTCCTAACCGCCCCCCATTTCCTTCCTCTTGCCCAAGTCTGAACACTTTCTCCCCGCCCCCCCCACCCCCGCCAAGACAGCTATGACCAAGGAACCCAGGCAAGCTTTGCCAAGGCTCAGCCCGGTCACATAGGCTGTGGTGCCTCTGAGCATGTGCGGAGTGCAGCCCCCTCCCTCCCCCACCCTGGAGGGGAAAAGGCCTTTGGCCCCTCAGTCTCTACCCTCTCGGAAATTAAGAAATTAGGCCATTATCCATTGGTGGAACTACTCCTTGCTTAGCCTCCCTTTGAGTTCTTGGGGGGGGGGAGGAATTACCTTTCCTATGAACCTGCCAGCACCCCCTTCACCCCCACATGTCAACACACATCCAATAACTACTTGGGCTTTCAGAGAAAGACAAGGGGGGGTGAGAAGAGGGGCTGTTATTTGCACAATGCCCCCCCAATACCTCCCAGACTGGCCATTCGGCCTTTAAAGTCGTTCCACTTTTGAAATAAAAAACCACAGTGTTCTGATGGTGTAACCCACCCTGGGACCTTAGAGTGAAGGCAATAAATTAATATTAATAATAATTTGCCTTAGATGCGATTCCTGCATCACTTGGGGGGTGGACTAGATGACTCTAGGGCCCAACTCTGCAGTTCTGTGATTTTTAGAATTCCCCCCTCCACACACACACACACAGACAAAACCCGGGCGTCCCACCCCATGCCTCACCTGTCGTCGTCGCTGTCCTGGGCGCCCCCCATGCCAAACATGGACCGCGCCAGGCTGAAGCGGCCAGCGCCAAAGGGGTCAGAGGTCCTGCGGCAGGGGCTGGCATCTCGGAAGAGTGGGGGAGCCGGGGAGGATGGGCGCGAGCGGGACTCTCTGGGCAAGACCTGTGAGGCAGCGAGAGAGGGGAGGGAGAGAGAGAGAGTGAGCTTGACCCACAGCTGCTGCCCCCAACCCACCCCACCTCTAGCAGGCACCAGAGCTGGAAGGCCTTCCGCTGGCCTGCAGACTTGGGGAAAGCCAACCCCCCCCCAAGAGCCTGGTGGTTAAGAGAGTGGTGAGAGACCCACACCCCTCCCCACGGCTGCGGAGGGTCACTGGGGGTTTATTCCAAGGAGCGTCAGGGCGGATGAGGCAGAAAACAAGAGGCCCTGTGTGCCCTGGCTGGAAGGAACAGAGAGGGATTTCTAGGAAGAGAGGAAGGAGGCTGGTAGAGGGGCAGGGGGTGGAGTGAAGAGGATGGTGTGGGGAGAAGAGGCCCTCCTGCCCCTCGAAGGACCCAGGCGTCCGGCTCCTTCCTTCCTGCTCAGCCCGCAACAAAATAAATCAATGGCTCATTGTTCTGACGGGGGTGGGAAAGGTGGGACTGGCTTGCGGACCCCCAAGTTCCCGCTTGGCTGGGTAGGATCCAGCTGCCAAAGTCTGCCCACCCACACCCACCCATCACACCCCCAGAACAGACCAATGGGGCCACCCAGGGCCCACCAAGAGATTCTCCCATCATGCACCTCGGTCACGGAAAGACAGCTACGTCCAGAGGCTGGAGAACCAGGACAGAGAGGACCTGTGGCCGAAGTGCTGTGGGGAGGAGGTTCTACGACCTGGGATGAAATCCTTGCTGAGCCACAGAAGCCCTGTGGGGTGCCAGTCTTGCCCAGGCCCCCGTTCCTCCACCCCTGATTTGTGGAACTGAAAGGTTTTGAGTGCTGCCAGCCAGGAAGGTGAAAGGAGGGCGTCTGGAGAACTGGTGCATGCAATGTATAATTCCAAGCAGCAAGGAGTTCCGCAGGGCAAAGAAAACACACATACACACAGAGCAAGCACCCTGTAAGGTTCAGGTGAGCTTGGGGGCTTTCCCAGGCCTAAATCCATGCTCTTTAGGCTCAGCTGAAATTCACTGTGTCCCCAATGGGCCCTAGTGTATGGGCACACATAAACTCAGGAGCCTCGTCCTCCCCGCACCCGCAAAGCCCACCACAGCTGGGCAACGCCTCTCACCTTGCGCCGCTCCTCTGCCCCCCTTGGGAGGAGCTGGGCGACGCTCTTGGGCAGCAGGTGCTCCTCCACCATCAAGGATGGGATGGTGCCCGCCAAGGGGCCCGGTTCGCCAGCTTCCCTGCCGCCTTCGCCCGGAGCTGGCGGGCGGGTCTCCAGAGCCACCAGGGGGCTGCGGGGTGCCACGGGGCTGGGGGGAGTCCTGATGGGGCGGATGAGCACGGGCAAGCCTCCTCCCAGCGAGCGGGCCTGGTGGCCCGAGTGCCCGGGCGAGGGGAGCACCAGCTGCGACTGCAGGTAGCCCCCTCGGCGCTGGGGCTGGGGGCTGAAGGGGCTGGGGGGCCTGGCCAGGAGCCCGGCCACCTCCAGCCGGGAGTCCAGGGACTGGGGGTGCCTCCCCGACTCCGCCAGGCGCCCCGTCAGGTGGTAGTCCGCCTCCTGCTCGTAGAAGTCCCGGCAAGTCCAGCGGCCCCTCTTGTAGGGCTCTCCCGAACCTTGGTCCAGCTTCACCACCCGGAAGCGGGAGGCGGCCCCGGCAGGGCCCTGGAAGGCCGGGGCCACCCCCGGGGAGCCCACGGCCGAGGGCCCGTTCTTGGGCACAGAGGCTCCGCCGTCGTCCTCGAGGGGGTCGGCTTCCTCGCCGCCCCGGGACACTTTGGGGCTGGAGGGGCCCTTGGCCTCCCCTCCTGGGGACGAGCCCCCCTCCTTCTGCTGCTCGTAATCCGAGGTGACGCTGGTGATCTGGAAGCCGCTCTTCTTCTTCCCGCCGCTCATGGTCCCGAGGAAAGCGGGCGCGGAGGGCAGAGGAGCAGCGCAGCCTCTCCAGCTCAAGGAGCCAGCCCTGCCGTCGGGGTCAGTACCAGCCCAGGGCCATGGCCAGGCCAGACTCACCGGCGACGCCAGGGGGGTCGAGTCTCGGGGGCACCAGCAGGCAGAAGGCGCGGGGGCCAAGCCAGGCGCATGCCAGCATCCGGCGCGGCTGGGCGTGGGGTGGCCCGCCGGGGCCTAAGGACGAGCGCTCGCAGCCGCTGGGCGATCCTCCATGGTTGCTGGCGGGGCTCCCGGCTCCCTCCTGGGGGGCTAGGGGGCCAGGGCGCTGCTCAGGCGCGGGCGCATCCTGGCGGTCTCCAAGGGGTGCCCGCAAGGGCCCGGGGGTGCGTTAGGGGCCACTTCTGCAGGAGCCTGCTGCGCGGAGGAGCAAAGTTGCCCGGCGTTTGCCCCCCCCCCGGGCTCCTTGCTTTTTGCGGGTGGGTGGGCAGCCCTCCCCGATCGCAGAGGCGGCGGCGGCGGCTCCCCGTCTGCCTAGCGCTGCCCAGCCTCCCTCGCCCGCCTGCCTGCCTGCCTTCCTCTCCGCCTGTTGACAAGCCCCAGCACCAGGAAGTCCGGCCCCCTCCCAACCAGCTGACTGCCTGCACACGCCCCCCCCCGCCCCACAATAGCTGGGGGCCGGCCAAGAGCTGCCTTAACCCCTCCGCCACCGGATCCTCCCCCCCCAACTCCTCCTTAACCTTTCGGCAGCTGGCGCCCCGCGCTGCGCTCGGATGGATGGCTGCGCAGGGGGCGGGTTCGCGGGGCGCGCTTGGCAGCTTTCGGAGGGGTCTCCCTCCTGGGCGGACCTCCCCAGCTCCAGGGGCGGCGGACTACAACTCCCATCCGCCCCCAGACAGCGCTGACTGTGGGCTGATGGGGGTTGTAGTCCGGCGCACCTGGATCGGGCGAGGCTGATGCGCAATAGGTCCTCTCCCTTGCGCACGGACGGGGCTTGTCCAGGCGGCCTGAACACGCGGGCGTCGCCCAGAAAGGGAGAAAAAGGGGGTGTCGGACTTTGAAACGGGGCGTTGGACTAGATAGACCTTTGGGCTGATCCTCCGCGGCTCTTAGGCTCGCTGACTGGTGAACATGTGCAGAGTGCTGGGGGTTTCGGGGGGGGGTACCCCTCCCCAGTGAATCGTCACGACAATGGCTCATAGCTTTGGGCTTCCTCCAGCATCGCTTTTTGTGGGTGGGTGGGCAACATTCAATTTTATTTTTTAACAGTTATATGTGCAACTGTTATATGTGCAACTGTTTTATATCTATATAGGTCTATATAGATCTATAGACGTGTAGATATTACTGTCAATCGTGTTGGAATGCCCCATGGAGAGCAATCCATGAATGAAATAAACAAAGGAGCCCCCATGGAAGAGAAGCCTTTTCCGCTGGCCTTTCCCCAAGAGAGATTGTGGCGCAGCAGCTAGAACCTGGAAGAGACAAGGGTTCAAATTCTCCTCTGGGTGGCCAGGAAACCCTCTAGGTGTGACCTTGGGACCCAATCACTGCCTCTCAACAGGGCTGTTGTGGGGTGAGGAAAAGGGGAAGACCCACTTTGAGCTCTTTGGGGGGTGGGGAGGAGATAGAAATGCAATAAATAAATGAGCCGTTCTCACAGTTGGAGCCAGTAAGTGCACAGATTTCCCAGTAAGTGCCTCATTTCTAAAATGCTGGGGTGGGGGCTTGACCTGGAAGCCTCCTGCTGATTCCCAGAAGCGTGTTGTCTCATCAGTGATGGAAAGGCACTTTGCACATGCTCCAGGGCAGTATCTTCTTTGTTATTCCAGCATTGCACGGGGTTGGGCTAGATGGCCTTGGGGCCTTTTCCTGCCCTACAGTTCTTTGATTCTAGGTGTTCCAGTGCTGAGCCTTTCCTGCGCTTGCCTAAGGGCTGTGGTTGACCCAAGCACTCTGTTCCTCCGCCTTCAGCACAACTTGTGCGTTATGGAGAGACTGGCTCAGGGAAAGGCATAGAGAAACCACTGTGGATTATTATTATTATTATTTTTAAAAGAACTCTGGCTCAAAGGAACATGGAAATAAAGCAAGAGGGTCTTCACTGTGCCTCTGAGCATACACAGAGTGCCTCTTCCTCCATTCCAAATAACCAGATCCTGTGGAGAGCTGGGACAAACCGCCAGGGCATCCATCATGTCCCCAAGACTAGGAGATGAAGCAAACGCACCGAGCTTTTGAACCTCCAGTGGACCAGCAAGTCTGCAAAGTGCAAGGCTGGCAGTGGGGCACGTCCAGAGACCCTCCCCAAAGTTTGTGGGTGGGAGAGGAGCACTGCACATTGAAGGAGCCTCCCTTTGTCTCCTTCCCTTGCAGGCTTGGGGGGGGGGCAGACACATTTGCGTTGCCTCTGTGAGAAATAAAACGCTGGTTTGAGACTGGCCCTGACCTCAGGTGCCCCCACCAGGACTGGGCTCTGGGGAGTTTTAGACTGCGTCAAACAGCCCTGCTGCATCTGGAGGGCACCAGGTTCATAGACTCGGGGCTCCCTGTTTGGGGCTCTACAAAACCCACCCCCTCCCTGATCCCTTTCTAGGCCACCTGGCAGGCCTTTTGTGGTGATGAAGCTGTGGGGCCGATTCTTCCCTCGGTCCCATTGCCAGCCCTGCAAGGTAGCCTTCAGCTTGGACTTGGAGGCCTAGGCTTGATGAGGGACCAGCGCAGCTCTGCAAGACCTGAATGGACCCTCGACCTCGGGGGACCCCCTAGCTCAGGGATGGAGGGGGGCTGGAGAGTCCCCCACCCCAACCCGCAGAACTCCTGGCAAAGGAAGCTGAGCTTGGGAGGTGCCGGGAGGCTAATCCGTAACAACCCGGAGAAAGTAACGCGATTAAAGGCTCAGGGGGGATCGGAAACGGGGGATTATCTCCCTGGGAACAGGACCTGCCACCTGATAGGGGGGGCAAGCGCCATTCTGCGGGGGACGGGGAGGAGATGAGAGGTTCCCACACAGAGACTGGAGTGAGCAGGAGGAAAGTCGTCCACCCCCAAGACACACCCCAGATCTTGGAATTGAGACTACGAAGGGCACCGTGGGGTGTAGGGTAAGGAGCGCACCCCCCTGGAGAAATTTGCCCCCCTAGGAAGGGCTCCTGAGCAATAGGCAGCCTTCTCCAGCCAACCCGGCGCTTTCCAGATGTTTTGGACTACAACTCCCATCAGCCACCCAGCATCACCACCTGAGACACGATGCTATAGGTCCGACTGCGCCTGGGAGATAGGGCGCTGCTGCCACCTGGCGGAAGAGCGCTGCCATTGCCGGGCGGCCGGGCCGGACGTGGCTGCAGTTGCTCGAGCGGCCAGCAGGTGGAAGCAGCGCCGCTTCGCGAAGGGACGGGGCGCTCTCCCCTCGGCCAGTGCTGATTGCTGCGGAGTGGACCTGGGTGCAGGATCAGGCAAGGAACAAGCCGGCTAGGGGGGGGGGCCGTGTCTCGCTTTCTGGAAAGGGAGGCGCAGGCGCGAGTCTTAGCTGCAGCCCTACGTACGAAGAGGGAGAGGCACTCTGTACATGCTTAGCAGAATCGTTTAGCAAGGTGCTCAAAAACAGGTTCTGGGGTAAGAATTTCTGGGTCTGCAAGGCAGTCGTCTCCTCCACCTATTCAATTATTTGCGCCCGCCTTTTTCAGACACTTTGCCTGTCCCTGTTAAATCCGCAGACACCCAACTATAAATCCAGGTCAGACTCGGCTTTCCGCCCTTTTTTGCAAAGACTTTCCAGGTCAGACATACAGTATCAGCGCGTTCACAAGACCAGAGTGGCATGTACAGATTTCTGGGGGGAAGGCCGAACCTTCTTCAAAGAAATCTTGTCCCAGGCTAAGAGCCTCAGCAGAATAGACGGACAGCCC
Source organism: Podarcis liolepis (assembly GCF_965112155.1). Lineage (NCBI taxonomy): Eukaryota > Metazoa > Chordata > Lepidosauria > Squamata > Lacertidae > Podarcis > Podarcis liolepis. The sequence goes on along the minus strand of NC_139573.1, from coordinate 1,940,553 downwards.
CGCTCCGGGGTAATGCCCTCTAGAAAGCCCCACTTCGACCATGAGGAGTCTGGATGGTTGTGGGAAGCAAGGAGAAGGGCAGGGCGCCTGCTTGGCACGCAGAAAGTTCAGCCCCTGACTGTTGAATCTCCAGGATGGGCTGCGAGAGGCTTTTCCTGCCTGAAACCCGAAGAGAGCTGCCGCTGCCGCTCAGTGTAGACAATACCAAACTAGATGGGCCAAGGATCTCAACTGGGGAAGGGCCATAGCTCAGAGTCCCTGCTTGGCACGCAGAAGGCCGCAGGTTCAGTCCTGGATGGCATCTCCAAGGAGGGTTGGGAGAGGTTCCCTGCCTGAAACTCCGAGGAGCCGCTGCTGCCAGTCAGTGCAGACTATACTACAGTAGATGGACCCCTGCTTTGACTCAGTATAACAAAGGAGCTTCCCGGGATCCTAGATCACTCGCGCAAGCTACGCGCTTCTGGAGGGGAGGCACCCATGCCCAGTCTCCGAAGGCGTCTCTGGGTACAGCTGGGAACGCCCTCCCCAAGCCCTGGAGAGCTGCTGCTGCCAGTCCGTGCCGGCGCTGACAATGCTGAGCAGGCTGGAGTCAGTCTAAAGCTGCTCCGGACGTCCCTCAGGCAAAGGATGGGTGCGGGCCCTGGCTCCGATTCGCGGCGCAAAGAGAAGCCGGTACCCTTCCCATCCTCCTTGCCCTCAAGGTACCCCCACCCCCGCGCCCGGTCCGGCCTGATCCATCAGCCTGAGTTGGATCCGGGCTGCAGCCTCCCCTCGTCCCGGTCTTCCTCGATGAGGGCTGGCGCCTTGATCTTGCCCTTCGCTTGGAAGGCGCGCACGCTGGGCGGCGAAGGCAGCGGCTGTCCCTGGCGCCGGATCCAGCTCGGGCGTGGCAGGCGGGGCCTCCGTCCGCGCTGGAGGTGGGGGGGCGCGCGTTGGGAGGCTGCAAAAAGGGCGCGCCCCGTTTCCCTTCCCAACCTGCCCGGGCCGAGAGGGGCGCCCAGGCCGCCTGTGCCCGACCCCCTGCGCGCTCAAAGCTCCCCGTCCAGAGCGCGCAGCTCTGCCCTCTCTCCGAGGGGTGGGGGTCCCGCCATCTCCCTCCCTCTTCCCCCCTCCCACCCCGCGCGCCGGGCGCGCTCCCCGGCTGGCTGGCTGGCTCGCTCTCGGGCTGCTGCTGCTGCTGGGCGGAGGGAGCCGCCGCCACCGCCGCCGCGACGCTGCGTCAGCCGGAGCCGCGATGGGGAGGACGGAGCAGCCCTGAGGCCAGGTGAGCGGCGGCGGCGAGAAGAGGGAGAGCCCCCCACCCCAGCCAGCCAGCCAGCCCAAGAGCCGCGCCTGCCTGCCTGCCTGCGCCCCCCTCCCCGCCCGCCATCCCGGCGTGGTCCTCCCCATCTCCCTCCCTCCGGCAACGTCGCCGCGGCAACGGGATGAGGCTGGGCTGGGCCAAGCGCGCAGGGATGCGGCGGGCGCAGGTGCCCTCCTAGCCCAGGCAGGTCGGCCCCGGTAGGCGAGGGGCCTGCGGAGGATTGGGGCGGCGGGAGGGGATGGGCGAGGTCTGGCTTGGAGGGGGGAGCTGGGAAGCAGAGAGACACCCCCCCCCTCCGCCGCGTCGCCTCCTCTAAGGCCTTTCTCTCTCTCTTTTTGGGCCCCAGCAGCCGCGACCAGCATCCCGCCTTCCCTCCCTCCCGGCCGGCCGGCAAGCGAGGCCCGAGGCCGCATGGAGGGGCGCCCCCCCGGCGCCGAAGCAGGGGCCTGATCCATGCCGCGGGCGGAGGACATGCCCCAGCGAGCCGGCCCCGGCTGCCCTCCCAGATAGCCCCCTCCGCAAGGGGCGCCGGCGGCTCCAGCCCAGCAGGTACTTAGCCATCGCCTTGTGGGGGGGGCGCGCTAGTCGTGGGGTGTGACGCATACCCTGCCCGATAGGGGTCTCCCTCGCTTGCCTGCTCTGGCTGAGACCCCAACTGATCTCTCTTTGGCACCCCACCGCAGGCAGGAGTGTCCCATCAGCAAAATCTTGGGCCTGAGAGGGGACCCAGGAGTCCGAGCTCTGGGCCGCCTGGGGGGGGGGGCTGAGACTCTCTGGGTCTGGCCCTTCTCAGAGCTGCCACCCCCCCCACTTGCACTGGGCCTTGAGTTCCGCTGAAGCCCACAGGCACCCCCCAGGAGGGTCTGGGGTACACCTGGACTGTTCCATCCCCTACAGCCAAGCCCAGAACTCCATAAGGCCACAAATGGAGATGGTTGCCTCCCAGCAAAAATATATGTTAGGCTAGTGGTCAGCAAGGCGCTCTCTAGCATTACTGAACGGTAAGACACTCCGCGTCTGAAACACCGGAGAACCACTGCTGCCAGCCAGTGCAGACACACTCAGCTTGGCGTAAGCCAGCTTCCTACATTCCTTCGCTCACGAATGCGTTCTGGGCCTGAGCTCTGAGATGGGTGGATCCACACACACACACACGCAGGAACACCTTTCTACCTGTCCCCCTCCCCCTAATATAGTCTCTCTCCCTCAGCAGAGCCCCCCCTTTCTGGGCACCCCCTCCCCACCGCCTGCCAGCCACCGGAAGATGAATGCAGGCCCCCAGGAAGCTTTGATCTCCGTGTTTCTGCAGTTCATTGAGGATCGTGGCCGCTGGGCCTACGGGGCCCTGAGCCAGACGTGCCACCCCCGGGAGCAGCTGCGCAACGAAATGAACCTTCTGTACCGCAAGAGCAAGGTGGAGTGGAAACAGAGCAAGGACGACGAGCCCAAGAAGAGGTAGGCCAGGGATGGAGGCGTTGGCCCCCAACGTGCTCCGCAGGCGCTGAAAAAGGCGATGGGGGGTATAGCGTTAGGCAGGGGTCCATACAAAGGTTGACCCCAGAGTTCACCCACCTGTGCTGGGCAGCAAAGGGCACACTCGGAGGGACCTGGGTAGCCGCCCGGCACCACTGGAACTCCCTTCAGCTGGAGGCCTGGCAGTGCCCAGCCCCTGAGAATCTTCCACAACAGCTGGGAGATCATTTCAGGCAGGCAGGATTCTGTCTTGGAACTAGCTTGGATTCGAAGTGGGTCTCTAAAGGATGTTGTGGACAGCCAGGTTCTGAGGGCTGCAGGCCAAATAGATTCAAAACACAAAAAAGACCAAAGCCCAGAATGCCTTGCTCTGAGCCAGGCCCAGAATAAACCCAAGAAAAACTTGGTGGTGCTTTTAAATGTCTCAGTCACCTGCGAGTTTGAGGCTGCTATTTTTGTGGAGTGGTGCTGCGACGATGGCTTTTATTTCCGTTTTTCTCAGATGACTCGCAAGGCTTGTTTTGATACTGGTGTCACTGTTGTGGTTTTTCCCTTGTTTCTCTTTCACAAGTCCGGTTTGAAAATAACTGCAGCTGGCCTCTTGATATGCCAGTTCCGATCTTGTGATGGTCTTGTATTTGACCTCATGCAAAGCTTCCTTGTGCGTTGCCTGTTTCTCTTGTGGCGTGATTGATCTAGCCACCCAGGTCCTGAGATCATACCTCGCTTATCTTCATTCCCAACGCTGTTATGGTGATGTATAGCAGAACAGTGAGGGGAGAAATAAGTTGCCTGCTTTTCCTTGATTGCTGCAGAACCTCAAATAAAGGGAAGGGCCTTCGCTTAGGCAGAGAGCACTTGCTTGGCATGCAGAAGGTTTGATCCCTGGTGACATCTTCAGGTTAGGCTGGGAATGGCCTTTGTCTCAAACCCTGGAGAGAGGCTGCCAGCCAGTGTAGGCAATACAGTGGTGCCTCGCAAATCCGTTCTGTGATTCTCTTTGTCTAGCGGTTTTTTCGTCTTGCGAAGCAAGCCCATTGAAGGATTAGCGGATTAGCGCTATTAGCGGCTTATCTGCTGATCGGATCAGCTGATAAGCGGCTTAGCGGCTTAGAAAAAGGGGGGGGGGAACCAGCAGGAACTCGCAAGACATTGTCGTCTGGCGAAGCAAGCCCATAGGAGATTCGTTTTGCGAAGCACCTCCAAAACGGAAAACTCTTTCGTCTAGCGAGTTTTCCGTCTTGCGAGGCATTCGTCTTGCGGGGCACCACTGTACTGAACTATATGGATGAGAGGACGGATAAGGCAGCATCGTATATTCATTAGAAATCAAAGTGAAAACATATTTCCAATTCCAAATCCTCCTTTTTCCTTCAGCGCTGCCAGGCGTTTTCCAAGCATGCTCTTCGCTCAATGAAACAGGCTAGCCTGCTCTTCCCCAACCCGGTGCCCTCCAGACATTTTTGGATTACAACATCTATCAGCCTCAACATCACACAGCCATGCCGGCTGGGGCTGATGGGAGTTGTAGGCCAAAATACCCGGAGGGCACCAAGTTGAGGAAAGCTGATGCAAGGAGAGGGGTAGTATGTAGGATGTGAAACACAAGAGCAGTCAAGTACAACATTCCTAGAGTGAACATGTTTACACATGGGGAGGAATGTTTGTCCAGCCAGCAGGTAAACTTCCTGTTTCCTTCTGGGCTGGGACAGACTTCCTCTGCATTCCCTGAACATTCCCACATAACAGAGGTGTGAGATCGTCAAGAGGCAGGGAGCTTGCGGGTTAAAGTGTGGAGGAGGACCATCAAGATGATGAACTTGAGGGAGTTGGGGATGTTAAGACTGGAGAAGAGGAGACTAAGAGATGACAGGATGACCATCTGCAAATATCTAAAGGCCTGTCCCCTGGAAGAAGGAACAATCATGTTTCCTGCTGCTCTGCGGGCCAGGACCCGAACGAATGGCTTCAAACTGCAAGGAGATTCCCACCAAATGTTAGGAAGAACTTTCTGGTAGTAAGAGCCGTTCAACAGTGGAACGGAATCCCGTCGGAGGTGGTGGATTCTCCTTCACTGGAGGCTTTTAATAAGAGATACATAATAATAAGCTGCTCATCGTGGGGTTGGACTAGATGACCCTTGGTGCCCCTTCCAACTCTACAAGTCTATGATTCTATGGAGAGGAAAGAGCTTAGAGCAGGGGTCGGCAAGGTTTAACGGCCATGGGCCGGATCACTCCCATGGAGATCGCCCGTGGGCCAGACTGGTGCAGTGCGATGCTGGAAATTGCGTCTGTGCATGTCCGCGGTGCCGAAAATCGCTTTTGCGCACGCCCAGATGCCGAAAATCGCTTCTGCACATGCCCAGACGCCAAAAACTGCTCCTGCGCAGAAGCGATTCTTGGCATCTGGACACGCGCAGACGTGATTTCCGGTATCTGTGCGTGTGCAGATGCAATTTCCGGTGCTGCTCAGCGAGTCGCCACGCTGTGCTGATTTAGTGCAGCGCGTGGGGGACTCGCCAAGCAGGCGGCTCGATTCAGGGGTGGCTTGTGGGCTGGTAAAAATGGCCTTTGTGGGCCGCATCCGGCCCATGGGCCGCACGTTGCTGACCCCTGGCTTAGAGAGTGATTCCCAGCAGCAACTTCACTGTTCCTGGAACCCACCAGTGCCTGGTGACGTCTCGCTGCCCTTGACCGGTTTTCCCGAGCGCCAGCCACCTGGCCTTAAAGCCCCTTGGTTTGTCTCCCCTACACCCCACCCCATTGTTATTTTTAAGACGCCCCGCTCTCTCTTGGCAGATGTTCTCCCCTCTGGCCCTAATCCGCGTGCCCTGGTGGAAGTTTCCCTGCCTGGACTAAGTGCTCTATATATAGCCCCTGGTGTTTTTCACAGGCGTTTAAAAAGCCCAGGTTATCCTCAGATAATCTGGGGGGGGGGGCAGGCCGCATTCGCTGAATGGTGGGGTGGGGAATGTGAGCCTGCCTTCCCCATCTGATGCAGAAAAGCTGCTCTAATGATTGGCTATTATTTGGAGGGGAAGATTGACTGTGAGATCTCAGGCTCAGACGCTCAGGCAGGACCCAGCAAGTGCCAGGCAGTGGGGGCCTGTCCTCACCGCATAAGAAGAGCCTGTTGGATCAGGCCCACGGCCCACCTAGCCCAGCATCCTGTTCTCACAGTGGCCAGGCAGGGGGGCATTACGGGGAAACCCAGAAGCAGGATTCGAACACAAGACCAACTCTCCTCTCCTGCAGTTTCCAGCAACGTGTATTCAGGAACATCTCTGCCTCCAGCTAGTAGCCATCAATGGTCCTCTCCACCTCCGTGAATTTGTCTAATCCTCTCCTATTTATCTGTTAAATTTGTATACCACCCTTCACCCCTAGGTCTCAGGGCGGTTCACACAACATAAAAATACAATATGAAAACACAGAGGACAGTGGTGCCTCAGGTTAAGAACTTAATTCGTTCCGGAGGTCCGTTCTTAACCTGAAACTGTTCTTAACCTGAGGTAATAATAATAATAAAAATATAATAATAATAAATTTGATTTATACCCTGCCCTCCACGGTCAGAGCCAGGCTCAGGGCGACTCTGACAGTAAAAACATAATGGGGGGGATTTAAAATACAGGTTAAAATGCAATTTAAAATGCAGCCTCATCAAAACCATAAGGGGAGGGAAACATAAGGGTCAGACAGAGTCCAAACCAAAGGCCAGGCGGAACAGCTCTGTCTTGCAGGCTCTGTGGAAAGATGTCAAGTCCTGCAGGGCCCTGGTCTCTTGGGTCAGAGCGTTCCACCAAGTCGGGGCCAGTGCTGAAAAGGCCCTGGCCCTAGTTGAGACCAATCTAACCTCCTTGAGACTTGGGACCTCCAAAATGTTGTCATTTGTGGACCTTAAGCTTCTCCGTGGGGCATACCAGGAGAGGCAGTCCCGTAGGTACGTGGGTCCTTTAAAGGTCAAAGCCAGCACCTTAAACCTGACCCTGTACTCCACCGGGAGCCAGTGCAGTTGGTAAAGTGTGTACCACTTTAGCTAGTGGGGCCTCTGGCTGCCGCCGCCGCGCAATTTCTGTTCTCATCCTGAAGCAGAGTTCTTAACGAGAGGTACTATTTCTGGGTTAGCGAAGTCTGTAACCTGAAGCGTCTGTAACCCAAGGTACCACTGTACATGATAAGGCACCTAAGTCAGTAGCCATCCCTGTCTCCTGTGGCAGTGAGTTCCATAGTTTATGTGTTGCACGAAGAAGGGGTTTATCTGTCCTGTGATTCTATCCCTCTTGTGTGTTGGCGGGTAAGATGGGCAGCTTCCACGAGAGGTACTGCCTCGCCTGGATTTCCTTGCGCATACAGTGAGAGGAGGAGGCTGGTTGAGGGAAGAGCGCTCTGCATATGTACAACGCAATTTGAATTTTCACTTGTTAGACACTGGAAAACAGGTCCTGGGGCTAAAGCTCGCTGAGTTCCGGGTCAAATCAAGCCTTTGCTGGCTTCAGCCTGCGACTGCGTGACTCAGGGGAGCATCAGCAAAAACAGTTCCTTGGAGGGGCTTTGATTTCTGCTCCAGACAGATGATTCACAAGAACAGTTTTGACATGGCAGCTGACTTTTACGGACAGGCAACCTTTCTGCCTTTTTGAAGAGAAAACATTTATGCAGTCCTTCCAGTTGCAAAGCATGGCGCAGTCTTGAACGTATTTGCTCCCACAGCAGCCCAGTGAGGTGGGCCGCTGCTGGTCCCATTTTACAGGCAAGGTGCTGAGGGGTTTGGGTTTTTTGGAGGGAGTGCAGTGGCAGATGACATGTTGGGCCCGTGTCCAAGGTGGGATCTGAACTCAGGTTATATTCCACAGTACCTCTAAGCTTAAGGCCAGGCTATTGCCTGCTTTTCTCAGTGGCTGTCACAAAATCATAGAATCTGTAGAGTTCCACCAAAGCTCATCTAGTCAGCAAAAGAATCCCTGATGTCCAAACTGTGTTTGACAACCTCCAGTGAAGGAGAGCCCACCACTTTCCAAGGGAGTCCGTTCCACGGTCAAATGGCTCTTACCACCAGGAAGTTCTTCTTAACTTTCGGTTGGGCTCTCCTTTCTTCCAACTCGAATCTGTGGGTTTGGATGTCCCTCAGTTACGAAACTCCCTTCCAAACCTGGACCCGAGTGGTGGGGCGTGACGTCAAGCAATTTCATCTCAGCCAGCTTTGGCTCTAACAGAAAGCGGGGCATTTTGCCCATGTTTTGTTTCACCCAAGGTCTTCGGTCCGCCACTGTGTTTTTTCCAAAACTCAGCAAGCCACAGTGGCTCTGAGAAGAAGAATGTGTGTAGCCACCGGAGGCTAATCCAGTCCAACCGCCCGTTTCCCGCTGCAGTTTAGCCAGCTGCCTCTTCTGGGAACCCCACAGGCAAGAGCAGAGGGCCTGGTGTTACTCCCCAGCAATTTCACATCCAGAGGCATGCTAATTTTGATCCCGGAGGTAACAGAGTCCATAGCTCAGTGGGCAGAGCAGCTTCTTGTGTGTGCAGAAGGGTCCCAGGTCCTGTTCCTAATGGCATTTCCAGGTAGAGCCAGAAGACACCCCATTCTGGAATCTGGAGAGCCTCCTCTATTCAGTATGGACAATTTTTGAGCAAGATGGGTTTGTGTTCTGACTCAGAATAAGGAACTCCCTATCAGCCTAGATACGCATCATGGCAGCTAGTAGTGGCCAGTCACAGCCTCCGTTCAAAGTCTAACTCCTTCACAGTCCAAAGTTGGTGGCCATCTCTGCACCTTCTGGAAACAAATTCCCTAGTTTGACTAAGTACTTCCTCCTCTTCTTCCTGAATCTATCAGTGTCGGGAGAAGGCCGGCAATAACTCCCAAGGTGTCTGTGAAGTTAAATCTTTATTGAAAGAAACAAAACAGCTCAGGCCCAGTGAGCACAGCAACTCTTCCCAGTAGGTCTTACCCCCAAATGAGGCAGTTGTTGTTGTTGAGTCGTTTAGTCATGTCCGACTCTTTGTGACCCCCTGGACCAGAGCACGCCAGGCCCTCCTGTCTTCCACTGCCTCCCGCAGTTTGGTCAAACTCATGCTGGTGGCTTTGAGAACACTGTCCCACCATCTCATCCTCTGTCGTCCCCTTCTCCTTGTGCCCTCCATCTTTCCCAACATCAGGGTCTTTTCCAGGGAGTCTTCTCTTCTCATGCGGTGGCCAAAGTCTTGGAGCCTCGGCTTCACGATCTGTCCTTCCAGTGAGCACTCAGGGCTGATTTCCTTCAGAATGGAGAGGTTGGATCTTCTTGCAGTCCATGGGACTCTCCAGAGTCTCCTCCAGCACCAGAACTCAAAAGCAATCAGCCTTCTTGATGGTCCAGCTCTCACTTCCATACATCACTACTGGGAAAACCATAGCTTGAACTATATGGACCTTTGTTGGCAAGGTGATGCCTCTGCTTTTTAAGATGCTGTCTATGAGGCAATTGCCTTCCCGCAACTCTCTAAGTCCCCTTCTTCCTTCCCAAGCAATCTAAGGCTCCTTCATCTTGTCTCTCTTTGCTCCATCCTCTTCATACCTCTCCTGTTTCTGGGAGACCAGAAGGGGAGGGAAGCTGGTCACAGCAGGAGGTGGAGACCCCCCTGGCTTCTTCAGCAGCCTGCCTTACCTGTCTCCTGGCCCTGCTCCTCTCCTGCTTCAGCTTCTGCCGCTGAGTCTGCACTTCTCTCTGCCACAGCCTCTTCCTGCTTACTAACCTCTGTGGCCTCTTCAGCTTCCGACATCTTCTCTTTCCGGTCTTCACCATTCATCCACGCTAGGTTTCTGCCACCAGTGTGAAGGGGAGGCTGCTGTTAGCAAAGGAAGCCGGCACAAAACCCCATGGCTGGAAGTTGCCCCAGTGAGGACGTCTTTCCCACCCTTCTCTCGCAAGGCAGGCAATCCTGAAGGAAAAGCTCTCTGCTGTCCTGGGTCTGTCCCCACAAACTCACTGAAGATCCTGCTCCCTTGCTCGCGTAAATCGGAAGTTCTGGACATGGCCCATGGCACAGTGCCTTATCTGTCCCCCTCCAGCAGGCTCACTCATTGATGCTGCTCCTCCAGGTGCCATTTAGAATTTCCCAGAATGCCTGGGAGCGCCCAACGAAGTGCTGCCCCAGTGCTTTGTGGGAAATGAGGTTAGCAGCTTGTAGCTTTCTGCCACCTGGTGGGGAGGGTCTGGAGCAGGTGTTGGCACCAGCAAGTCCTGCTGGAGCTCTGGCAGATGCCCAAAGATGCCAGCTGCTGAACACCTGGGTGAGGGGATAAGGCTGCCTCTGCCTGGGATTTGTGTCGTGGTAACTTTTTACTCATCCTCTTCCCTTGTCGTCTTGGATCAGGCTCAGCCTAACCCCGTCCAAGTCCTGCCCTGTGCACCAGCCAAGCCATCAAACCCTGAGTCCCACTCCCTTCTGCCCCTCTCCCCCCACCTTCAGCTTGTTTGACCTTCCTGAATTCCCATTTTGATCTGCCCTCTTCTTCAGTTTGTCGAGGTGGCTCTGAGTGCTCAGCCTGGCCTCCAAGAGGCCAGGAGGGAGACCCCCTCCACAGCTACCCTCGCAGCTTCCTCACTCCCACTTGTCCCAAACAGAGATAATCAAACCTGCTTGGGGTGGGGATTGTTTCCCCCCTCCCCTGGTTCGCAGGAAGTGAAGGGTTAAAGGCACCAGCAGGCTGATGTTGCCTGGCTCCTGCAGGTCACCCAGACGCAGTTTCCATGGAAACTGCTGGGCCATCGCCAGCATCCTGCTGCATCCTCAGACTTTTGGTACCCAGGACCCTTCACTCCAGCGAATAAAACCAGGGAAGAGAAAGAGAGGAGATGCTGAAGGTCTGCCAGCAGGAGGCTGGGAGAGGTGTGGCCAGAAGGAAGTCAGGAGGAGGGTGGCTGAGGAAGGAGGAGGGTGGCGGCGCATGAGAGGAGCAAAGATGTCTGTGGTGGAATCGTGATGCGATGTCAATGGGCGGGTGGGTGTGGAGGGGGGAAAGCTGGGAGGATGAATGGCGGTGAACAGGGGGTGGGAGGTGTTGGGTTGCGTAGGGGAGGGAGGGGTCTTAGAAAGGCAAAGCCCCAAGTGGTTTGGGGGCATTATTGGACCAGCTGTGTGTGGAAAGGTGTGAACAGCACCTATTTGACATGCAGATGGTCCCCATCCCATTCTGAATCTCTGGAGTGCTGCTTCCAGTCAGCACAGAAGAGACTAAGCTTCCTGGAGCAATGGCTTAAGGCAGCAAGTTTTGCAGTTGCCCAGAATTCTTAAGGGACCCTGCCCCAGAGACCAATTCCTTGCAGTTCAATGGCCTGCTAGTTTCCTTCCCGAAACAAAAACAGTCCCAACTGAAGGTACCCTGCGAATCTTTCTCAGTCTGGCCTGTCTTCCTTTGGTACTGGTGCAGCCGCTGTAAAAAATGTGGACTAACAATGTAGGGAAAGGCCTGCATCTGGGCCAAACATTGCGGCTGACCTAGCTGTCTTAGGCTAGGGGCTTAAGGCAGCTTTTGCCAACCCTGCCAGCTGGGGGCTGGTGGAAGTTGTAGTCCAAAGCATCTAGAGCACACCACGTTGGCGAAAAAAACTAACTTAGGAGCTGGGCAGGATGCAGGAAGGCAGTCTGTGGAGTGAGCAGATAAGAGGGGACCATTCGGGAAGCAGGGTGGGGCAAAGGCAGATGGGCATGAAATACGCTCTTCCCTCTCTCTCTCTCTCCTCGTCTGGCCAGCTCCTTTCTTGCTTGGCTGTGGAGATTGCTACAGGCAGGCACTCGCTCCTTCCTCCTCCGTCTCACCCAGATCTGGTGTGATGACTGGAGGGTGGGATCTGGCGATGCCAGACTGACTGGGCCTCAGCCAACGTCTCTCCGAAAACCAGGGAGCAGCTGAGGGTTTGTTTACTCGCCCAGCATCTGCTGTTGGCACGTGCCCTGTCTTCTCTCCTGTCTTCTCTCTGCCACTGTGCCAAGACACAGAGAGACAGAGAGAGGGAGGGAGGAAGGGGCCTGCGGGAAGGGGCTGCTCATCAGGGATGAAGGGGCGTTTGGGAGAAGCCACTCCCAGCCCTTGGCTCTTTGCCAGCTGCAGCTGACACACTGCAGCACATTTCTCTGCTGCCGGCAAGTGTGATGTGGATGTTGCTGTGCAGGGGGGAGGGGAAGGTAGGGGGAAATGCCTTTAAAAAAATATATAATGTGGTACATGGAGGCAGGGTTGGGGAGGGAATGATCACCCTGATTGCTCTCCCTCCACTCTATGTTTCATTTGCTGGAAATCAGGGGTGGAGTTGTGCTCAGGTCCTCTCCAGAACATCCTTCGCTTTGTGGAAAGGTTGCAGCATTTGGGGGTTTTATATTCGGAGGTGAATAAGGGTGTGTAAATGACAAGAGGTGTGTATATATTAATGCATGGATACAGTGGATATAAAGCTCTCTTTTTTGCCTCTCACAAGTTGTAGTGATGGCCACCAGCTGGGGTGGCCCTACAAGAAGATCAGACAAATTCATGGAGGAGGGGGAGGCGGCCACTGGTTACTGGCCACAAAAGCTATGTTCTCTCACCCACCCACCCAAAAGTATCAGAGGCAGTTTTGAATAGCACTTGCTGGGAATCACAAGCGGGGAGAGTGCTGTTGCACCCAGGTCCTGTTTGCCGTGAGCTTCCCAGAAGAGGCACCTGGCTGTGAGAACTGGACTGGATGGGGCCCCCTTTGGCCTGATCCGGCAGGCTCTTCTTACGCTCCGTCCCAGCCCTCATTCCAGAAACCAAGGGGCTCAAATCACCCCCTGGGTGCCTCAGTTAACTGAGAGGCAGTCCTGATCACAGTGGGTGATCTGATTTCTTTTTAAAATGAAAAAGGGGTTGAGGTGGTGGGAGAGAGAAGAGGCTCTTTGTGCAAATGGGGACACCCTTTTGGAGGAATGCGGGGAGGGAATCATAGACTTTTGGGGCATCGTTTTCTTCAGTAATGACAAGTTCAGTTCTTAACACAGCTTTGGCCCACTTGAAGATCTCCAGGTGTTTTAAACTACAACTCCCACCAGCCCTTGGTAGCACAGCTGTCTGATGGGAACTGCAGCCCAAAACATCTGTGCTAGCAAGGGTGGGGTCACACACACACTGCCCCCCCGGGCTTCCCAGCAGTGAGAATATCAATGCACGGCACTTCCTAGGGTTCGGTTTCCTTTAGAGGAGCGAACATGAGCCTCTGGTGGAGCCTGGCCTGTCAGAGAAGTGGAGAGCGTCGGTGGAGGCAAAGGGAGCAGGTGTTTCCGCAAGGCAAGGGGACAGAACAACCCCCCTGTGAGGAAACACCGCAGGCCCTTTTTGTTCGGAGAAAGAGGCAGGGGTGGCCACCCACCCAGATGGCTTTAAAAGAGGATTAGACAAATTCATGAAGGATACGGCTATCAATGGCTATTAGCCATGATGGCTGCGCTCTGCCTACAAAGTTGGAGCCACCAATGCTTATGGATGCTAGTTGTTGGAAACTTCAGGGGGAGGTGACCGTCTCAGGCAGCAGGATCCACAGGGCAACAGATCTGGTCTCCGAGGAAGGCATTGCCTCTGTTGCTCCCGACTGCAGCACGTTCCTTGGAGACCACGTCTGCCCCCTCCTTGGTGTAGTTGTTTAGTCCTTTAGTCGTGTCCAACTCTTCGTGACCCCCTGGACCAGAGCACGCCAGGCACTCCTGTCTTCCACTGCCTCCCGCAGTTTGGTCAAACTCATGTTCGTAGCTTCGAAAACACTGTCCCACCATCTCGTCCTCTGTCGTCCCCTTCTCCTTCTGCCCTCCATCTTTTCCAGCATCAGGGTCTTTTCCAGGGAGTCTTCTCTTCTCATGAGGTGGCCAAAGTCTTGGAGCCTCAGCTTCAGGATCTGTCCTTCCAGTGAGCACTCAGGGCTGATTTCCTTCAGAATGGAGAGGTTGGATCTTCTTGCAGTCCATGGGACTCTCAAGAGTCTCTTCCAGCACCAGAATTCAAAAGCATCCATTCTTCGTCGATCAGCCTTCTTTATGGTCCAGCTCTCACTTCCATACATCACTACTACAGTGTCCTCTTGGCGAATAGGAGGTGCTGCTGGCCCCCTACCACCCCTGGGGAGGAAATGGCAGGGAGCAGGGGCCACGCTCTGGGGTCTCCTGGTGTAATCAGAATGAGCCCCTTCCCCCTGCAATGGCCTTTTATCCCCACTTCAACTGACAGGTGAGGTTGGTTGGATTCCCTCCTTGTTCCTGATGTAGATCTTCACTCACCCCGTCTTCCCTGGTGGGAGGGGGGCACCATTTTGTGCTGTGCCTCAGGTGTCAAAACATCTTGGGCCAGGCCGGACCTTTGGGGCACCTGGCTGGCCACTGTGAGAACAGGATGCGGGACCACTGGCCTGATCCAGCCGGCTCTCCGTGTGCTTCCACTTGCTCGGCTCTCCTGGTTTCAGACAAGGGACATTCCCAGCCCCGCTGGGAGATGCTGGTGACCCAACCTAGACCTTCTGCGTGAGCTGCCTTCCTGCTTCTTCCAACTGCCAAAAGCTGCTTGTTTCTCTCTCCTACACAGAGATGTGCAAGTTTCTGCACACACTTCTCCTCCCAATTAGCTCCCATTAAGGGCCATTCTGGGCTATTATCTAGCAATCTCCTTCACAAAGAAGCAGTCAGGTGGCTTCCCTTGCAGGTACCCTGAGAGGAGGAGTTCTTCTAAGGTCAGCCGGGTGCCACAAGGTGTTGCTTAAGGCAAACCCCGGAAGAACAGAAGCTTATAGTGGGTGTGGGGCCAATTGAGGAGGGCAGCCTTGCAGCTTCAAGCCACAGCTGTGACAATCTCCCTCCTCATTGCAAAAGTACCACATGACACCAGCTCTGCCCTCCACCCTCACATCACTTTTATTGTGGATGTGTGATGGTTTGTCCTTGCGCTTGCATTATAAACAATTATCAGAAGTCCCACTTTGGGGGCATTTTTGTCCATAAAAATAAACTAGGAATAACAATATGGTTGGCGGCTGCAAAACTTTCAGGGCGGGCGTTCGGTTTCATTTCCAACCGATGCAATCTCCGTGAGTTCCTGTTGGAATCTTAATTTTATGCTTAAAAAGTTCCGGTTTATCTCGTCCATATGGCAAAAACACAGTAACATTGGGAGAAGCATCGCAGCTAATAAAGCAGAATGATGTGTGGACACAGTCCAGGATAAATCCGCCTCTAATGTGCCCTTGACTGGGACGCAGGTGGCACTGGGGGTTAAACCACAGAGCCTAGGACTTGCCAATCAGAAGGTCAGCGGTTCGAATCCCTGCGACGGGGTGAGCTCCCATTGCTCGGTCCCTGCTCCTGCCAACCTAGCAGTTCAAAAGCACCTCAAAATGCAAGTAGATAGATAGGTACCACTCCGGCGGGAAAGGTAAACGGCGTTTCCGTGCGCTGCTCTGGTTCGCCAGAAGCACCTGAGTCATGCTGGTCACATGACCCGGAAGCTGTACTCCCTCAGCCAATAAGGCGAGATGAGTGCCACAACCCCAGAGTCGGTCACGACTGGACCTAATGTTCAGGGGTCCCTTTACCTTTAATGCGCCCTTATTGCATCAGTAACATGGATTACTTCAATACTAGAATTGCTAGTCTACTGACATTTTAATTTTTTGAAAGCCTTACATTGCTATTGCCTATTTCTCTTACCGATAATATTGTTTTCTCTTTTTTCATAAACCTCTTTGAGGTGGTTAGTTCCCCCGCCCCAATCAAGTGGTGTATAAAATTTTGTGATATAAATAAGCACTGGTGCAGATGAGTGTGTGTGTTTCCCTCCCAACCACCCGTTCATGAACTTGAGGGCTCGGTGGCTTTGTCCTCACCCCTCTCTGCTTCTTCCTCCGCAGTTCGGCCAAGGAGCCCAGCGTGGGGAAGGTGCGGGACGTGGCCTCTTTCCGCCGCCACTTCAGGATGGGGTTCATGACCATGCCGGCCTCGCAGGAGCATGCCCCGCACCCCTGCGCCAGCAGCATGGCACCCCGCTCCCTCTCCTGCCACTCGGTGGGCAGCGTGGACAACAGCTCAGGGGATGCAGCCGCAGGATCCCGGAAGCCGCCAGCAAAGCCCAAGCGCCACCCCAGCACCAAGCTCAGCGCCGAGGCCAAGTCCGCCCTGGAGCCGGCGGGGAGCAAGAGAGGAAGTAAGCAGGGGGACGGGGCTGCCCTGAGAAGCAGAGTCAGAACGTGCCGGGGGGCCCAGGGTGGCATTTAGGGTGGCAGGGCTGTGTTGCTCGGAGAAGTTGTCAAGCAGGCCAGCTTGACTTGCCACCCCTGGGGCGCAAGCTGCCTGCTGGACTTACAAAACCAGCCGGCAGTGGGGGGACGGGGGACATGGTGGGGAGAAAACACGGCAGCAGGGGTTACCCGAGCAGAAGACAAAGCGAGGGACCCCATTGCCTCACCTCAGTAGAATTCGAAAAGGTTCAGAAAAGGAACACGGAAAACAATGGAGGGGATGGAGGGACTTCCTTTGAGGCAAGGAAAAGGTGAGGAAGAGGGGATATGATAGAAGATTATAAAATGATGCCTAGCATGGAGAAAGCGGACAGAGAAAAGTTTTCCTCGCTCTCTCGTAACACCCAATGAAGATGCACGTTGGAAGATTTAGGACAGATAAAAGAAAGTGTCCCGTCTCTCCGTCAAAGCGTGTAAACTTTGGAACTCGCTGCCAGAGGAGGCAGGGGTGGCCACCAACTGGGATGGCTTTAAGAGGACGGGACAAATCCATGGAAGAGGAGAGGGCTATCCATGGCTTCTAGCCACAATGGCTCTGCTCTGTCTTCACAGTTGGAAGCAGCAATGCTCCTGATTAGCAGTTGCTCGAAACGCCAGGAGGGAAGAGTGTTGCTCTTGTGCTCAAATCTTCCTTGCTGGTTTTCCATTGAGGCTGCTGGACTAGATGGGCCATTGGCCTGATCCAGCGGGCTCTTCTAATGACGACTGTGTTCTCCCACCACCATAGGAGGCTTCTCGCCTCTGAATACGGGTTGCTGGGAATTGCAGGAAGGAAGAATCGCTGCCACACTCAGGTCCTCCTTCTGAGAACAGGGTGCTGGACCATCTGGGCCTTGGGCCTGGTCTTTTGTTGTGAGCTGTCTCAACTGGGGAGGGGGACCACAAACAAGCTGCGCTGTCCCAGCCCCTGAGCGCCTGGGTGAACCTGCCTCAGATCCCAAGGTGAGAGCTGGGGCAGTTTCACCAGGTACCTCGCGGGCAGAGGCCAATGGGGCTTGTTTTTGCAACAGCGCAGTTTATCGCCAAATAGCAATGTTTCGTTGGCGATACACCGCGATGTTGAAAAGCTGATATCGTCCAGCGCTAGTGGGCCCCTGGGAGAAGCATCAGGGGGACTGGGTGCCCCCCCCCCCGCATTTCATAAGGCTGCCTGGGAAGCTGCCCATCATTCCCAGAGAAAGAATGACCTTGGAGATCCAGCAGCAGCTCAGTTTGCACCCGGACGCCACCTCTCTTCCTTTTGCAGCACATGGCACCCCCCAGAGAATCCTGGGAGCTGTAGCTTGTTGCTGGGAATTGTAGCTCCATGAGGTGTAAACTACCATTGCCTGGATTCTTTGGCAGAAGTTTTCGATGCACGGTGTGTACACAACTGGAGTATTGCATGTGGGTCCTGGAGCTGAGCCCCCCGCCTCCTTATCCTGCCACCATTTGTCTTGCTTTTAACGCATGCCCTTTTCCCTCCTTCGCTGTTCCCTTTCTCCACCAGCTTCCCATAAGTCAAGCACAGAGAGCCGAGAATCGGGGCGCAAGGTTCCCCCGCAGAAGCCAAAGCGCAGCCCCAACACCCACTTATCTGTCTCGTTCGACGAGACGTATTCAGGTCGACTTCCGGGCCCCGCTGCGGCCGGGGCAATGCAGCGCTACGGCCGCGCCTTCTCCCACAGCCAGGCAAAGGGCTCTGACGCCGAAGAGGACGAGCCCGTGTACATTGAGATGGTCGGGGACATTTTCCGGGGACCTGGCCTCCCATCCCAAGCGCCCCCCACAGCCGACGAGGACTCTGACGAGAGCGAAGCCATTTATGAGGAGATGAAATACCCGCTCCCTGAAGAAGGCGGGGGGGAGTCCCGCCCCAATGGGGCCCCGGCCTCCCCACGCCACCGCCCTGTGAAGCGGGAGGCTGCCAAGGCGGCAGTGCCACCGCCAGGCACCAAGACGTCCCCCTGCGAGATCCCTCCACCCTTCCCCAATCTCCTGCAGCATCGCCCCCCACTGCTGGCATTCCCCCAGGGGAAGAAGGGGTACAAACCCACAGGTCAGGATGGCTCCAAGCTGCCCGTCCCCTGCCACAGCAAGGAGGCGCCCTCTGCCCCCATGACCCCACAGGTCCCCAGTCACCACCACCACCAACACCACCACTCACGGAGCGGTGAGAGCGCCGCCCTGGGGCCCTCTGGCCGTGCCCGCAGCCACTCCACGCCGCTCCCTCCACAGCCCGCAGGCCAGAGCAAAGGAGAGAAGGAGCTCCCCAACTCCCACAGCATGATCTGCCCGCCGGCCAAGCAGGCCCCGGCGCCAGTGCTGCCCGCGGCCTCCGTCCCCTCCATGCTGCCGGTGAAAGAGAAGCCGGCTGTTTCCTACACCATGGTGTACTCGGCGGTCAAGGTCACCACGCACTCCGCTCCGGCCGAGCAGAAGACGGAGAAGGAGATCTCGGTGCTGCACGGCCTGCTGTGCGCCCGCCCGTCCACCGTGCCGTCCTGCAAGCAGGTACAGCGGGCGTGCACGCTGCCCGACCCTCCGCCCCTGGGCATGGTCTGGACTTACCCTGCACCCTGCGTGGGCATGAAGCGCCCGCCGGCATACGAGAGCGTCAAGAACGTGGGCACCAAGGCTTCATCGGCGGTCAAGATCCAGCTGCAGGACCGGGCATTCACCAGCATCGCCTGCTCCCACGTCCTGTCCAGCGAGGAGTGCGGCCGGCCCCCGTTGGGAGAGGAGGAGCCCTTTGGATGGGTCCTGCAGAGGAGGATGGGCTACGCCAGCCAGAAGGGGAAAGAGCCGGAGAGTGAGTGTGGTCCAGAGGCACCAACCCTTGGGCGGGGCAGGTGGGGGCAGGGAGGCAATTCTGGCTGGTATTCTAGGGGTTGGGAGGACGAAGCGTTGATGAAGCTTCTCTCCTGGGGAAAATGCTGCCTTTGGCCTGGGGTCACCCGCAGGCTGGCACTAAACCAGTGAGGAGGAGTGTGGTGAGGAAGAGCAGCCCTTCTATTGGGGAGTGTGGCTGAGTTTTTCCATCCCTTTTGGGCCCAGCTGCCAGCACTGGGAGAGGGCGGGTTTCCTCCCTAGGTGACCCTTTCTCCAACCACTTGCAGAACGAACGAGGCTTCCCGTCTAACAAGAAGTCGATCCAGAGAGTTTTGGGTTCTGGCGGCATGCCTCCCTGCCCAACCTCCCCAAGGCTCCACTGGTCCCTGGGGATGCACATTATGCAGGCCTCCTGCGCTGGCTGACCCTGTCAGGCAGGTGTGAGCATACGCGGGAGCTTTCCCACCTCCTTGTGCCCGTTCCTGCCTCCCTCCTTGAGCTCGTCTTCCCCCGACTTTTCAGAGGCTGCAGAAGGCCCCCAAGGCTGGGACAGTGGGGATGGTGCTCCACCGAAAATGGAAAAGGAAGAGAAGGCCCACCAGCCGCCGGTGGTCCTGCAGTCGGGCATCCCTGTCCGCGCCCCGGGGCCGGAGGGCCTGGCTGCCAAGATGCCAGTGGGGAGGACAAATTTGCCCATTCCCTGCCAGACCTTCCCTGCCTGTCATCGTAATGGAGGTGAGGCTGCCGTTGCCGGGGGGCTTGCAGGGGCGGGGGGGGGGGCTTGCAAGGGGGCGCAGCCTTGCTTTTGCGGGGTGGGGGTTGTGAGGGATCCCTCTTTGTTCTCTGCCTCGTTTTGGCTGCAGAACTTGTATGCGATGCAGCTGCAAAAGAAAGGAGCAGGTGACCTTCAAATGAGGACAGACTGCAGCAAGCAAGTGCAGGGTGCAGGGGAGAGAGAGGAAGAGAGAGAGAGAGAGAGAGAGAGAGAGAGAGGAAAACACACAGAGAGAGAGATGTTTGTTCACTTGTTCATCATGCCAGGCTCTTTACTGCTGGGGGCTATTCCCGAGGGTCCCTCGTTCCCCCCGAAATCCTGCTTTGCTGTTGGGGTTGAGGGGGAACAGAGGATGCTACCTCATACTGTGTGACCATTGGTCCACCAACCCAGTACTGTCTACACTGACTGAGAGGGACTTGTCCAGGTTTCAAGCCATCGGTGGCTGAACTTGGGAGCTTATGCATGCAAAGCTTGCTGAGCTACAGACATCCCCCAAGGAAAGAAGAGGGAGACTTCCTTATTTTTGCTTTATTCAGTGTACAAGGCTGTTGCTCCCTTTCAGACACGTTCCTGGCACGCCTCCTCTTAGAGAGAAAGACAGGCAACATCTGGGGCCAGCCATGATAAGGGGGAGGGAGTGCTTAGTAGGGGGTCCCATTGCTCAGTAGTCTGTTTCCTGCTCTCCCCTCGCACACCCCAGATTTCACAGGGGGCTACCTTCTGGGCCGCTCGGCATCCACCTCTGGCGTCCGACATGCCGTGATTCACGCGCAGAGACCGTGCAGCCACGCTCGGGACCCAGCCAGCCTGGTATGTTGGAGGTGAAGGCCGGTGGGGTGGGGGTTGAGTGGTTGGAAAGGGTTGGGGCCTAGTGGCTTAGACCGAGGGATTCTGTGTGTGTGTGTGCACACCTACGTTTCTCTGAAAACAGAGAGGAAGCCTGTTGTATCAGGGCCATGGGGGACATGGCAGCAGGAGATCAGGTCCTGGGTGACACTGGGTGGCGCCATCTTCATTTTTAAGGGCTGGCAAAAACCTTTCCCTTTTATCTCCGATTTTTGGCCCTTCATTTGAAGGATTTAGAGAGTATCTGCAGCCTCTTTCAAAGGATCAGGATCAGTAAGATCTGCCCGTTATTCGTACAGTGATGGTTTATAAAGTTTCTTTGGGTTGTGCTGATTGGTTAGAGTTTATCATTGTGCTTGTAAATACACTTTGGGTCATTTTGTTAAGGAAAGCAACAAATGAATATTAACAAAGAGCAGCGACACTTAATTTTACAAATGCGTCTCCTTTCCCAGATTTTGTGGGGGAAACAAATAGCTGCAAAATTACTTGCGCTGTTTTGGTGTGCGTAGGAGTAACGTAAGACACAAACTGTAGCGACATGAACTGACCCAGACCCAGCCATTGTCACCTGAGGCCCTTCTCCAGGAGCCATGGGGGGGTCCAGAGGGTGGCGACAAGAGAACAGCCTTTTCAGCAGTGGCTCCCTACTTGTGAAATGCTCTCTCCAAGGAGGCATGCGTGGCGCCATTTTTGTCTATGTTTAGGTGCCAAAAAAACCTGTCCTTCCTGCCTGGGCTTTTGGCACTTAATTGGAAGGGCTTGGGGTATCTGTGGCCTCTTTGTGGGGCAGGACCCACCTGTTATCTGTGCCAGGGTGGTTTTTTAGTTTTTTTCTTGGTTGTACTCATTGTAATTGGTCTGAGTGATTCTGTTGTTTCTGTAAGTTGCTTTGAGTCACTTTCACGAGGAATGCAACAAAATAATAATAATAATACAGTGATGCCCCGCAAGACGAATGCCTCGCAAGACGGAAAACCCGCTAGACGAAAGGGTTTTCCGTTTTTGAGCTGCTTCGCAAGACGAATTTCCCTATGGGCTTGCTTCGCAAGACGAAAACGTCTTGCGAGTGTTCCGATTTCCCCCCGCTCCCCCCCTTTCTAAGCCGCTAATAGCCGCTAATCCGCTAAACTGCTAATAGCGCTAATCCGCTAAGCCGCTGATAGGGTTGCTTCGCAAGACAAAAAAAACACTAGACAAAGAGACTCGCGGAACAGATTATTTTCGTCTTGCGAGGCACCACTGTAATAATAATTCATAGGCTAAAAAAGGAGGTGTAGGATGAAAAGAGATAGAAAAGAATCCTACTCGGCATATGAGGTTTCCCCCTTGCTCTGCTGCTCCACCAACACTACAAATTTCAGCAGGACATAGGCAGCTGACATGCCAAGGCTGGCTCATAATCTATCTTGCTCATAATCTATCTTGTGGAGTGAAGTGCTTCCATTAGTGCAAAGATTTTCAGCTGCGCAGAGGAACTTCCTCTCTTCCTCTCCTTGCTAATCTGTTCTAGGTCCCCACCCCACCACGCTCCAGAGCATATTTGGGGAGGGCAACAGATCCAGCTGCTTGTGTCTTAGAGCAGCCTTTGCCAACCTGCTGCTCCCCAGATCACTTCGAACTAAATCTCGTGGTCTGATGGGACTACAGATGGGTGGGGCTCATGGGACACCTGGCAGGCCCCATGTTGGCAAAGGCCGCATCAGAGGAGGAGGGCAGCCTTGCTGGGGACATTTTTTCTCCCCCCCCCCCTGCCCACCTCCAATGACAATGTCCTCCCAACCCCTTTTTCCCCCTGCAGGCCTTGCAGCACGCACAGCTGCCGGCGTCGGGGGCCCCACAGAGCTCCCGCGAGAGGGATGGGAAGCTGCTGGAAGTCATTGAGCGCAAGCGGTGCGTCTGCAAGGAGATCAAAGCACGGCACCGTCCCGAGCGCAGCCTGTGCAAGCAGGAGAGCATGCCCATCCTGCCCAGCTGGCGGAGGAACACGGAGAACCGCAAGTCCGGGACGCCGCCCTGCCGCCGCCAGCAGACGGTGCTGTGGGACACGGCCATATGACAGTGAGTGGGGGCTGAGCCCCAAGGAACCTGTGCCTTGTGCTGGCCGAGCTGAACACATCGTCGTCGTCGTTGCAGGGCTGACTGCTGGCAGCATGGTGCCCTGCCTGCCCCAGGGGGCCCTCCTGGCCTGGGACTGACCAGAGACTGCCTGGGCTGCCTGGGGGCCAGCTCCCTGCTGAGCTATGACTTTTGGCGAAGGAGAGGGGGATTTCTCCTTGGCGATATCACGGATGGAAAAGAGATAGGGATGGATGCTGGAAGCGCCAGGCAAGACACTCCCATCCTGGTGGACAGCCAGCTACCGCCACCGCCGCTGCTGCCGCTGCTGCTGCCTCCCTCCGAGGATTCCCTGCATCAATGGCCACAGCCACACCACAGAGGCAGCTGCATATCAGAGCCAAGCAACAGGTTGCCTGTTTGGAACAGCTGCCCCCACCTCCCCACGCCAGAGCCAGCTGCATCTATGCCAACTGACTGACATCTAAGACACCAACACTCGCCTTTCTTAGGAGGTTGTGGGCGGGGGGGGAGGGCGGGGGGCGGCAGCAGGTGTAGCAGCCGTGCTGTGGTTGCGTGTGTGTCGGGCGAAAAGATAGCCGCCTCCTCCTTTTGCCAAAAGATGATGTGGTTAAAAGTGCCAGGCGCACTTCCAATCGCTCGCACGGTTTTCCCCCTTCCATCTCTGAAAATGCCACTTGGGAGTGGATGTTTTGGGGGCGGGCGGGAGGGAGGGAGGGGGGGCTGCAACTTCACATTGGGTGGGGGTGGGGTGGGGGCTGACTAGCGGTGCCTGAAATTTCTCCTGCTTTTCCTGAACAATTTGGGAGGAAAGAGGGAGGGGAGAGAGTGGCTGAGCTCCCAAACCTGTTGTGCTGAGGTTTTTTTTGGGTTAGCCAGTTTCTGGAGAGAAAGAGAGAGAGAGAGAATTGTGGAATGGTAGAGTTGGAAGGGACCCCAAGGGTCATCTAGTCCAACCCCCTGAAATGAGAATGAGAGAGAGAGAAAGGAGAGAGAAAGGAGTGAAGGTGCCATCTTGTTCCACCCTGATGCTTTGGGTTGTCATGACCTTTGACAAGCCTGTAATATTTTACCTGGTATTTTTACACAATTATTTAGGCCAGGGATAGGTTAAAAAAATTTTCATAGCAAAGCTAAATAAATCACAGAGCTGAGCCTTGTCTCTCTACACACATGGAGACTCTTGTCTGCTGTCAATTCTCAGCTCTCTTTTTTTAAAAAAAAGGTATGACACCCCCCCCATTCGCTTACGAAAATGAAATAAAATAAGCAAAATCAAGCCACTTCCAGCCTGGCAGTGGAATTATAAAAACACAGCTTTCTAATCCATTAGATCTGAGAAAAGGGAACAGACTTTGGGTGGAAAATGCACTTCTTCAGATCTCCCCATACCCCACCAAAAAACCCCCAAATCTCAAGTAGCAAAAACGTTTAATAGTTACAGATGTGACCTGCGATAGTGTACTCCTATCCCCACCTTTTTCATTTCCGATACTTTCCAGATCCAGCAGGTTGGGTTGATTTTAGAGACTCAAGACGTGAAAATGGACCTTGCCCAGCCTCTCATCTCCCACTGATTCTACTCAGTTAAAGAATTCCTTTAGGCTGATTAATTTTTCCTGCCAATAAAAGCAAAGTGGAAAGTCTGAGAGAGCCTGGAGAAGATTCCACAATGGAAACGGCATATCCTTAGGACTTGGCTTAGGTTCAAATGACTGTACTACGATTCTGCCACAATTCAAAGAGTGCTGATGAGAAAAACACAGGTGGGCGGAACTGCCTTGATGCCTTTCGTCCTCTCTTGACGTTTTTTTTAAGAGGGGTGAATCTCCATCCTCAGCTCAACATTAGCTCCTTGCTGTGGCAAGAAGATTCTGGCCCTCTCTGGGCACTGGAGGACTCAAGAACTCTGTGGGCTTTATTCATAGCAGGTTAAACACAGGGTAAAGAACGTGATGTAAACTAGTGCCAGACATCATAATACGCTAAGTGTGACATGCATTGAACACCTCATGTTGGGGGGGGGGGGGAGGGCAGGGATAAAGTTATTTAGACATTGCCCACTTTCCCCCTTCGTAGAGCTAGTCAACAGAGCTCATTGTGGGGGGTGCCCCAGAAGACCAGCCAGTGTTGCCCAGCCTGTCCCCCCCATCCCCAACCCCCAATTCACTTGGTAACCCTTTTTAAACTCACACGGATGTAGATCATGAAGAGCGCTTCCAGACTGTCGCAAAGGGCGCTTTCCGTCCTCTTGCGATAAGGAAATCATGGGGGAGCCCTTGCTTCAGTGCAGTGCTGCCTAACTGCCCTGCAAGCAAATTGGTGTGAATGAATGCTCAATAAACGCATTGTCTGGAAGCAGCAGTGTGGGATTTTGTCAAAGCAATATCATGCTCGTCCTTTTAGTGGTCCACGTTCCCCCTGCCCACTTCCCCACCTGCCTCATTCTCTCCGCAAACGCCATCTCTTACTCCCAGTCCCATCAGTGTCCCCTTCCATATCCTTCCATTTGCCTGGCATCAAAACATATCCTCCCTGATTATGACTTCTCTTTCTGCAGTCAGTGCTTTGATGGGAAACCTCAGCTGGAGAGGTCTGTAGGTTGAACTGAAACAATGTCTATACAAGCATTTTTAGTTGGTGTTTTTAAAAGCTCATCTTTGCCAACCTAGTTGGGTTATGGGAGGGGGTGCAAGTCTTCTTCATATCCATCTCAGCACCACTGAACTCATCCTTTCTCTCACGTCTTCTTCCAGCTAAGTGTAAATCCATTAGCCACAATTTCCTGTTAGCGTCCGCAAGACACGGCTGGACCGGTTGAGGCGCTGGCATGAATTAGAAACTAGGGTTACAAACTGGGGAGGGGGGAGAAGGGAAGTATACGGCACCACTGTAGGGCTGGGGGGAGGGAACCCAGTTGGGAGTCCTGGGTTTTATGTTCTTAACCCTCCCGATTTAAATATTTCACAAGATTGTCTAGCGTAGCAAGATGATGAAACTGCTTTGCAAAAATATTTATGCTGGGGATTCATGGGAGGGTATTTATATATTTAAAAAATGATGGAAAGAAAATAAAACTGTCACGCTGGGTTGCTCTTCTGAGGACTAGTTTCTTGCACTCAATGCTGGGTTTTCCTTTAAAAAAATATATATTTACAGGAAATTATCTGCTACCAATTCAGTGTTTTGCAGCAAATAATTTGCCAATCTGTGCACCCCTGCCCCAATTTTTATTGACATCTTCTGTTACGGTAAAGATTTCAGCAATGCACAGGAACCCCCGGGCATCTTGCAAAACTGCATTGATTCAAATGGATTTGTTTTTCTGCTTTGGACGGGGCTACACAAGACCCAACGAACTTCCATGGAAAAGTGCTGTAGAAAGATTGGTGCCAGCTTCCTGATGGTTCATATGGATTCATCCTCTCAGCCACCTTAAAGGATCTGCTTCTGTTGAAGGACAACTGCCATGGACAGGAATAGCCATGGGCATAGCTGGGGCGGGGGACAGCTGCCCCCCAGATCAAGTAAAACAATAGAAATACTTAACCAACTGACCGATCACGTCAGTTCTGCCCTCCAAAAAAGTCCTGCCCTCCCCCCACAAAATCCTGGCTAGGTTCATGGGAATAGCCCTGCTTGCAAGCACCTGAGGAAATAATATTAATAGATATTTTAGAGGTGGTTGTTTAGTCATTTAGACGTGTCCGACTCTTCGTGGCCCCCTGGACCAGAGCACACCAGGCACTCCTGTCTTCCACTGCCTCCTGCAGTTTGGTCAGACTCATGTTAGTAGCTTCGAGAACACTGTTTTTTATTGGAGGCACCTGCAAATCTTTACCTCTTGTAGGAATTGGCTGTGCAGCATCAAACCAAGTTTCATCTAGCCTAGACAGTAGCCAGCTGCCAGATTGTTGCCTCTATACAGGGGCGAACCCAGGGGTTGGTTAGGTTGGCCCCCGCCAACGGCCCAGGCCCAGGGAGGTGTGAAAAACGCGCCTTTCTACTCTGGTTTGGAGCGACTAGGAGCCCGTGGCAAGGGCACAAGGGACAGGGTATGTGTGTTCCAATACAGCTCCTTGCCGAGGGTGCAAGAGAGCCTAGCTATGCCTCTTCCTCTATAGCCTCCAAGGGGAGGAACACAGTTTTCTTCATCCCCATGTACCTGATATGAATAGGCAGAGATTGCCTCTAGACCAGTTTAGCTAGAGAGGTCTGTCCAATGGCTGTTAGTAACCTTTGGACAGACCTCCTCTACAAACATTTCACACAGTCCTTTTCTAAAGCAGCCTACGTTTAGTGGCCATCTTCACATCTCGTGATAATGAATTGTGCAAGTTAACTAACGTATTTTATCTCCTGATTTAAGCAGGGCTGTTTAGTTTTTCAAAAGAAGTTGGTTGAAAGGTTTAACCCAGGGTTCAGCAAACTTTTTCAGCAGGGGGCCGGTCCACTGTCCCTCAGACCTTGTGGGGGGGCGGACTATATTTGGGGGGGGGGAGGAATATGAATTCCTATGCCCCACACATAACCCAGAGATGCATTTTAAACAAAAGGGCACATTCTATTCATGTAAAAACACACTGATTCCTGGACCGTCCGTGGGCTGGATTTGGAAGACGATTGGGCCAAATCCGGCCTCCGGGCCTTAGTTTGCCTACCCCTGGTTTAACCTGACATTCCACCCCCCACTCTATGTTTCAGAGTCAACCCCACCCAAGACAGGCTGTTATCTCCCTTTAAAAGGTGGTGTGAGCAAATTGGAGGCTCCCCCATTTTCTGAACTCCAGAACCAATCTTGAAATATACTCTGCTTCTTTGATGCCCCAGTTTGGCGAAGGTAGTTTTGTGAAATGGCAAGAGGCAGGCTGCATTTTCTCCATAATAATAATAATAATTTATTATTTATACCCCGCCCATCTGGCTGGGCCTCCCCAGCCACTCTGGGCGGCTTCCATAGAAACCAAAAATACAGTAAAATATCGCACGTTAAAAACTTCCCTGAACAGGGCTGCCTTAAGATGTCTTCTGAATGTCAGGTAGTTGTTTATCGCTTTGACATCTGCTGGAAGGGCGTTCCACAGGGCGGGCGCCACTACCGAGAAGGCCCTCTGCCTGGTTCCCTGTAGCTTTGCTTCTCGCAATGAGGGAACCGCCAGAAGGCCCTCGGCGCTGGACCTCAGTGTCCGGGCAGAACGATGGGGGTGGAGACGCTCCTTCAGGTATACTGGGCCTTTGAGGCCGTTTAGGGCTTTAAAGGTCAGCACCAACACTTTGAATTGTGCTCGGAAACGTACTGGGAGCCAATGTAGGTCTTTCAAGACCGGTGTTACATGGTCTCGGCAGCCGCCCCCAGTCACCAGTCTAGCTGCCGCATTCTGGATTAGTTGTAGTTTCCGAGTCACCTTCAAAGGTAGCCCCACGTAGAGTGCATTGCAGTAGTCCAAGCAGGAGATAACCAGAGCATGCACCACTCTGGCGAGACAGTCCACAGGCAAATAGGGTCTCAGCCTACATACCAGATGGAGCTGGTAAACAGCTGCCCTGGACACAGATTTGACCTGTGCCTCCATGGACAGCTGTGAGTCCAAAATGACTCCCAGGCTGCGCACCTGGTCCTTCAGGGGCACAGTTACCCCATTCAGGACCAGGGAATCCTCCACACCTACCCGCCTCCTGTCCCCCAAAAACAGTACTTCTGTCTTGTCAGGATTCAACCTCAATCTGTTAGCCGCCATCCATCCTCCAACCGCCTCCA
Organism: Podarcis liolepis; assembly: GCF_965112155.1. Classification (NCBI taxonomy): domain Eukaryota; kingdom Metazoa; phylum Chordata; class Lepidosauria; order Squamata; family Lacertidae; genus Podarcis; species Podarcis liolepis. Next base: position 1,912,232 of record NC_139573.1, on the reverse strand, counting down.
GACACTCACACAGGACCTTCACCACCTTCACTGGTTCTGATTTAAAAGAGAGGTAGAGCTGGGTATCATCCGCATACTGATGAACACCCAGCCCAAACCTCCTGATGATCTCTCCCAGCGGCTGCATGTAAATGTTGAAAAGCATGGGGGAGAGGACAGAACCCTGAGGCACCCCACAAGTGAGAGCCCAGGGGTCTGAACACTCATCCCCCACCAGCACTTTCTGAACACGGCCCAGGAGGAAGGAGCGGAACCACTGTATGTTAGTGCCCCCAGCTCCCAGCCCCTCAAGACGGTCCAGGATGTTATGGTCGATGGCAGTTGGACACCAAGGCAATTGCAAGGGAAAGGACATCAAGCCTGTGGAATGCTTTTCTAGAAGTTCAGAATGCTTTTCTAGAAGTTTCCAGAGAAGCGGACACGGAGCAATGGATCCAAACTACAAGAAAGAAGATTCCACCTAAACATTAGGAAGAACTTCCTGACAGTAAGAGCTGTTTGACAGTGGAATTTGCTGCCCAGGAGTGTGGTGGAGTCTCCTCCTTTGGAGGTGTTTAAGCAGAGGCTTGACAACCATATGTCAGGAGTGCTCTGATGGTGTTTCCTGCTTGGCAGGGGGTTGGACTCGATGGCCCTTGTGGTCTCTTCCAACTCTAGGATTCTATGATTCTATTCTATGATTCTATGATTCTAGAAGTTAACCCTAAACCTCCCAGCTCTCTGTAAAAGCCCCCAAACCTGATTTCTGTTAGGTGTGGTTCATACTAGGAAGCTGCCGGTTCGTATTAGTTGTATCAACGCTAAGTAGACTATAAGATTGTTCCTCTTTAACAGTCATGGCTTAGGTCTGAGGTGTAGATACGCCCTCATGCAGGCATAAGAATGGACCTGCTTGGTCTGGCCAAAGGGGGGGGGCATCTAGTCCAGCATACTCTCCTCGCAGTGGTCAGCCAGGTGCCCCAAAGGCAAGCCCATAAGCAGGACCTGAGTGTGAAAGCACTCTCCCTTCTTGCGACTGCCAGCAACTGACCTTCAGAGGCGATACTACCTCCAAGGACCTAGCCACTGTGGCTAGTAGCCATCGATGGCCTTATTCTCCTCCATGAATTTGTCTAATCCTCTTTTAAAACAATCCATGTTGGTGGCCGTCACTCAAACTCTGTTGACCATTAGTTCATCTTGTGAAAGCCGCCAAAAGAGCCCACAGCCCCTTTCTCCTAGTGCCAAGAGACCACCTTTACTCTTCCAGGTAGAACAAGGTACTTGATGAGTTTAATTTCTAAAAAGGTGGCTGGGACATTTCAGCTGTCCTGGAATCTGCCCTATTTGGCTGTGCAAACCCTGTCTGATAAATCCAAGATGTGAGGAGACAGGCTGCGGTTGCTTGGTGATGTGGGAAACATGCTAAGAACATGCTCAGAGACACTCTTGGTCTTATTTCACATGCGCCAAGACTTAAGACCCAGGCCCTGGGAAAGGGTTTCTGGGCCTAGTCTGCCTAGATTCACAGCCAAGCAGAATGAGATGCTGATCTCTCCTATCCCCTGACAATGTTAATAACTGGCTGCTCATTTTCATATTTGCCTGCTCAGCATGGAACGTGGAAACCTCTTCCTCAGAGGTGGGGGAGAAAGGGGAGGAGGGGAGGAAGACAAAGACAGCCCTGGATGAAATGCTGCTGGTGTCAAGATCTCACTAGGAACCAGAAAGGGAGGGGGGGGAGTCGAAGGGAGAGAAGGAAGCATTTTTCTTCCTCATCCTTTCTTAAATAGTTAATAGTTCCAACCTATTCAAGGCTGGTCACATTACACCTGGAGGGTTATGCCGCAGTCCTAGGGAGTTGAGAAGAGAAGGTTAAGCCTTGAACCATTAAGAGGGGACACAATAGTGGTCTTCTAATAACTGAAAGAAGGCTGATCGCCGATGAATTGATGCTTTTGAATTCTGGTGCTGGAGGAGACTCTTGAGAGTCCCATGGACTGCAAGATCAAAGAAAATCAGCCCTGAGTACTCACTGGAAGGATAGATCCTGAAGCTGAGGCTCCAGTACTTTGGCCACCTCATGAGAAGACTCCCTGGAAAAGACCCTGATGTTGGGAAAGATGGAGGGCACTAGGAGAAGGGGACGATGGAGGATGAGATGGTTGGACAGTGTTCTCTAAGCAGCCAGCATGAGTTTGACCAAACTACGGGAGGCAGTGGAAGACAGGAGGGCCTGGCGTGCTCTGGTCCAGGGGGTCACGAAGAGTCGGACACGACTAAATGACTAAACAACAAAGGACCTTTCTGGCTCCACTACTTGCAGGAACCCCTCCCACCCAAATGACTAGCACACCCCATCCCAAGGGAGAGACGGTCCAGTCTCAGAACACCTGAGGTTGTGTCAGCTGCTGGCCATCCGACCTGCCAAGGCAGGTTGCTCACTATGAAGAGTGTTTTCTCACATGGAGAATACACAGAACAATTTGTTGCCTCTAATCACAAGAACACTGCGTGGCGGCGCTGAGGTTGGCATGACTCCTTCCTCCACAGGCAGCCTCCTGACGAATATAAAAAAGCAGGGCGGGGAAGGCAAGGGCGAAGATAAGGGAGTGGGAGATTTCACTCAACAGGAGTGCTTGATGCCCGCACATCAACGCCTCACATCAAGAAGCTCTCTGAGTCACATCCACACACGCAGCCGCTTCCCCCAGCCTCACCCCAGAGCAGCTACACAGAGGCGCTGCCTGCCCACCCACCCTCATCTGCACGTGCTGCATTAATAAATCAGGAAGAGTTTAGTCTTTGCAAAGCATGCAGCATGGGGGGTGAGTTGTTGTTGTTGTTTGTTTGTTTGTTTATTCATTCATTTTTAAATATTTTCAAAAGCTTTTTCAGCACAGTGAAAAAGAGGAGGGCTTGCCTGAGAAATTTCAGCTCCTGAGCCTGAACAGCAAATGATGTCTGTCTCTCCCCGCTCTACCACCACATCCCGGCCACCACCATACCACGACAAGGTGCATTTATAATTAATTAATTTATATATATAAGTGGTAGCTTGGTTCTCAAACTTAATCCGTTCTGGAAGTCTGTTCCAAAAGCAAAGTGTTCCAAAACCAAGGTGTGCTTTCCCATAGAAAGTAATGCAAAATGGATTAATCCGTTCCAGACTTTTAAAAACAACCGCTAAAACATGACATGAATTTTACTATCTAACGAGAACATGGATCCATAAAATTAAAGCAATAAACAATGTACTGCAGTCATACAATCAATCAATCAGTAGCTGAACTGGGTTCCACACAGTCTCAAAAAAAAAAAAAAAAAAAAAGGAGCCACAAAAACACAAAATAAATAGCAAAAACAGACAGACCTCACCTCAGCGAAACACTCCAAACGGAAGCGTGGCACTCAAATCGGAAGTGTAACACTCAAATTGTCAGTGTAACACTCCAAATGGAAGTGTGGCACTTAAATCAGAAGTGTAGCACTCAAAACAGAGTATTCCTTCCTGTAGCACCTTAAAGACCAACTAAGTTAGTTCAGATATCTGAAGAAGTGTGCATGCACACGAAAGCTTATACCAAGAACTAACTTAGTTGGTCTTTAAGGTGCTACAGGAAGGAATTTTTTTATTTTGACTATGGCAGACCAACACGGCTACCTATCTGTAACTAAAACAGAGCATGTTCAACTTCCGAAAAAGGTTCGCAAATCAGAAAACTTACTTCTGGGCTTGCAGTGTTTGGGTTCCAAGTTGTTTGAGTACCAAGATGTTTGAGAACCAAGGTACCACTGTACTGCTCGTGTGCCAGAACAGCTTCTAAGTGGCATACAACCATAATTAAAAACACACATTAACATTCAAGCAGCCTTAATTAAAACAGACAATAAAGCAAAGAGCTAAAAAGCATAGCAATTAAAACAGGTCTTCTAAAAAGCAATAAAACCACAAGTTTCAGGGGCATGCTTGCCTCATCCAACAGTGAGCCAGTACTGGCTGGATGGCGGCCAGTGCTTTTTCAGTCTTTCTGGGGGCACTCAAGGGTACGCAGTACAGGCACCTTCCCCCCCCCCAGTAGAAACACTCTGGTTAAAAGTGTGGCAGTTACTGTAACAACTTCATGGGGAGTACAGTGGTACCTCAGGTTACATACGCTTCAGGTTACAGACTCCACTAACCCAGAAATAGGGTCTCCCACACTTTGCTTCAGGATGAGAACAGAAATTGTGCTCCGGCAGCGCAGCAGCAGCGGGAGGCCCCATTAGCTAAAGTGGTGCTTCAGGTTAAGAACAGTTTCAGGTTAAGAATGGACCTTCGGAACGAATTAAGTAATTAACCCGAGGTACCACTGTATTGGCACCTTTTTCCCCTATAAGAAAAGCACTGATGGTGGCACAGAATGCAGTTCCCAAGGCTGGCTACCTTTGTCCACCTGAGGCTGAAAGTCCCACCAACATCTCTCCCTGGGAGTAAAAGCACACCTTGCAATGGATTAAAGCAACTGGCAGCCTGCTTCCCTTTCATGACACCCAAAGTCATCTGCCTGGGGCAACTACCTTACTCTGCCCAACAGGGACACCAGGGCATGTTGGATCTGAATGTGAGTTGCTACAGCCCGTTAATCCTCACAGGGGTAAACACCTGGGGGACAGACACAGAACTAGACTGAACTATCTGTTAGGGGTCCGCCTCTTTTTATTTTTAATGGAAAGCTGGGGAAATATGTGCTGTTTTAAGCTGTTTCAGTTGAACTACCCCTGCCCCATTCGTTGTAGCCCAATGCTGTCACCTGAACCCTGACTCTGCACCTCGCAAACACTCTGCTCACCTGCCCCCAAGATGGCTCGATTTCTGACTGCACTAAAAGTTATGAAGCCTTTTCTGCAGAACGACCGTGAAGCTGAAATTTGCACAGCGACAAAGTGGACAAGAAAACTGAAGAGAAGCAACTTCTGGGGAAATAGGTCTGGGGTAACACATGACCAGCATGTGCCCAGGTGGTGTCAGGTTCTGGATGGGCAGCCTGAAGGTGTCTTCGCTGCTGCCACCACTGCTGTGAATTCCTCCAGGAGGTTTAGGGGCTGGGAAATTTATTCGCAGCAGCAAAGTGTGAAGAGCTAAACAGTTCCTCACTGCCGCCTACTTCCTTTTGGTTATGAGAAAGCTGCAAACAGCCTGGCTCCTGACAACAAGCTGTAATTTTAATGAAGGAGGAAACAACAACAAAATATAAACCCCACAAGCTCATTCTCATACAAACACGGGGCTGCCCGCTGGTCAGGAAAAAAAGAACAGCAATCTGAAATAAAACCCATTCCATGCCTCCACCCTAGTGCGCACACCCTTTCCCAAATTCACAAGACTGGCTTTAAAAATCATTGTCTAGTTATTTACATACCGCATTGGCCATAAGCAAATATGTGCTCAAAGTGGCTCACACAAAAAACACAAGTCTAACTACAGTAGTAATGCTGTAGTTAGAACACAATAAAGCAGATATCACAGCAATGTAGCACTAAGAAAATTAATAACCAACAATTCACAGTTCATTTAAGAACATGAGAAGAGCCTGCTGGTCAGTGGCCAATATTCTCACAGTGGTTAAAAAGTTGCAAGCAGGATTCGAGCACATGAATCTTCCCTCCTGTGGTTTCCAGCAACTGGTACTGTACTTGGAAGCATCACTGCCTCTGACTATACAGACAGAGCAATCGCCATTGCAGCTAGCAGCCATCAATAGCTCTCTCCTCCTCCATGAATTTGTCTAATCCTCTTTTAAAGCTCTCCAAGGGTGGAGAGTCCTCAACTTCCTGAGGGAGTCCATTCCACCGCAGAGCAGCTCTTGCTGTCAGATAGTTCTTCATGATGTTTAGTCAGAATCTCCCTTTTTGTGACTCGAAGCCATTGGTTCGGGTCCTCCCTTCCGGAGTAGGAGAAAACAAGCTTGCTCCATCTTCCATGTGACAGCTCTTGAGATATTTGGCTATCCTATCTCCTCTCAGTCTCTTTTCCAGGCTAAACATCCCCAACTCCTTCAACTGTTCCTCCTAAGGCTTGGTTTCCAGACCCTTGGTCGCCCTCCTCTGCACCCATGCCAACTTATCAACACCCTTCTTAAATTGTGGCGCCCAGAACTGGACACAGGACTCCAGGTGCGGTCTGACCAAGGCAGAATAGAGCAGAACTATTCCTTCCCTTGATCTGGACACTTGACTTCTGTTGATTCAGTCTAACAGAATTAGCCTCCCCCACTGCATCACACTGTCGACTCATGTTAAGCTTGTGGTCCACTGACCCCTAGATCAGTGTTTCCCAACCGGTGTTCCGCGGCACACTAGTGTGCCGTGAGATGTTGCCTGGTGTGCCGCGAGATGTTGCCTGGAGGGAGGCGGGCGAGGGCGTTTGCTTCCCAGAGGACTTGTGGGAAGCCGCCCCTTCCCTGGGCGACGCGCCGCCTCGCGACTCCGGAGTCAGTCCCGAGGGCTCTCGGAGGGACTCGCGAGCGACGGCGCGGCGGCTCTGGGGCGCGCTCAGCCGGGCCGCCGCGCGCCCCCGCTGCAGCTGCCCGGCGTGGAGCGCGACGCGGAGCCGGCCGGGCTTGGAGGCGCCCAGGTAGGGCCGAGCCGGGCGGGGGCGGGGAGGTCTCGGTCTGCTGCGGGCGCAGGAGGGCGAGCGGGAGAGGGGGAGCCGTCGGGTCTCCTGGAAGGAAGCGAGGCGGCGGCTGAGGGGGATGCAGCCCCGTCCCCAGCAACAGGCGCTCCTCGAAGTGAGGCCACAAGTTGGGGCTCGGACAGGGCCTGGAAGCAGCGGCTCCGGCTCTTGGGAGCAGAGAAGGGGACTTCGAAAGCAGCCTGGAGGAGAAAAGCCCCGATGCAGCGAGAGCGGGGAGCGTGCTGCCTTGTCCAGGCCTCCTCGCTTTGTGCCGTCCGCTGCCGGGAGCAGGACACGGGGGCTCCTCGTTCGCATGCTTTCCCGGGTGATCGGTGAGGGTTAGGGTTAGGGTTAGGGTCCCTCAGTCCCTCGCTTTGCTGCCCCCCCCCCCAAAGCTTGGAGGTTCCCCGGCAAGGGGGAGGGAAAAAAATTGAAAACTTTCACTTTTGTGCGTCCCTCCCGGCGTGACGCTGCGCGCTGACGTCACGGGGCTGTAATGGTGGTGTGCCGCGAGATTTTTTTCATCAAACAAGTGTGCCTTTGCCCAAAAAAGGTTGGGAAACACTGCCCTAGATCCTTTCCACATGGACTACCAGCAAGCCAGGTGTCTCCCATCTTAGTGCAGCTGGCTATTCCTGCCCAAGTTATAAATATGTATGTTAAACATGCATAAGGTAAAGGTAAAGGGACCCCTGACCATTAGGTCCAGTCGTGGCCGACTCTGGGGTTGCGGCGCTCATCTCGCTTTATTGGCCGAGGGAGCCGGCATACAGCTTCCGGGTCATGTGGCCAGCATGACTAAGCCGCTTCTGGCGAACCAGAGCAGCGCACGGAAATGCCATTTACCTTCCCGCCGGAGCGGTACCTATTTATCTACTTGCACTTTGACGTGCTTTCGAACTGCTAGCTGGGCAGCAGCAGGGACCGAGCAACAGGAGCTCACCCCGTCGCAGGGATTTGAACCGCCGACCTTCTGTTCAGCAAGTCATCCCACAGCGCCACCCGCGTCCCTTCAAAACATGCATACAGCTTACCAATAGGTCAAACTGCAAATATCCTGTTATGTACTGAGTTGAATAGGATCCAAATTGCAGCAGTCTGATTGGTCCTAGAACAATAGGATTCAGAATGCAGCAGTCTGATTGGTCCTAGAACAATGCAGCAGTATGATTGGTTGGCAGGAACCACCCAATCATGCTCCAGATATAAGTGAATCCACAACCTGATTGGCTTACAGTAGAATTCCAGAATTAGCCAATCATGTGCAGCCCATTGTGTAAATAATGTATATAAAGCAGATACTTTGAGGGGACTTTCATTCATTCCTCCTCACCACTATGAGCTGAATGAAGAGCATGAAATCACCTTGCGACTCTATTTCATATCCATTAAGCAACTCTCTTATTCAGGCTCCTAGGGAACTGAGGGTGGGGCAACACAAGTGAAAGTAACCATCCCCTGATGGCATTCAAAGAATCTCTCACCTCTCACAGTTGTTCAGTTATTTTTAAAGTAATAAAACTTCATAGCCCAGGCCTAAGAGCCGCTCAGCCGGGGAGGGTGCACAGTTCATCAGCTTAACAATATCTGAGCATGCTTAATTCCGGGCAGATGCACTCACAAGTTATTTATTTATTTATTTACAACATTTCTTACCCAACCTTCACCATAAGGGCAGATAACAACATTACAGCATACAGACTGAAAAACAGATAAAGCTATTATAATTATAAAACAAACCAACCCGCTCCGAATGGAAAAGAACAGCATAAATCCAAAGAACAAGGTGGGTCCCGCAAAACAGAACATATCAGCCTATCAAAGGCTAGAGGAAAGAGCCACCTGCCAGGAGCAGAGATGGGGAGAGATATGGGACAGCCAAGCTAATCTGAGGCACTAAGGTCACATCCACACCACACCTGTGGATCTAGAATTGGCCTCCACAGTCACTTACGGACTTGCTGATAAGACTGTGTTCATGGAAGACAATCTTACTTGGCTACAAGTGATCGCCAAAGAAGAAGGTTTATCTATGATTCCTGAATTGCAGGGGTTTGGATCAGATCACCCCTTGGGTCCCCTTCTAACCCTGCAATTCTGTCGTCCAATTGGAAGTGCAAGGCTTTCCCCCAAAGAATCCTGGGAAATGTAGTTTACCCCACACAGAGCTATAGTTCCCAGCATCCTTAACAAACTACACTTCTCAGGGTTCTTTGGGGGAAGCCATGTGCATTAAATGTACAGTGTTTGGCTCCACCTCTTCCTGAATTGATTGCATTCAAATGGGTCCTTGGGTGGGAGGCCCGTATTGGCTCACAGGCAGCCCCCTCCCCAAGGGGAGATCCAGACCTAGGGGGACAGCCCTTGGATCAGGCCCAGATGACATCCCCACGTCTTCCCTGTCGGAGGCCCTAGGAATGCCATTCACAGCATGAGGGCTTAATTCACCTGCTCATCTTTCCAAGGCGTTTCCTATCATCCCTCAGCGATGCCCTTCTGCATAGCAGAAACAGGCCATTCTCTACACAAAATATGAAGCAGACAAACACACACTCCACCACCAGAAATGACGACATCCAAAAGCCAATGGGGGAACATTTCAACCTGCCAGGACACTGGATAAATGACTGTCAAATAGCCGTCCTGCAGCAAAACAACTTCAGAGGGAGACTGAAGCTCTGTGAAAGCGCTGGGTAGATGAAGTGTTTCAGGGCTATCCAAGTCAAAGGATTTTTAGCACACTCTTTGTTGTAATTGGCTTGTCGGTGCCAGGATCAAGAACTGTTTTGTGAATTACCACTGCTAAGTATGAGATTATCACTGCTTGCAGTCTCCCCACATTTCTTTTTTCCTCTGACCTCACTTTTTACAACCCCCACCCTGCAGCAAACCCATATGGTTTATATACCTATGACTCAGGATGAACCTGATGAAGTGGACTCTGGTCCAAAAAAACCACACCTTATGCCATAAGAAATGTGTACCAGTCTTTTAAGATTCCGCAAGACCGTTTGTTGTTTTGGCTGGAAAAAGAGTCACACAGCTCCTCCTGTGGAAATTAAGAACTTTGCAACTTGTAAGAACCGGTACCTGAATTTGCTACCTTCCTCTTCCCTCCCCATACTTTCCCATCACATTTGTGGTCGTGCCTTTTACATTGCAGTCACACAGGTAGGGATTTGATTGCTTTTTTTAACATGTGCATCGTGCTAATAAAGTTTAGAGGTTTTGTTGTTGTTGGCATCTGTCTGTCTCAAGAGACAATGGAAAGCGCCTCCAGGTGTGAAGTCAAACTGCTGTGCTAGCAGCACCGAAGAGACCTCTGCAAGATGCAAGCCTGGGCAAAATTGGCACTTTTACAAGTTTCACGTAATGCCGCCACCACATCTGTAAGAACTTTAGTGTAGCAGCACCAACACTTTGGAACTCCCTTCCTATTGATATCAGATAGGCACCCTCACTGTTCTTTTCGGCGCCTGAATACATTCTTAATTTAGACAAGTCTACCCAGTTGTGTGGGTGGCACTGTGGGTTAAACCACGGAGCCTAGGGCTTGCCGATCAGAAGGTCGACGGTTCGAATCCCTGCAATGGGGTGAGTGCCCATTGTTCAGTCCCTGCTCCTGCCAACCTAGCAGTTCGAAAGCACATCAAAGTGCAAGTAGATAAATAGGTACCACTCCGGCGGGAAGGTAAACGGTGTTTCCGTGCGCTGCTCTGGTTCGCCAGAAGCGGCTTAGTCATGCTGGCCACATGACCCGGAAGCTGTACGCCAGCTCCCTCGGCCAATAAAGCAAGATGAGCGTCGCAACCCCAGAGTCGGCCACGACTGAACCTAATGGTCAGGGGTCCCTTTACCTTTACCCAGTTGTGTAGAAAGCTTGCATGAGTTTTACTTTGAGGTGTCCAAACTTTTTTCAAAGAGGGCCGGATTTGATGAAGTGAAGGGCCATGGGGGCCAACCAAAGGGCCAACCACAGTTGTTGACCTTTTGAAGTTGTTGAACTTTTTTTAGGATTTTACCTCAAAATCAATAGCCCCCCTCCCCACACTCACAATTTAAAGGCCATAGATTGGGGTGCCCAAACTTTTTTTCAAAGTGGGCCAGATTTGACGAAGTGAACATGTGTGAAGGCTGACCAAAGTTGTTGAGCTTCTTTTAGGATTGAAGTTGTTAAGGGTTCTTTAGGATTTTACCCCAGGAAATAAACTGCCACAGGGGACAGATTAAACCGACCAGTGGGCCAGCCAGATTAGGCCCCCGAAACGGACTTCGGACATGCCTAGTTAGTCTATTCTCTTTTGACTTTTAACTTTCAGTGTATTTTAAAATATGGCTTTCAATGTTTTAACTTTTTGTAAACCACTTTGAGTTTTTTCCTTAGCAGCCAAGGAGTCTATAATTTTTTAATGAAACAAATAAACAAAACAAACAATTAAAAGTGGATTGCCTGTTGCTCAGAGCAACATGTTTTTTAACGGGAAGACAGCAAAATAATGTGGGAGGTGTGTCCCACCCCCCCTTTTTTTTTTTTTACCTGTAAGCTCACAAAGGCTGCTGAGATGCAGTGCAGTCAGTTGGGGCAGTAAAATGTGGCTGGTCTTGCAAGCTATAAAATGGGTTCGTCGTTCAAGTGTTATCAGTTCCGCCATTCCAGGAAAGGCCCTTGAAAAGAAAAGAAAAATGGCTGGAGGACATCCATGGCAGGGACATGATTTGAACCCGTTCCTTAGCAAATTCCTACCCATCTGAGATCCCCCAATTTTGTTAGTGGTGACAGAGAGAGTATATAACATATTGACACAGTGGTGGGATGTGCAAAAAAAGATTAAACCTCCCTGCCCAGCCCAGCGCCATGACAGAAATATAAATCCCTCCCTTCCTCCCTGCTCATTACATTGACAATTTAATGGGTGGCCACACTCTGCCACGTGGCCTCCGGATGGTTTAGTCACGGGTGAATGTGGCCCCTGGGCTCAGTAGGATCAGGCAGCCTTGCTTTGAAAGGACACCGGAATTAATTTTAAAATCCATCACAAATGGGCTTCATTTTCCTCTGGGTTGTTTTCCATTTTGCTCATTCCCCTGACACGATTCTTTGCTTGAATCAGATTTTCTACTTCTCTCTCTGAAGTGTATAAATATGCAATACTATATATATATATATATATATATATATATATATATATATATATATATATATATATATATCTATCTGTAGGAAATACCCCGTTTCCTACAGAGCTTGTGGTTTCTGCTGCGGTTGCTCCCCTTCTAAAACGAACTTTATCAGGAATTTCCTGTTGTTTAGTGATTCCCCGGTTTAACTTCCTTCTTTTCCTTTTTACGCTTTGGGCAAGCTCTTGGTTCCCTGCTTTGCTCAATCATTTGATTTTTCTGCAAGATATTAGGGGGGATCAGCCTGGTTTTCCTTCTGCTCACTCTATTATTTTATTTTATATCCTTCGTGTTTGCCTCGCTCCTGTCCTGGTCTGATCCAGCAGCCGTGCCCTTAATCATGGCTATTATTTTTATGGTAGAAAATGGCAGTTACAGGTGCCACATTGGAAAGATATCCAACAGCACACGCTGCCTATTGACATCAGGCTGCCCTCTTTTGGGCACCTGCTAAAATACATTTTTTTCAGGCAACCCTACCCAGATATCATAGACATGTGTTACCATCAGGCTATTATTACCTCAATCCTAGCTTTATATGCATGGGGGGGAATGTTTTAAATAGTTCTCTTTTTTTAACCGGCTTTGCGAATATCTGTTATTTTTAATCAAAGGATGCATCAACTTTCTTAAATAAATTAAATTAAACGGCAGAACTGGAAACATTCAGTCCTAAGATGGGCGAAACTGAATTCTGAGGTAAAAATCTGAGGGGGTCACGTGGCCTTTTGGGCGGGAAATACTCGCAGCGCCCGTCCTCTGGCAAAGGAGACGCTGGGCGAGGGGAAAAAGGCGGGAACAATCTGCGCATGCGTTACCAGAGGGAAAAAAACAAAACCAGGCCACCGTCGGCTACTCATCGGCCGGCGAAGTGGCAGGAGACGGTGCGCCTGCGCACTGAAAGCACGTGAAGCCCCCTTCCTCCCCGCGCGGCTTCAGCGCTTCCCTCGGCTTGGGAAGCCGGAGCACGCGCAGAAGACGCGAGGTCCGCGAGCTTCCCGGCGCGCCTGCGCGTAGCGGTTCAGGGGGCGGCAGCGGCGAGGACGAATGGGGTGGGATCGAAAGGTCGCCGGGAGAGGGCGGGGCGGGGCGGGGGGAAGCCCCAGCCGGAGGAGAGCGGAGCATGCGCCGTGCGCGGCGGGGGGGCGGCTGGGCGCATGCGCGGCGGCGGCGGCGCTGACAGGGAGCGAGGCGGCTGAGGTGCGCGCCCGGATGGCGGCGTCCGGGGCGAGGAAGCCCAGCTCCCCGCGGGACTCGGAGGCCGAGGTCTGGTCCCGCCGGGTGAGGGAGCTGGTCAGCTCCGAGCCGGCCAGCCGGCTCTGCTTCGAGTGCGGCCAGCGGGGCGTCACCTACGTGGACATCACCATCGGCAGCTACGTCTGCACCGCCTGCTCGGGGGCGCTGTGAGTGCGGCGGGGGGCGGGGCCACGCCGCTATGCGCGAGGCCGGGGGGCGGGGCCACGCCGCTATGCGCGGGGGCGGGGCTATTTCCACGCGGAATGCCTCCTGGGGGCGGGGCCAAGGGCGGGGCGTTGGAGACCCTTCCTCAACCTGGCGCCCTCCCAGCTGCGTCAGGGACCCCATGGGGGAAGGGGTTAATGGTTATAATAATGTAACGGTAATTTAATATCTATACCTGGTTTCTCCAGCCACTCTGGGCAGCTTCCAACCGAATATTAAAAACAATACAGCGTCAGACATTAAAAGCTTCCCTAAGCAGGGCTGCCTTCAGATGTCTTTTAAAAGTTTATTTCCTTGACATCTGATGGGAGGGCGCCACCACCAAGAAGGCCCTGTGCCTGGTTCCCTGTAACTTCTCGCAGGGAGGGAACCGCCAGAAGGCCCTCGGAGCTGGACCTCCGTGTCCGGGCAGAACGATGGGGGTGGAGATGCTCCTTCAGATATACTGGGCCTTTGAGGCCATTTAGGGCTTTCAAGGTCAGCACCAACACTTTGAGTTGTGCTCGGAAACATACTGGTTTGTTTGTGTTGTTGCCCTTGTTTTTATTATGTGTTTCGATCTTATGAACTTCCTTCAGATCTACAGATGAAGGCGGTATACAAATTTAATAAATAAATAATAAAGTCAGCCCCACAGCCAGCCTTGGCCGAGGGTTGGGGGCTGTACTCCAAAACCGCTGAGGGGCTCCAGGTTGACTCCAGGTTGACTGAAGGCTAGACGACCTTTGGATTTGCTTGTCACCTCTGTGACGTATATGAGACCACCTGGCGAAATCATCTGGAGGCTTAGGATGTGAGATGAGTCTAGGGCAGCATCCTGTTCCCACAGTGGCCAGCCAGGTGTCCCAAACGAATGGAAGAAACCCACAAGCAATACTTGAGCGCAACAGCATCTCTCCCCATTTGCGACCCTCGGCAAACTGCGGGAGTTATAAAGCAGCAAGTAAAATTTTAGACGCGGGCGGCGCTGTGGGTAAAACCTCAGCGCCTAGGGCTTGCCGATCGCATGGTCGGCGGTTCGAATCCCTGCGGCAGGGTGCGCTCCCGCTGCTCGGTCCCAGCGCCTGCCAACCTAGCAGTTCGAAAGCACGTCAAAGTGCAAGTAGATAAATATGGACCGCTTACTAGCGGGAAGGTAAACAGCGTTTCCGTGTGTGCTGCGCTGGCTCGCCAGATGCAGCTTCGTCACGCTAGCCACGTGACCCGGAAGTGTCTGCGGACAGCGCTGGCTCCCGGCCTATAGAGTGAATCATAGAATCATAGAATCCTAGAGTTGGAAGAGACCACAAGGGCCATCGAGTCCAACCCCCTGCCAAGCAGGAAACACCACCAGAGCACTCCTGACATATGGCTGTCAAGCCTCTGCTTAAAGACCTCCAAAGGAGGAGACTCCACCACACTCCTTGGCAGCAAATTCCACTGTCAAACAGCTCTTACTGTCAGGAAGTTCTTCCTAATGTTTAGGTGGAATCTTCTTTCTTGTAGTTTGGATCCATTGCTCCGTGTCCGCTTCTCTGGAGTGAGATGAGCGCACAAGCCTAGAGTCTGTCAAGACTGGCCCGTACGGGCAGGGGTACCTTTACCTTTAAAATTTTAGAAACTGTGCGCACAACTAAAAGGAGGGCAGCGGATGACGAAACAGACAGAAGGCACCAGCGATTTGGAAGAGGCCTTGTTTGCGCTTTGTGTGGGGTGCAGGAGGACCTCTGGGATAGTGCGGGATTGGCTGCTGCAAGACGGCGCAATGCATCCTGGGCCGCTCCCTGATGCTGGCCGTGCTCTTTGGCCTTCGCTGGCCAGTGGGAGGCTAAGGCATCTCTTCGCTAAAACAAATAAGAGTTTCATAAGCTCCCCTTTGAGCGGAAAGGCAGGTTAATCACCTTTTGACCAAAGTAAATAGAAACTCAGGTTGTTGCCCTGGATGGTGGGGTATGGCTGACCTGAGAGGGAGGGTGGAAAAAAGGGAATCTGTGGAATGCTTTTAAGCCAGCTGTTGTCAACCTGGCGAGTAAAAGGCGGCATGGTAGAAGTGTGTAGAATTATGCCTGGCATAGAGAAAAGCTTTTCTCCCTCTCTCACAACACTGGTAGTCAAATGCTGGAAGCTTCAGGACAGATACCTGGAAGTCTGTCTTCACACAGAGCATAGTTGAACTGCGGAACTCCCTCCCACCGGAGGCGGTGATGGCCAACAACCTAGATGGCTTTAAAAGAGGATTGGGCAAATGCACGGAGCAGGAGAGGGCTTTCAATGGCTACTGGATGGTCAGAGGTAGCAATGATTCTGAACACCAGTTGCTGGAAAGCACAGGAAAGGGAGAGTTGCTCTTGTGTTCGAATCCTACTCGCAGATTTTCCCATCATGGGCATCTGGTTGGCCTCTGTGAGAACAGGAGGCTGGGCTAGATGGGCCAGATTGTCTTCTTAAATCGTGGTGATATGAGCCCTTAATTTCTCTCCCCGCTGCCCCACCGAGGTTGCCCAGATCCCTAATCCAGGTTTGCTCCCCACATGGGGTTCCTCCTCTCTCCGTGACATTCTGGATATTTCATTTCCCACCCTCTTAATAATTAACTGCCACGGGCAGAGATAATCCTTGCATCAGCAGGTCAGAGCGCTAGGGGACAGGGCCATGAGGAGCCCAGTGGGGCAGAGTCGACATCTAGGCTCTCTTCCCTGAGGGCCCAGGCCTCTCCTGGATTCTGCAGCTCAGGATGCGCAGCATTCTCTGCGCTTTCCTGGCAGCTCAGAGAGCTGTCAACATCATTCTCTTCACCAAGGTGTCTCTCTTGCAAAAGCACACACACTTTGCTGAACTCAAAGGCCTGGTTTCTCCTGCTCTCCCCTAGAGAGCATCTACTCAGTGGCCATAATCAGCAGGAGCTTTTCTCTTTGCTGTGTTTCCTGCATTACTTGGACTAGCCACTGTGATTCACGCGACGGTCACCTCCAGACTTGATTACTGTAACTCACTCTACGTGGGGCTGCCCTTGAGACTGACCCAGAAACTCCTGCGGGTGCAGAATGCCGCAGAGAGACTCCTTACGGGGTCCTTGCAGCGGAATCACATTCACCCGGTGCTATACCAGCTGCCCTGGCTCCCGGTGGAGTACAGGATCAAGTTTAAGGTGCTGGTTTTAACTTTTAAAGCCCTATACGGCCTAGGACCCTCGTACCTATGGGACCGCCTCTTCTGTTATGTCCCACGGAGGACCTTACGGTCTTCAAACAAAAACATCTTGGAGGTCCTGGGCCACAGGGAGGTTAGGCTGGCCTCAACCAGAGCCAGGGCTTTTTCGGCCGTGGCCCCGATCTGGTGGAACGCTCTGCCACAAGAGACTAGGGCCCTGCAGGACTTGACATCTTTCCGCAGGGCCTGCAAGACAGAGCTGTTCCACCAGGCCTTTGGCCAGGGCACAGCCTGACTCCCTCCTTCGGCATTCCTTGCAGAACTCTAGCCCAATGGTTGCCTCTGAATTGATTTTAGAATGAATTGATTTTAGAATGCTGTGTTACTTTTATTGTTGTTATCCGCTCTGAGCCCGGCTTCGGCTGGGGAGGGCAGGATATAAATAAAAAAATATTATTATTATTATTATTATTAGATGACCCTTGGGGGTCCCTTCCAGCTCTACAGTTTTGTGATTCTTCTCCCCCACCCCTAATGCAGCCGTGGCCTGAACCCCCCTCACCGGGTCAAGTCGATCTCCATGACGACCTTCACGGAGAGCGAGGTGCAGTACCTCCAGACCCGTGGGAACGAGGTGAGTCGGGGGCCACCTGGGGCCTTCATGGCAGTTCTGTCCTGCTTTCTCATAAGTATATATAAGACAATTTATAATAGCAAGGTGGCGAGCTCGGTTTGGTGACTGAGGAGGCCAACGGAAGGCACAAGTGAGGTTTCAGAGGGTGGGCAGGTGATGCTCCTCTCCTGCAGTACTCACTTCTCAAAGAACCCCCAGAGTTCTGAATTGCAGCTTATTCCTCATATGCATTGATAAGAACACGTATATTTTAGTGCAGCAGTACCTAAACTATTGACATCAGGCAGGCGGCTTCCCCGTACTTTTCCAGCTCCTGCTAAACAGCATTCTTGTTTAGGCAAGCCTGCCCGGTCGATTTGTGTTTTAATCCCTGTTTAATTTTTTTGATTCTTTATATAGTAGCTTTTCTTGATGATTCTATTGTTTTTCTCTCTCTCTTTGTATACCTCTTTGAGTTGTTCCTTCTCTTACAAGCAAGCAGTGTCTAAATCTTACGAAGTAAATAATTCTGGGCCCCCTCCCCACCCCAGGCCTGCCGGAAGATCTGGTTGGGCACCTTTGACTCGCGGACGTCTCTGCTGCCAGATTCCCAGGACCCTCAGAAAGTGAAGGAGTTTCTGCAGGAGAAATACGAGAAGAAGAGATGGTGAGAATGACAGGAGCCTGTCCTTCAAGGGGAGCTCAAATCCCGGGAGCTTACTGGGTGGTAAAGGACTCAGATGAAATTCTGCAAACTGGTGTGGGCTGTTTATTTTCACGTCTTACTCCAAAGGCGAAATGTTGACTTTTCACTCACCCAAGGGATGAGAGGGTGGGGGAGGTTATCCTGGGCGGTGGTCTATCCTCTCCTATGGCTTCCCCCTGCAGGTACATCTCCCCGGAGCAAGCCAAAAGCCTGCCCTCGCTGACATCCCAAAGCTCCACGGTGGAAGTGAAGACGCTGCTGGGAGACTCGGGGGCGATGCCTACAGCAGCCAAGCCTAGCCAGGTTGGGAGTATCGGGCATCCTTCTGGCTCGACTAAGTCGCTCAGAAATTCTTTCCATTCGCTGGCCAGCCCAGGCTAGGCCCCTACCCTGTTTCACAAGCTCTGATATCAGGTTTCTGGCAGCTGTTGGGGAGTAGCAGGGCAGGGGGCAGTGGGCTGTAGTTTGCAGTGTTCGGGGCTTGTGTAATTTGGAGAAAAGACGAGCAAGGGACAGTGAGAAACGAGAAATTCGTGGAGGATAAGGCGTAGGGACGTGGGTGGCGCTGTGGTCTAAACCAGTGTTTCCCAACCGGTGTTCCGCGGCACACTACTGTGCCGTGAGACATTGGCTGGTGTGCCGTGGGAGGGAGGCGGGCGAGTCGGGCGGTGAGAGGCGGTGGCGGCGAGGATCCGCGTCGAGCCGGGGGCGGCTCCGCGGTGGTGGTGCCGAGCGGCGGGGCAGCGCGTGCAAAAGGGAGGAGCGCGAGACAGCGGAGGAGGAGGAGGCCGGCATGTCCGGGCAGCAGCAGCAACAACAGCAGCAGCAACTCCCGGCGACGGCTCCTCAAGCCCCGCCGCCGCCCCCTCCTCCGCCCGCTATCGCCGCCACCACCACAACAGCCGCCGCCGCCTCAGTTGCCGCCGTCCCTCAGTCCCTCGCTCTGCTGCCTCCTCCCACCCCCAAAGCTCGGAGGTTCCCCGGCAAGGGGGAGGGAAAAAACTTTCACTTTCGTGCGTCCCTCCTGGCGTGACGCTGCGCGCTGACGTCACGGGGCGGGGCTTTAATGGTGGTGTGCCGCGAGATTTTTTTCAGTAAACAGGTGTGCCGTTGCCCAAAAAAGTTTGGGAAACACTGGTCTAAACCACAGAACCTAGGGCTTGCCGATCAGAAGGTTGGCGGTTCACAGAACACAGAACTGCATAATATAATAACAAACAAAAGCAACGCTGCCCCCTCGCCCCAGTTTAAAAGGCCATATACTGCCAAAGGTCTGGTTATAGAGGAACATTTTCACCTAGTGCCTCTCAACAACCAACAATCCATCCTGCCCCCCACAGAAACAGTAGATTCTGAAACTTTGCTGAAGTTTGAAGATTTGCTCAAGTTCAAAATAAGCATGGCATGCCAGGGAGACCTTTGCGACGCCCTCTTCTCCTAGCCGTTGTGTATTCTTTGTGTGCAAAAGCCACATAAAGCTATCTCCTTATGATCCAAAAATATACAGCCCGGGGCACAGTATTCTCCCTTAGCACCTCAGTGGCCACAATTTGCTTCAGAGTGCATTTGTGGTTCATGCCAGGCTCGGGGGGGGGGGGGATCTCTTCCTGGGCAGGATCCCGGCCTTTCATTCTGACCGGCTTTCCTTTTTCCAGATTGCAGACAGGAGCCAGCCGCAGGGCCCCCAGCCAGCCAAGAAAGCCAGTATGGACCTCTTGGCCGACATCGGGGGAGACCCCTTTGCTGCCCCTCAGCCTGGACCTGCCTTCACAGCCTTCCCTGCTTTTGGGAGTGAGTAACTTCTTGTGGCTCGTGGGAGCCTCCTTATCACACCAGAGAGGGGGTGGGTGTGTCTGGCTGGGCAGTTTTGATCTGGAGGGAGTGTGTTAACTGAAGAGGCTTCAAAATGGGCATCGGGGGAGGGGCGGGATCCCAAGCAACCAGGGAGTTGGGGGAGCTGCCTTTTCCACCATGGGGAAGGGAAAACTCCTTGACTTAGAGCAGGGTTTCCCAAACAGTCTCTGGCTGGGGTTTTTTTTTTTTGTTTTTTTTTTTGGACTAACTACAACTCCCATCATCCCTCGGTACCAGGACCAGTGGTCAGGGATGATGGGAGTTGTAGTCCGAAAACAGCCAGAGCGCCAATAATCATAATAATAATTTATTATTTATACCCTGCCCATCTGGCTGGGCTTCCTCAGCCACTCTGGGTGGCTTCCAACAGAATATTAAAATACAATAGCCTATTAAACATTAAAAGCTTCCCTAAAGAAGGGCTGCCTTCAGATGTCTTCTAAAAGTCTGGTAGTTGTTTTTCTCTTTGGCAAGTTTGGGAAACCCTGATTTAGAGAACGGACCGCTAAGACGCAGGGTGTGTGCACAAACCTGGTGTTGGTGAGAACGTAATAACCCAGAAATAGTGCTTCAGGTTAAGAACTTTGCTTCAGGATGAGAACAGAAATCGTGCTCTGGCAGTGCAGCGGCAGCGGGAGGCCCCATTAGCTAAAGTGGTGCTTCAGGTTAAGAACAATTTCAGGTTAAGAACGGACCCCTGGAACGAATTAAGTACTTAACTCGAGGTACCACTGTAGCTCTTATTGCTTTCCTGTGGAATTACAAATAGGGGTGAAGAAGGTGTGACGGGGTGGGGAGTATTCCTGCCTTGCCATGGGGTTGGACTGGATGACCCTCAGGGTCCCTTCCAACGCTTACGATTCTTTGAGAACGTTCTCCCTTTTCTCCTAATGCCCGGTACTCAGATTTGCTCGAGGAGGTCAGAGCCCTAGACCTGGAGGGTTGGAGGCCCCTGCGATGCGGGAGGAAATCCATCGGCGGTAGATTCAGGACAGGCCAGAGAAGGAACTTAACCCATGCACAACACTGCAGCTAAATAACCCCTCTTGCGCTCTCTCTCTCAGGCCAGGTGCCAGCCCAGGCTGCCTTCACAAGTTTCGATGCCTTTGGTGGAAGTCCTGCTGGAGTGACCTTTGGGGACGCGTTAGCCGCCAGCCACAGCCCTTTCCAGAGCCAGCCCATGGCAGCGGGTAACATGCCCCGTAAGTACTACTATTTTGTTCATTCCGTTTATATTCCGCCTCCCCTATAGTTCCTCACCCCCCATTTTATCCTCACAGCCTTTTATTCCTCCTCGTTCTCCTTTCGTCGGCAGGCGGAGACTGTTTTACTCCCACAGGCCTTTTTTTTCTACAGATTTTTTTTCTACTACCTGCATTTTAACAGATTTGCTTTTGCATTGCTTTGATTCTGTTGCATTAAAGCTGAAAACATATGCCGTATTTTTCGCCCCATAAGACGCACCTAGTTTTTAGAGGGGGAATGCAAGAAAAAAAATATTCTTTAAAGGGAGCTTTGAGCAGAGACTGTATGCATCCCAGGCTCTGCTCAGCGCTCCCTTTCACAAGCCGCGTGGAGTGTGTGTGCGGCTCTTGGGGGCTTTCCCCGAGGAGGGCGAAGGGCAGCCCATCACTGGCGGGCTGCCCTTCTCCCTCCTTGGGGAAAAGCCCCCAAGAGCCGCTCCACGCGGCTCGTGAAAGGGAGCGCGGCTCTTGGGGGCTTTTCTGGGAGGTGGGGGAAGGGACTGAGGGGCTAAGCCAGAATCTAGAACAACAAGAGGGAGCGCTGCGCATTGATCCCTCTCGCTGTTCTGGCTTCTGGGATAGCTGCGAAGCCTGCTTTCGCTCCATAAGACGCACACACATTTCCCCTTACTTTTTAGGAGGGAAAAAGTGAGTCTTATAGAGCGAAAAATATGGTAAAAGATAGTTTAAAATGTAACTAAGCTATTACATATTATATGCTTTTAGCTTTTTTGTATTTTACCTGCTATGTTTTAATTTGCGTACACCAGCTAGAGTTCTGGTCTGGGAAAATGGCGGGAAGGTGGGGAGAGGGGAGAGAGAGAAAATTAAAAAATATATTTAATTTTGTACATCTTTCTTCATCAGCAGATCTCAGGGCAGTTCACAGGATAAAAATACAACATAGAAGCACAAAACACACGATTAAAACAAGAACAAAGAAACACAAACCAATAACTCCCAAACAAACCAATATTAATTAATATTCTTCCTTGCAGGTGGAACCCACATGGGCGGTTTCCCCGCCTCCCCTGCTAGCCAACCAGGAGTGGGCATTCCAGACATGGGCGGGGCCTTCAGAGTGGGCGGAGTCCCAAGCAGGTAATAGGTTTCCCTCTGGATCGACTGGTTTGGGGCTGGTGGGTCTGTGGACATTTCTGCCTTTGGCCAACGGGTGTGTGTGTGTGTGTGAGTCTAAGTGGCCTCTGGATGCATCTCCCAGAGAGCCTTGTACTTACCTGCTTCCTCCTCCCCCTCTCTCTGCCAGCGTCTTTGGGGCCCTCAGCCAGTCACCTGTCCTGCCTCCGCCCAGCCCAGCCACGGCCTACGGGGGTAAGTAGTTTGCCCTCATCCTCTCGGTTCTGATGGTTGCTGCTGTCATCATCTTCTATTTATTTGTAGGCCACTTTTCCCGTGGCGGTGATGAAAGTGTCTTGCATCGCAGCAAACGAACAATAATAAATAGAACAATTCAAAAAACAAAACAACCCCCCCCCCGAACAATTAGAAATAATCATAATATATACAGAACATAAATCCATACGAAAACTTGCTGGTCATTGACCGTATTAAAGATATTTGATTTTTTGATCCATACGAAAACAATACAGATAAGCTAAGAACTGAACGGGAAAGAGAATGCACTCAGGTGTTGCTGTGTGAACCTTCAGTTACCCACACATGAAAGATCGTCATCGTTTTAATTGTAGGCCACCTTTCCACAGTTACAGCCAAGCTCAAGGCGGTTAGCAACATGGAAAGATTTACACATAATTACAAACATAACAAAAGTAGTCATAAACAGTGAACGGAACAGATAAAAAAAAGTACACAACCAAACGGAATGATTTTCACATAAGTCATAATAAGATCTAAAAACAAATCTACAAAAAGTTAATATCGAGAGCAGCAACAAACCCCACCAAAAGAACCCGCTAAACCAGTGGTTCCCAATTGAGATCTGCGTGACCCAACCGGGGATCTGTGGCACATACCTGTCAGCTGTCTGGGAGATCCCCTTTTGGGAGGTGCCCAGAAAAGTGTGAGATTACAGCACCCAAAAAACATATGTTTTGGGGTGCCATGCTCTCACGCTGGTCACATGACTTGCAGGGATGCACAGCCAGGGAGATGCAGAGCCCCGGGACACAGTGGAGGGTCTGGTGGCACCGCTTGGCTTTTGAAAAACGGGGGGTCCGCAGTACTTGGCTAGTTGGGAACCACTGCCCTAAACAATACCCCATCCCAAGGATTTGTACCGTAATGCCACATAGAGAGAGTCACATGAGAGTCAGATAGACACAGGCAGGTATACAGAGAATCAGATGCACAAATTTATGGAAGCTTTTAATGTTTGATGGACTACGGTATTTTAATATTTTGTTGGAAGCCGCCCAGAGTGGCTGGGGAAACCCAGCCAGATGGGGGGGTATAAATAATAAATTATTATTATTATTATTTATAATTTTATACAACTGCATCCATCACAAAATCACCTTCTCCCCTCTTGTCAGCACCTCATCCTGCAAAACTGTGTTTGCCGTGCGTTTCTCTGCTTGTTGAATAAATACTGTTGAGCAGGAACTGATTGTGCTCACATAGCGAGGCCTGTGCATGTTGTGTCAGCCAACGAGGAAGTAAAATGGTGACATGTGAAATTTTGGGGAGCGGTGTGTGTCTTAGAAGGAGGGGCAGGTTTCTAGGAACAGGTCTTCAGTTAATAATAATAATAATAATAATAATTTATTATTTATACCCCGTCCATCTGGCTGGGTTTCCCCAGCCACTCTGGGCGGCTTCCAACTGAATATTAAAAACAGTACAGCATCAAACATTAAAAACCTCCCTAAAGAGGGCTGCCTTCAGATGACTTTTAAAAGTAAAATAGTTGTTGTTCTCTTTGACATCTGCTGGGAGGGCGTTCCACAGGGCAGGCGCCACCACCGAGAAGGCCCTCTGCCTGGTTCCCTGTAACCTTCTCGCAATGAGGGAACCGCCAGAAGGCCCTTGGCGCTGGACCTCAGCATCCGGGCTGAATGGTGGGGATGGAGACGCTCCTTCAAGTATACTGGACCGAGGCTGTTTAGGGCTTTAAAGGTCAGCACCCACACTTTGAATTGTGCTCGGAAACGTACTGGGAGCCAGTGTCGGTGTTATGTGGTCCCGGCGGCCACTCCCAGTCACCAGTCTAGCTGCCGCATTCTGGATTAATTGCAAAACTATGGCAAAGTCGGAGAACCCCAGGCACGTTCCTGGGGTGTAGCAGAGGCCAGTTGCTTCATTTGTGGTATAACTCGGGGCACTTTCTCTTTCTCTCTCTCTGATGTCCAGCCTGCACCAATCCTTTCGCCACCTCTGCTGTCGCTCAGCCCACGCTGCCTTCCACCAACCCCTTCCAGACCAATGGCATGGGCCCAGGTAAGCCCTTCCCTGCTGCCTTGAGACTCTGGGGGTCGTAGGTTTGAGCCCCGTTTTTTGGGGGTGGGGGGAGATTCCTACATTGCAGGGGCTTGGGCTAGAGGGCCCTCTGTTGTCGCCTCCTTCCAGCCGTCCCGCTGCGAAGACCATCACCTCTGCTCTGACGTAAATCAGCGACTCGGGCTTCTGAGCTTGAAGGTTCCCGCACCTACTCTGAGCTACTAACAGCAGCTACTGCTGTTTTAGCCAACTCATCAGCACACCTCTTTGGAGGTTTGCCCTTTGTGGCCCTTTCAGATCTGCGTACTGGACACAAGTCTTCAGCACTCATCTCCTCTTTCTTAGGAGAATGGTGGCACTCTTTTCATACCCCACAAATATGCCATGCACACCACACATCCGGAGCTTGCTGCTCTGTGGAGTATGGACCCAGGCTTCTGAGCCAGGGCACACTATCAGCAGATCGAACTGCACACACAGAATAGGCGTGAGGCTTGTGGAAGCATACTACAACTACAGATTTATTAATCATAAATCAGGACAAACGTGTCGTCTCTCTTGTCGTCTCAGGGAGAACAGGAAAAGCAAAAGCTACTCACAACGGAAGTTTCAAGCAATGTAAACAGACATGTGACACACAACAGTTCCACACGCCTGCTCCTTAAGGTGTAATGGAAATGTCAACATCCCCACGGTCCCTTCCAACTCTACAGTCCTGTGGTTCTTATCATTCAAGTGGAGGTGGGAGGGCGGAGAGAGAGACGGCGAGTCGGGCAAAGGAGGAGTAGGGGCTGGTTTTGTAAGCCGCCTTCCGCCCTGCAGGACTCATAGAATCGTAGCGTTGGAAGGGACCCCCAAAGCGCATCTAGCCCACCCTCTGGCAAGGCAGGCATCTCCCGCTGCTCCCTGCAACCCAGTTGGCAGCACCCGACCCTTCGATGGCTTTAAGAGAGTAGCAAAAGGCACCTTTGTGTAGCTATACTTGTGGGAGGAAGCTGCCAAGCGGCACCTGGGTGCAACAGTGACCCGCTGCGTCCTTTTCACGTGTGCAGCCGTCAAGCCAGGTGTCTCCCATCCTCCACTGATTCATCAAGTTATTCCTGCCCCTTCCTCATTTTTCTGGCTCTCTCTCTTCTTGCAGGCGCCTTCGTGGTGGGGTCCCCCAGCAGCTTCTCCACCTCCCCCCTCTCCAACGTCTTTGCCTCCCCCCTGCAGCACCAGCAACCGCCTCTGTTCCAGACCCAAGCAATGCTGAGTCAGCAGCAGAATGGCGGTAAGAGGTGCTTTTCTTTGCGGGGGGTGTCACTCAGTCCAGAAGTAGACATGCCATTGCACACTCACTCAGAGGAACTGTGGGCTTTCACATTTGAGGCGCTGTGGAATTCAGCAGCCTGAGCCTCATCTTTATAGAAAAAAATTAATAAACGACAGTCAAGGTCCTATCCCTCGTTGGGGTTGTGATGGGCACATTGACATGCATGGCCAAAACCTCTCGAGGCTAGAGGAAGGCCTTCGAGGGTCCCCACATAGCTCATTGCCCCTTGTTCCCATGGGGTTCATGGGAGAAGGAGAGAATGCTGTAGGGAAAGGACCTCGGTGACCCCGATTAAGCCCCTTCCACCAGCACGCGGGTGACGCTGTGTTCTAAACCACAGAGCCTAGGGCTTGCCGATCAGCAGGTTGGTGAATTGAATCCCCGCAATGACAGGATGAGCTCCCGTTGCTCGGTCCCTGCTCCTGCCCACCTATCAGTTCGAAAGCACATCAAAGTGCAAGTAGATAAATAGGTACCACTCTGACGGGAAGGTAAAGGGCGTTTCCGTGCGCTGCTCTGGTTCACCAGAAGCGGCTTAGTCATGCTGGCCACATGACCCGGAAGCTGTACGCTGGCTCCCTTGGCCAGTAAAGCAAGATGAGCGCCGCAGCCCCAGAGTCGTCCGCAACTGGACCTAATGGTCAGGGGTCCCTTTACCTTTACCAGCACAGCAGAGAGGGCCCCCCTGAAAAACCAGCACATAGCACAAAAGCTTCCCAC
Organism: Podarcis liolepis; assembly: GCF_965112155.1. Taxonomy (NCBI): domain Eukaryota; kingdom Metazoa; phylum Chordata; class Lepidosauria; order Squamata; family Lacertidae; genus Podarcis; species Podarcis liolepis. The sequence goes on along the minus strand of NC_139573.1, from coordinate 1,885,961 downwards.
AGGATTTGAAGCAGAGTGTAAATATGTCTGAAGCAGAGGGCTGGCTTGCCTGGTCTGGGGCGGTCACTGCCTCTCAGCCTGTCCTCCCTCGCAGGGTTGTTGCTCTGGGGATTAAATGAGGACAGGGAGAACCGTGCACATGCCACCTTGAGCTCCAGACTCTCTATCTTAAGAGAGCCAGCGGCAGTCTATAGCAGTTAGAGTGTCAGGCCAGGACCTGGGAGAGACCAGGGCTTGAACCTGCCCCTGGTACGCTGGTTTGACATCAACTGATAGGAAGTGCCTACAGAGGGTGGTGAATACAGCACAAGATATTATGGGCTGTCCCGTGAATCCGCTGGATGAAATAGCGGAAGAACGTTGCCTCAGGAGAGTGAGGAAAATTCTCAGGGATTCACACCCTGGATGGCACTTTCTTGATCTCCTGCCCTCAGGCAGAAGATATATAGAAGCATGATTAGTCGTGCCAACAGGGTAAAGAACAGCTTCTATCCAGGGCTGTTAGGCTGCTGAATGAAAAGATAACAACAGGGCAACTGACTTTCGGGTTTGGCGGGTGTGCGTTAGTAAACGAGGGGAATTAAGACTAAGAGAGCTGAGTGGGGGGTGCTTACGTAATCTCACTGCATACAAGTTGTACAAGTGACAATAAAGTATTTCAATTTCATCTCATTACGGCAAAAGTCATCTCATCTCAACACTCACTCACTCTCTCTCTGTGTCTCTCCTGCCTCAGGGTCCCCATTCAGTGGATTTTCTGCTGCCAAAGCTGCACAGAGACCCCTTGGGCAGCCTGTTGGGATCTCCACCAACCCTTTTGTGGTAAGGAAACTCCCACCCCTCTCCTTCCCCCTCCTCTTCCAGCCCTCCAACCTCTCCCGCTTGCCAGTTCCCCATCTCTTGTGATCACCTTTCCACACCCCAGCCCCTAGATCTCTCTCTCTCTCTCTCTCTCTCTCTCTCTCTCTCTGTGTGTGTGTGTGTGTGTGCATCCGTGAAGGCTCCAGCACGAAGGCAGGTGATGCTCACGTGATCTAGATACTAATCAAAGAAAGCAATGTTTTTTCCTCAGTTTGAGGGGCCGGGGTGAGAACAGGCTCTCCACGTAGAAAAGTTGCAGCCTTTGGGACTCTTCAGTTCAGAGGGAAAGGCAAGGAAGATGTTCAAAGTTCCACATAGCACGGGGAAAGCGGATAGAGAATTTTTTTCCTCCCTCTCTCCTAACTGGAGGGCATCCAGGGCACATGAAAGAGAGTCCTTCTAGCTGATCGTTAAACTGCGGAACTCCCTCCAGCAGGAGGCTTTAAAGGAAGATGTCACTATGGTTGCCTCTGTAACCCCAGCGATGCTTCTGAAACCCAGTTGCCAGACACCCCAGGAGGGGAGAGGGTTGCTCTTGTGGTCGGATCCTGGTTCTGGGTTTCCCAGAAGAGGCAGCTGGTTGGCCGCTGTGGGAACAGGATCCTGGAACAGACAGCGGAGCCCTTACGTTTTTGAGAATAACTGAAGGAAAACAGTGTTTTCCTCTTACAGGTAGGTAGCCGTGTTGGTCTGCCGTAGTTGAAACAAATTTTAAAAATTCCTTCCAGTAGCACCTTAGAGACCAACTAAGTTTGTTGTTGAATCATAGAATCATAGAATGATAGAGTTGGAAGAGACCCCAAGGGCCATCGAGTCCAACCCCCTGCCAAGCAGGAAACACCATCAGAGCACTCCTGACATATGGTTGTCAAGCCTCTGCTTAAAGACCTCCAAAGTAGGAGACTCCACCACACTCCTTGGCAGCAAATTCCACTGTCAAACAGCTCTTACTGTCAGGAAGTTCTTCCTAATGTTTAGGTGGAATCTTCTTTCTTGTAGTTTGGATCCATTGCTCCGTGTCCGCTTCTCTGGAGCAGCAGAAAACAACCTTTCTCCCTCCTCTATGTGACATCCTTTTATATATTTGAACATGGCTATCATATCACCCCTTAACCTCCTCTTCTCCAGGCTAAACATGCCCAGCTCCCTTAGCCGTTCCTCATAAGGCATCGTTTCCAGGCCTTTGACCATTTTGGTTGCCCTCCTCTGGACACGTTCCAGTTTGTCAGTGTCCTTCTTGAACTGTGGTGCCCAGAACTGGACACAGTACTCCAGGTGAGGTCTGACCAGAGCAGAATACAGTGGCACTATTACTTCCCTTGATCTAGATGCTATACTCCTATTGATGCAGCCCAGAATTGCATTGGCTTTTTTAGCTGCCGCGTCACACTGTTGGCTCATGTCAAGTTTGTGGTCAACCAAGACTCCTAGATCCTTTTCACATGTACTGCTCTCAAGCCAGGTGTCACCCATCTTGTATTTGTGCCTCTCATTTTTTTTTTTTGCCCAAGTGCAATACTTTACATTTCTCCCTGTTAAAATTCATCTTGTTTGTTTTGGCCCAGTTCTCTAATCTGTCAAGGTCGTTTTGAAGTGTGATCCTGTCCTCTGGGGTGTTAGCCACCCCTCCCAGTTTGGTGTCATCTGCAAATTTGATCAGGATGCTCTTGAGTGATTGGTGTGAGCTTTTGTGTGCATGCACACGTCTTCAGATACACACGAAAGCTCATACCAGCAACAAACTTAATTGGTCTCTAAGGTGCTACTGGAAGGAATTTTTTTATAGTGTTTTCCTCTGTTTGGGTGTCAGTGGAATAAATAGGCTTTCCCTCCCTAGCTTACAGAATCTTTGGATATTTCAAGATGATCTTTCTGTTCAGTTGATTGGGGTGTTTGTGTGTGTCTCTCTCTGTGTCTGTTGATCCTTCTCTCCCCCCCCCCCCGTCCCCCCCACTCACCCACCTCTCTGTCTCTGTCTCCCACAGACCCCGATGGCCTCCTCGCCTGCTGGCCCTTTCTCCCTGGCGAAACACCCTCCCACCAACCCTTTCTTATAGCGCTGGCTAGACGACAGACCGCCGGAGACCCCCCGACTCACCTCGAGTGTGTGTGTGTGTATGTGTGTCATATAGGAGAGAGCGTCTCTGCCACTTGGGCACTTTACTCTTCCCGCCCCCTGGACTGGGGGTGGGCGCTTAAGTGCTTTTCAGAATGTTTTTTTTTGGGGGGACGGACGTACGGCCTCTCCCTCCAGAAAGCAGCGCACGATGTGACTTGCCAGGGAGCTGGGTTAGCCGGCTGCAAACCAGGGCAGTGATTCTTGCTGGGGAGAAGATTTGGGGAGGGGGGCGGCAAGCAGTTCTGAGCGATGCTGAGGAAGGTCAGTACCTAGAGGTGGGTGTGCATGCTGGATAAACAGAAAGTCCAGGAGCCCCTGTGAGTCAACTGCTTCCTCCTTGGCCCCCCTCCCACCAGCTTCCCAGCAGCCCTTGTCTGGGGTGTATGGGGGTCTGGGATTGCCAAGGTGGGGAGGAGAGGAGGATGTTCAGGCTTTGTACAGACCAGCCCGCATCCCCCTTCCAAGCCTCTCTGGCCTCTTTTGGGCCCCCTTGCCAGCCGCCGTGGGGAGGCCTCAGGGCCCCTTCTCCTCTAGGGCGAAGCTGCCCCAAAGGCAGACAGGATTCCTCTTCTGCTGTCCCCGTCCTGCTTCTTCCTCTCATCATTTTATTGCACTAGACGAGGCGGCAGGGAGACGCGGTCAGGGTCGCCGACAAACACACCTGCCTGCTTGTGAGCAGACGAAGCGTGTCTGGAGCAACGGAGGCTCCATGCTGCAATACCGGAGCCCCAGAATCAAGTCCAGAGGCTTGGAAGAAAGACAGAGGCAGTGGGTACGGTCTGGGGCTCTTTTGGAACAGGTCTGGGCCCCCTCCCCAGGCTTGGAGGTCTGTGCTGTCGTGCAAAACCCAAAGTTTGGCAACCCAGACTTTGCAGTCAGTCCTTGCTTGGGTCCCCCACTTCCGGCTGTGTGCTTTGCCAATGTGCATTGCCTTGCTGGGTCGGGGGGAGCCTCCTGGGAAAGCCTTGGCAGGGGTCTCTGAGCAGCCCCCCAACATCCGAGAAGTTCGGGGGGCAGAAGGGAGAGCTGTCATTTCCTTTCCCAGCTGACAACGCGCTCAGAGCCGTGTCTCTGCCAAAAAACGATGCCCTGAGCCACAATACCCTCCGACGTCCGCGTTTCCCGCCCTGGGGGAACCCCAGAAAGCTGCCTTTCCAGCCCCCCCCCCCGGAGGTCTTCCACCAGCCTCACCTGGTCAGACAATGCCTGCAGAGTCCCAACATTTCAAAAGCGGGGTTTTATGCATCTTTCGAAAGCAAGTCCCTTCCCTTTTCTCCCCCACTCCTTTTTCGTGGTCTCAGGAAATCTGACCAAAGCGTTAAGTTTCCGTAATTCTGTTTGGCTGAATGCAGAAATGGGTTGGGGAATGTGCTGGCTGGACTCCGATACCTGGGAGCAGGGAAAACTACGGCTTTGCTAAGCGAATGGCGGCAGCTCTCGTTGTGCTTCCTTCAGTGTGCTGTAGCTCTTTTAATTCTTCGCACCCGCCCGCCCGGCTCCCACCTCCGCGCTTCCTCCTTCGCCCGCACACTTTGAACCCAAAGCTCCTTCAAAGGCCACAATCCCTCCCCGCGCACAAGTATTCTACCTATCCCAGGCTCCCTACGCCGGCCGGGGCTTTTTTCTTTTCTTTGGGGTAACCCTTCAATTGCCCCTCCTGGGAACAGAACGGATGCGTTCCCCCACCCCCTTAAGGAAGACTGGAGTTTATATTTTCAACAAAAGTATGGACTATGTTTTTAAAAGATATATATCTATATATACTCACGAAATATATAATAAGCGCAGAACTTGTTGCACTCAAAATGTCTATAGATATCTATATGGGGAAGGGGGGGAAAATCTATTTGAAAAACAAACACGGTGGTCCCGAGTCTTCTTTCGGCAAACGCCTGCCTCTCGGGTTGCGGGCCTCGAAGCGGCTGGATCGGGCCTCGGGGTTCGTGGGCTCTGAATCCCAAAGAAGCGTCGCCAAGAGATCGGAGTGGGCTGCATCTCTGCCTCCAAAGGCATTCCCAACAAGAAAGCAAGCCTTGAATCTAAGGCTTTCGCTCAGAGGTGGTCCCTGGAAGGGTCCAGGAAGGGTTGAGAGAGATCCTGGACAGCTGCTGCTGCCAGTCCGAGCAGGTAGTGCTAAGTGGGCCAGTGGCAGCGTTAGAAACTCAGATATAACCACACCGCCAAATGGCACCTTAAACCTGGGTTATGTTCGCCGCAACGGCACTACTTTTTCTCCCCCGTTGGAATTTTTTATAATTGCTATTTTTTTCATTTCTCTACCGCTTTATATTTTAAAGAAAAAGGTCTCAAAGCAGTTAGAACGTCCATCCAGTTCAAGCTTCGAGGGAAACATTTCAGATGCTTCTCTAAACGGCATTTTGCTTTCCCCTGGCTTAATTGATAAAGCTGCCCCATAGCAGGAGAACGCTAGGAAGGCAATGTGGTGGAGTGGTTAGAGCAAAGTTTCCCAAATGTTGGGTCTCCGGCTGTTTTTGGACTACAGCTCCCATCATCCCTGACCGCTGGTCCTGCTAGCTAGGGGAGGATGGGAGTTGTAGTCCAGAAACGGATGGAGACCCGACGTTTGGGAAACACTGGGTTGGAGTGTCAGACTAGGACCTGGGAGGTCTGGGTTCGAATTCCCACTCAGTCTTGAAGCTCCCCAGGTGACCTGGGAGTCAGTCACAGCCTCTTCACCTTCCTCGCAGGGTTATTCTAGAAATTAGGAGAAGGGTGGCCACCTTGGAGAGAAAGGAAGGGATAAGGGTAAAGGGACCCCTGACCATTAGGTCCAGTCGTGGCCGACTCTGGGGTTGCGGCGCTCATCTCGCTTTACTGGATGAGGGAGCCGGTGTACAGCTTCTGGGTCGTGTGGCCAGCATAACTAAGCCACTTCTGGCGAACCAGAGCAGCGCACGGAAACACTTTACCTTCCCGCCAGAGCGGTACCTATTTATCTACTTGCACTTTGACGTGCTTTCAAACTACTAGGTTGGCAGGAGCTGGGACTGAACAACGGGAGCTCACCCCGTTGCGGGGATTCGAACCGCCGACCTTCTGATCGGCAAGCCCAAGAGGCTCAGTGGTTTAACCCACAGCGCCACCCACGTCCCTAAAGGAGGGATATAAATGCAGTGAATCAGCTCTTCTGCCGACCTGCTAAAATTGTAAGGAGGAACCAGGCAGATATCTGGAAATCAGATATCTCCACAGTCACATTCGGGGCATCACTACAAGCCGGGGGTCTGAACCTGTTTTCAGCAGTGGATCTTAGCCCTGGAAACTGGGACCTCATAGCAAAAGACACTCTTCCCTGCCCAAGGCAGGCTTTGCATCATCGAGGGTGGGGGAAACCTGGCGCGGGGGCAAATGTTGCCTTCAGCCTGGACCTCCCCAGGCTCCCACCCCTTGCTGGCCTCGTCCTCCCCCTGGGCACTTTCTGCTCACCTGCATGAGCCACAAGGGACCCCTAGGGGTCATCCATCCCAACCCCCTGCAACGCAGAATGGAGAAAGAAGGTGGTGGAGGAACCTCTCAAAGGTTTGCACAGCTGGCCCGCCTCCTACTGGTGCAGAAGGGAGACTGGACAATGGTTGACCTGCTCTGGACGCTCACCGCCACCATGCGGCCCCCGGCAGGTTGCCAACGTGGCCCTCGGACAGGAAACCTGCTCTGGCAGAGTCAGCTTTCCCCTTTATGAACCTGCCAGACACTGCTGGATTCAGGAATCACTTGAGGAAGAAGGGAGAGAGGGAGGGCAGCTTTATTGAGATGGTGGGTGGGGGGCTGGTGCTGGTGGCTCCTGCGGATGGTGGTCTTCCTCCAGAGGCTCGCCTCTTCAGTCGCTGCCCTAGTTCAGAGGGACGGCGGAGAGGGCCAGCCCAGCCAGTATCCCAGAGACGTGGCCGGTGAGAGAACTCCTGGAGGATGGAAAAGTGGACATATAACCTCAAGGTTAGATTAGGCTAGACTGGTGACTTGGAGCGGCGGCCAAGACCATATAACACCGGTCCTGAGAGACCTGCATTGGCTCCCAGGACGTTTCCAAGCACAATTCAAAGTGTTGGTGCTGACCTTGAAAGCCCTAAACGGCCTTGGTCCAGTATATCTGAAGGAGCGTCTCCACCCCCATCGTTCAGCCCAGACACTGAGGTCCAGCTCTGAGGGCATTCTGGCGGTTCCCTCCCTGCGAGAAGCCAAGTTACAGGGAACCAGGCAGAGAGCCTTCTCGGTGGTGGCACCCGCCCTTCAGATGTCAAAGAGAAAAATAACTACCAAACTTTTAGAAGACATCTAAAGGCATCCCTGTTTAGGGAAGCTTTTAATGTTTAATAGGTCATTGTATTTTACTGTTTTGTTGGAAGCCGCCTGGGGAAACCCAGCCAGATGGGCGGGGTATAGATAATAAATTATTATTATTATTACTGCAACACGGGATATGTGGGGCTGCCCCAAAGGCTGTTCAGAAACATCCAGCTGGGGCAGAATTCGGAAGCCAGGTTTCTCACTGGGGCAAGGCGGCTTGAGCATATAGTACCGACCCTGGCCTGGCCATCACATAGAAGGCAGAACAAGCTTGTTTTCTGCTGCTCTGGAGGGTAGGACTCGAACTCGTGGCATCAAGATTCTGACTAAACCCCAGGAAGAGCCACCTGACAGCAAGAGCCGTTCAAAAGCGGAACAGGTGCCCACAAGAGGTGGGTGGCTTCCTTGGAGGCTTATAAGGAAGAGGTTGGGTGTCCACCTGCCATGTGTGATCTAGCCGAGATTCCTGCTTTGCAGCGGGTTGGGCTGGATGACCTCAGGGGATCCCTTCCAACTCTGCAGTTCTATGAGAACGAGGCTGTGCCCCATGCCCCTGCCCCACCTGCACTAAGCCCTGGGGGTCTGTCCAGTCGCCAGCTGGTGGTTCCCTCAGTTATTCTGCACCTCGCTGTTTGCCCCAGGCTGCAAAAAGTATTGTGCCAGCCTTGCACCTGCAGGAGAACACACACACACACACTATGACTCAGCCTCTCCTTCCTGTGACTCAAGCTGCTTCTAGCAGGAAGAGCTCACAGCACAAGCTCATCACAGAATCATAAAACCGTAGAGTCGGAAGGGGTCCCCTTGCGGTCATCTAGCCCAACCCGCTGCTTGCAATGCAGGGACCACAGCTCAAGAACCCCTGGCAGGTGGCCAGATGGCCTGTTTCTTAAAATCTTAAGGAGAATTCTGCAGCCGCAATTGGTTAAATGCCAAAGGTGGCTTCTCTGCTTTTCCTGCAGCGGAGAGTTCTAGAGTTTAACTATGCGACCTCCGTGCTGGGATTCTGCCCTAAGCGAGCAGAGGAAATGGAAAGCGGCGATGACAAGAGTGCCTCTGAGCGTGTCTAGAGTGTTGGAACGACCTCAGAAGAGGGGGAGGGAATCTTCTACCTCCCACTTGGGGCGGGAATGTCGGCTCCCTGCTGCTTGGGTTTCTTTCCCCTTCCCTGACTCGCATCCGGGGCTTACCTGGGGTAAAGGATGGCCAGGAGGAGGCATTCCAAGATGCAGAGCCACCTGGTCGTGACCGTGAACCCGCTGGACATCGTTGCCACAGGGACGGACTCCACTTGCCTGCCCATGGCTTCCAGGGAGAAGAGGACCCCTGCAGCTTGGAAGGAGGGAGAAGATGGAGGAGCCACGTCAAAGGAGCATCTGACCTCTGCCTCTGGACACAGGCCCTTTCTCAGAGGCGATTCAGCATTGCAGCACGGGGCGGGTTGGACTAGATGTCCTTTGGAGGGCCCTTCCAGCTCTTAAAACCCCACGTCTGAAATCTGCAGGAGCTTTTCAAGGGGAGATATGGTGAGGTTTTTCAGCTGTGATCTCTGCATTGCGGAGGGGTGGCTAGAAAACGCCTGGGAATCCCAACTCTAAAATTTCATGGGGGGGGGTTGGACTAGATGAGCTTTGGGGGTCCCCTCCGACTCTCGCAGCCCTATGACTCCGAGTGAGATGGAGAGCCCCGGGGGCAGCGCGTTGGGGATGGGAGAGCCAGCTCACCTGAGAAGCCGACGGCGCAGTGCTCCCTGTACCACACGTTCCCCGTCAGTGCGGCCAGGAGGCTGTTGAGCGCCAGGTGGAAGAGCCCCCCCAGGAGGGCCAAGGCCAGGAGCAGGACCCCCGTCCGCAGGCTGCCCACCTCCTGCTCCACCCCGTGGCCCAGCCACAGGAGCGTGGCCATGTTCATGAGGAGGTGTGCCGGGCCCAGGTGGTGGAAGGGGGCCAGGAAGAGCCTCTGCCACTGGCCCCGGTCCCACACCGTCCTCACGCTCAGGCAGGCAGCCCCGGGGGCATGGAGAGGGTGCCAGAAGAGGGCGAGGTTCATGCCCACTAGGGCCAGGGTGGCCCAGGGCACCATGGGTGGGGGCTGCCTGCCCCCAGGCTGGGGGCCAGGAGAGCAAGAGGAGGGATGGGGGAGGGCTCCTTCTGTGACCTCAAGGCTGATGCAGGCCTTTGCGACCTTTGACCCTCCCTCCTCCTCAATCCTAAGGGCCCCACCTGGACCAGCATCAGGCCCCTTTAAGAAGACGCTGCCCCCCTCTCCCCGCCCACACCCAAGGAATCCTGGGAGTTGTAGTTCCTTAAGGGCAGCTGAGAGTCTTGAGAAGACCCTCGTACTCCAATTCCCAGAGCCCCCTGGGAAAAGGGGTGGCTTGTTAAGGCAACCCCAGGGCAGGTGAAAGGCGGGACTTCTTTCTCCCTGCATTGTAGGGGGCTGGAATAGATGGCCTTTGGGGGTCCCTTCCAATTCTACAGTTCTATAGTTCTACACAGCGCAGAGTTAAACTGCGGAACTCCCTTCCGGGTGCCACAATTTAAGGAGATTGACAAGCTGGAAGATGTGCAGAGGAGGAAAAGCGAGAGGATCAAATGCCTGGAATTTAAGCCTTATGAGGAATGGTTGAAGGAACTGGAAAAGAGGAGAGATGAAAGCCACCTTCAAATACCTAGAGCTCAACCTGTGGGTCCCCATATGTTGCTGGGACTACAACTCCCATCATCCCTAGCTAGCAAGGCCAGAGCTCAGGGATGATGGGAGTTGTAGTCCAACATTTGAGGACCCACAAGTTGAGAATTGCTGACCTAGAGGGTATTACTACTTTCCTTCCCCCCCCCTTTTGAAATTTTGCACCCCTAACAGTTTTGCGTCCAGGGCAGCTGCCCTGCGGCCCCAAACACCCTGTGCCACGGGGCGTCGGAATGACCACTTTTGGAAGAGGGTGGACCTCTGTGGACTTTCAGGAAGTCTAAGAACACAAGGGGTGCCTGCCGGATCAGGCTCGTTGCAGGAATTTATGTATAGGTTGGGGGGGTTGCCCCTCCAGCAGAATTCATGCACATGCAACCAAAATCAGCACAATCACTTCTGTGACTTTTGTGACTTGTCCCCACAAAACACTTGGTCACAGTTTCTTCCTATGTATTCAAAGGGCCTCTGCTGCACGATCCCAAATGTAAGAATTCACTGATAGATGTATCTCTGTACTGGCTCACTGGGAAAACATCAGAAATTCCTATAGACCTGTGAGCTCAGCTCCTCAGCAGCCCCTCTGCCTGAGGGATAATCCCTGGCCTCCTGATACCTGAGTGCCAGACAGGTAGCCATTCCAGAAAGAACAAACCCAGATGAAGACAAAAGGGTGGGATTCACTTGGCTGGGAAACAGGGAAATGTGAATATATTTTTTGTTACACTTGATGGGTGTTTGCTGGAGGGCAAGGGGAACCATGGGGCAGGGGCCAGGATGCTCAGATTCCTGCCACAAGACCTCCCCTTTCATGATGTATTAGTGATGTAGTTTGGGGGGGGTGTAACATGGGGATCAGCAGCTAATAAAAGTTTGGGGTCTCTTTTGTTCTGGGCTTCCATCTTGTTCCACCTTGTGGCAGGTGGGAGTCCTGTGGCGACAGTCTTCAATCAAGACCAAGCCGACTGGCTGCTGTTTTGCTCTGGTCTTCCTGGCTGGTGTCCTTGTTTTTTGTCCAGATTTCACTGTTAACATCGTGCAGGAGAGTTCCAAAGTTTAATCCTACGCTGCATGAACATTCTTTTTCCTGTTCTGAATCTTCAGAGCCCAGCTTCATTGGACGGCCATGAGTTCGGGTATCCTGAGAGAGGGATAAAAACCTTGAGTAAGGCCTGTTCCAAAACCCTAAAGCTCCATCTAGTGTCCATCCCTTCACACTGATGAAGCGGACTCTGCAGATGTTTATTTATGCCAGTCAGCTGGCTTTTCCTCTTCCAGATGTTTTGGACTACAACTCCCATCAGGCCCCTGGGGCATCATATGACCACGCCGGCTGGAGCTGATGGGGAATGTAGTCCAAAACCTCTGGAGGGCAGGAGCTTGCAGAAAGCTGGCTCATGACATAATAAAATGAGTTAAGTCTTTTAAGTTGTGCCACGAGGCTCTTTCCCGTGACCAACACGAGTGCTGGTTTTTGTTTTTTGTTTTCCTTGAAATGCACAGCCTGCTTTTCGAGGAAAACTTCCTCTACGGAGAAGCTTCAAACCTCCAGTTAAAAAACAACAACCGCCAACATCCCCTGGTGATAAAATGTAAACATACACAGAACTGGGACAGCTAAACATTGAACCGGCATATAAATAGAATATAAAACATAAGACAGATAAGAATAAAAAAAAAGGAAAAAGAACATGCACGCCATCAAGGAAAGTAAAATTACTAAGTTTTTGGAGCTTGCGTTACTGAATCAGGATTTAAATGAGAATCAGGGCTTGGGAGGGAAACCATTAACTGGATTTCTCTTGGTGGAAGCAAATAGGGTTATAGCCACATTCTGGAAGAATTTGTAAGGTGTGATGCCGCTATATAGGAAAATTGCAGTATTTGGTGCTTTTTAGTTTAGAAAAAAGGCAAGTTAAGAGGCGACACGATAGAAGTTTTAAAAATTACGCACGACATGGAGAAAGTGGATAGACACAGTATCCAGTTCTGGGCGCCACAATTTACAAAGGATGCTGACATGCTGTAATGTTTGCAGAGGAGGGAGACCCAAGATGATGAAGGGTCTGGGAACCGAGGCTTATGGGGAACGGTTGAGGGAGTTTGGGATGTTTAGCCTGGAAAAGAGGAGGCTGAGAGGTGTAATAAACGAAAATCTGCCCTTATTCCCTTATGGGGGACACAAGAGCCCTTATAGAGTCCTTTGTAGGTTCTCCATCGGTCGGAGAAAAGATCAGAGGCCAAGCAGAGAATATTGAGAAGCAAAGCAGCTAGTAAGCCTGATCTTTATTGAACTGTTGCAACAGGGTGCCCCCTTCACATGCAGGAGAGAGGAGGAGGACCCCAGCCATGTGCGCAAGCCTTTATATAGACATTTGAATTTGCCAGCCCTGGAATCCAAGACCACCCCCAGATACATCATACATACATCACAGAAAAGGTGGTCTACAGCAGAAATCTGAGTGTGTTGTTTACCTCCTGTCTGGCAGGTTACCTGTTAATGGTCACTTGATTGGATTACCTGGGGAGCCTGGCCAGTCTTTTGCAATGACAAATACTTAGTTCCTGAGCCAGGTCACAGGCTCACACCCTATTCATACACAGACATACCCTTAAGACAGGATTTGTGAGGAAAGAGACAATGGGGAGGCTTTTCCATTTGACTTTGGGGTCCCTCCAGACTCTACGATGCTATGATTTTTCTCCCTCTCCCTTAACACTGCAACTTTGCAGCTGGCATTCAGAATCACGGCTGCCTCCAGCTGCCTTCATGGCTAGCATCCATCCATCTCTGCCTTCATGAATTCGCCTTACCTCTCTCGCCCTGACCTAGCCACTTTGATCCACGCGACGGTCACCTCCAGACTGGGTTATTGTAACTCGCTCTACATGGGGCTGCCCTTGAGACTGACCCAGAAACTCCAGCGGGTGCAGAATGCCGCAGCAAGACTCCTTACGGGGTCCTCGCTGCGAGATCACATCCACCCGGTGCTATACCAGCTGCACTGGCTCCCGGTGGAGTACAGGATCAGGCTTAAGGTGCTGGTTTTAACCTTTAAAGCCCTATATGGCCTAGGACCCTTGTACCTACGGGACCGCCTCTCCTGGTATGTCCCACAGAGGACCTTACGGTCTTCAAACAAAAACATCTTGGAGGTCCCGGGCCACAGGGAGGTTAGAGTGGTCTCAACCAGAGCCAGGACCTTTCCGGCTGTGGCCCCGATCTGGTGGAATGCTCTGTCACAAGAGACTAGGGCCCTGCGGGACTTGACATCTTTCCGCAGGGCCTGCAAGACGGAGCTGTTCCACCAGGCCTTTGGCCAAGGCACAGCCTGACCCCTTCCTTTAGCAATCCTTGCAGAACTCTAGCCCAATGGTTGCCATTAATTTGATTCAGAATTGATTTTAGAATGAATTGATTTTAGAATGCTGTGTTACTTTTATTGTTAGCCGCTCTGAGCCTGGCTTTGGCTGGGGAGGGCAGGATATAAATAAAATTTTATTATTATTAACCCCCTTCTAAAGCCACACAGAGCCTAGGGCTTGCCGATCAGAAGTTCGGCGGTTCGAATCCCCGCGACGGGGTGAGCTCCCGTTGCTCAGTCCCTGCTCCTGCCAACCTAGCAGTTCGAAGTAGATAAGTAGGTACTGCTCCGGTGGGAAGGTAAACGGCGTTTCCGTGCGCTGCTCTGGTTCTCCAGAAGCGGCTTAGTCCTGCTGGCCACATGACCCGGAAGCTGTACGCCGGCTCCCTCGGCCACTAAAGCGAGATGAGCGCCGCAACCCCAGAGTCGTCCACGACTGAACCTAATGGTCAGGGGTCCCTTTACCTTTACTTTAAAGCCACACTGGTTGGTGGCCATCTCTGTGTCTCTTGCCGGAGCGAGGTGCACGGTATAACCAGGAGCTACGTGAGAAGATCTCCTGGGGCAGCAGACCCCAGAGGTCAGCGTTGCTTTCGTGCAACACCCTTGTGTGTGTGATGGCAACACAGCAGCGCTTGCCCTGGGCCACGTGCCACGGCTGGCTGGCAACAGAAGCAGCGACTGTTTGCCCACAAACGCCGAGGGATGTGCAGACAGCAGGAGGCTTTGGGTTTAGTAAACAGGGAGTCTGGTGGCACCCAAAACAGCCCCCGGTGCGTTGGGTGGGTTGCAGTCTTGTGCCCGAGACCACCTCTCTGGGGGAGGCTGAGGATGGGTCGAGGGGCGGAGGAAGGAGAAGGAACCGATTTTATATCAAGGAGAGGCACTTACAGGTGCTGCCGGAACAGAGCGCCAGCAACATGTCGACAGGTGTGCGCACACCATCTCCCAGGAAGGACGCAAGGCTTATTGAGGGTTTGGGCGCATGAATGCATACAAGATTTCTGCAGCAGGGTCTGCAGCCTTGTTCCCTCACTGGCTTTGCCTTGTCCGTTTGTCTGAGCACGTCAGTGCACCACCAAGCAGCCGTCCCCAAAGGGCTGCCCTCCAGGCGCCGCTGAGCTATAACTCCCATATATATATATATATATATATATTTGCTTTCGTAGATTTTCACGGGTACAGGAATGCAGGTTTTGGTGTCTTCGGGTGTCTTCCCGTGTAAAAGTTGGGGTGTCTAGGCGACGTTTCGACGAGGTCTCACTCGTCATCTTCAGGCTGGTGCTTTCGGCTTCTTGTTACTGGAACAGAGCAGGATCTCAGTGTTTGAGTTCCTATAAATACTGTTGAGGGGGTGTGGTGTATAGCCTCCAACGTTCTGGGCAGAGAGGAGGTTCCCAGGTTCCCAGAAAAGGCACACTAACCTGGGAACCTCCTCTCTGCCCAGAACGTTGGAGGCTATACACCACACCCCCTCAACAGTATTTATAGGAACTCAAACACTGAGATCCTGCTCTGTTCCAGTAACAAGAAGCCGAAAGCACCAGCCTGAAGATGACGAGTGAGACCTCGTCGAAACGTCGCCTAGACACCCCAACTCTTACACGGGAAGACACCCGAAGACACCAAAACCTGCATATATATATATATATATATATATATATATATATATATATATACACACACACACACATACACACACACAGTGGTACCTCGGGTTACATACGCTTCAAGTTACAGACTCCACTAATCCAGAAATAGTACCTCGGGTTAAGAACTTTGCTTCAGGGTGAGAACAGAAATCATGCTCTGGCGGTGCGGCAGCAGCGGGAGGCCCCATTAGCTAAAGTGGTGCTTCAAGTTAAGAACAGTTTCAGGTTAAGAACAGACCTCCGGAACGAATTAAGTACTTAACCCGAGGTACCACTGTAATTAGTTTTTTAACATTTCATTTCCAACAATCACATAACATAACTTCTTATCTTATACATTGTTTTAGACTTCCGTCGACACCTCTGATGATTTTCCGTCTTTCATCACTGCATTTCTTAATATATCTATTAAAGAAGGCTGATCGCTGAAGAATGGATGCTTCTGAATTCTGGTGCTGGAGGAGACTCTTGAGAGTCCCATGGACTGCAAGAAGATCAGACCTCTCCATTCTGAAGGAAATCAGCCCTGAGTGCTCACTGGAAGGACAGATCCTGAAGCTGAGGCTCCAAGACTTTGGCCTCCTCATGAGAAGAGAAGACTCCATGGAAAAGACCCTGATGTTGGGAAAGATGGAGGGCGCAAGGAGAAGGGGACGACGGAGGACGAGATGGTGGGACAGTGTTCTCAAAGCTACCAGCATGAGTTTGACCAAATTGAGGGGGGCAGTGGAAGACAGGAGTGACTGGCGTGCTCTGGTCCAGGGGGTCACGAAGAGGCGGACACCACTAAACGACAACAATAATTCTCTCATAGACTTTCTTGCAATATTTCATATACAGTGGTACCTCGGGTTAAGTACTTAATTCGTTCTGGAGGTCCATACTTAACCTGAACCTGTTCTTAACCTGAAGCACCACTTTAGCTAATGGGGCCTCCTGCTGCTGTCGCGCCGCCGGAGCACGATTTCTGTTCTCAACCTGAAGCAAAGTTCTTAACCTGAAGCACTATTTCTGGGTTAGTGGAGTCTGTAACCTGAAGCGTATGTAACCTGAAGCGTATGTAACCTGAGGTACCACTGTAATTGTCCTTACAAAACTTCTTGCAATCCTACGAGGGTAATCTGTTCATCACAATTACTTTTCAAACAGTTCATATATTTACTCCAGTCTTTCAAGAATCTCTGACCCTGCAGGTTTCAGATCCTTCCAGTTAATTTATCCAATTCTGCATAGTCCATCGGTTTCATTCGCCATTCCTCATAGAATCATAGAATCCTAGAGTTGGAAGAGACCCCAAGGGCCATCGAGTCCAACCCCCTGCCAAGCAGGAAACACCATCAGAGCACTCCTGACATATGGTTGTCAAGCCTCTGCTTAAAGACCTCCAAAGTAGGAGACTCCACCACACTCCCTGGCAGCAAATTCCACTGTCAAACAGCTCTTACTGTCAGGAAGTTCTTCCTAATGTTTAGGTGGAATCTTCTTTCTTGTAGTTTGGATCCATTGCTCCGTGTCCGCTTCTCTGGAGCAGCAGAAAACAACCTTTCTCCCTCCTCTATGTGACATCCTTTTATATATTTGAACATGGCTATCATATCACCCCTTAACCTCCTCTTCTCCAGGCTAAACATGCCCAGCTCCCTTAGCCGTTCCTCATAAGGCATCGTTTCCAGGCCTTTGACCATTTTGGTTGCCCTCCTCTGGACACGTTCCAGTTGGTCAGTGTCCTTCTTGAACTGTGGTGCCCAGAACTGGACACAGTACTCCAGGTGAGGTCTGACCAGAGCAGAATACAGGGGCACTATTACTTCCCTTGATCTAGATGCTATACTCCTATTGATGCAGCCCTCTATCGTCGGTAGTTCTTCTTGCTTCCATTTTTGTGCCAATGATATTCTGGCTGCCGTCATTGCATATAAAAACAATTTACTGTCCTGTCTATTAATCTCACCTCCTACAGTGCCAAGTAACACCTTGGCGTTTACTTTACTCGCTGAGCTACAACTTACAATGGCCCTTGACTCTCCCCTCCGGCCGATTCCAACAACTGCGATCCGTAAGCATTGCTGCTTCTATTCATGGAGACACAGAACAGCCATCATGGTTGACAGCCATCAATCACCCTCTCCTCCTTTGTGAATTTTTCTAATCCTCTTTTAAAGCCATCCAGGTTGGTGGCCATGGCTGCTTCCTGTGGCAGGGAGTTCCACCGCCTAACTATGAGCAGGGGAGTTCCTCCGTCCCCTCAATCGTTTGGGTTGCTCTTTTCTGAACCTTTTCCAATATCTATTTTGAGGCGAGGCGACCGGAACCCTGCACAAGACGACCACATCCTATCAGTGACATTGGGCCCCAAACTCTATTTTTTTATATATACATTTTTATTATTTTTTTTAACATATCAATTCCAACAGTCATACAACATAACTTCTCATCTTATACAATATTTTTAGGCTTCCGTCAACACCTCTGATGATTTTCTGTTCTTTATCACTTATTATGCACTTCTTAGTTTCATATTACCTTTAATTGTCCTTAACTGATAACTCTCCTCATTATCCTTTTTGCAATATTTCAAATAATTCACCTTACAAAACTTCTTGCAAACCTACTAGCGTAATCTGTCCATCACAATTGCTTTTCAAATAGTCCGTAAATTTACTCCAGTCTTCTGAGAATCTCTGGTCCTGCAGGTTTCAAATCCTTCCTGTTAATTTATCTAATTCTGCATAGACCATCAGTTTCATCCTCCATTCTTCTTTCGTCGGTAGTTCTTCTTGCTTCCATTTTTGCGCCAGTAATATTCTTGCTGCCGTCATTGCATATAAAAACAATTTACAATCCTTTCTGTTTATATCATCTCCTACAATGCCAAGTAAAAATGCTTTTTAATAAATGTATATTCCAACATCTTTTTCATCTCGTTATAGATCATTTCCCAGAAGTTTTTCACTTTTTTACATTCCCACCACATGTGATAAAATGTTCCTTCTTTTTCTTTACATTTCCAACATTTATTACTAACTTTATACATTTTAGCTAGTTTCTCAGGAGTAATATACCACCTATACATCATTTTCATCACAGCTCAGCCCCAAACTCTAGACACCCTTTCCCTCAAATTCCTAACTCAGCTATGAAGGTCAGGAGGTGACCTTTGGCCAGCTGCTATGTTTCAGCTCTACCTCTCCTTTAAATCAGAACCAGTGAAGGCGGTGAAGGTCCTGTGTGAGTGTCTGGAGGCGGTTGGAGGATGGATGGCGGCTAACAGATTGAGGTTGAATCCTGACAAGACAGAAGTACTGTTTTGGGGGGACAGGGGGCAGGCGGGTGTGGGGGACTCCCTGGTCCTGAATGGGACAACTGTGCCCCTGAAGGACCAGGTGCGCAGCCTGGGAGTCATTTTGGACTCACCGCTGTCCATGGAGGCGCAGGTCAATTCTGTGTTCAGGGCAGCTGTCTACCAGCTCCATCTGGTACGCAGGATGAGACCCTCCCTGCCCACAGACTGTCTGGCCAGAGTGGTGCATGCTCTAGTCATCTCCCACTTGGACTACTGCAACACGCTCTATGTGGGGCTGCCTTTGAAGGTGACCCGGAAACTGCAATTAATCCAGAATGCGGCAGCCAGACTGGTGACTAGGAGCGGCCACTGAGACCACAAAACACCAGTTCTGAGAGATCTGCATTGGCTCCCAGTATGTTTCCGAGCACAATTCAAAGTGTTGGTGCTGACCTTTAAAGCCCTAAACGGCCTTCGAATCATAGAATCATAGAGTTGGAAGAGACCACAAGGGCCATCGAGTCCAACCCCCTGCCAAGCGGGAAACACCATCAGAGCACTCCTGACATATGGTTGTGAAGCCTCTGCTTAAAGACCTCCAAAGAAGGAGACTCCACCACACTCCTTGGCAGCAAATTCCACTGGTCCAGTAGACCTGAAGGAGCATCTCCAGCCCCATCTTTTGGCCCAGACACTGAGATCCAGCTCTGAGGGTCTTCTGACAGTTCCCTCATTGTGAGAAGCGAGGTTACAGGGAACCAGGCAGAGGGCCTTCTCGGTGGTGGCGCCCTCCCGTGGAACACCCTCCCAGCAGATGTCAAGGCAATAAGCAGCTATCCTATCTTTAAAAGACATCTGAAGGCAGCCCTGTTCAGGGAAGTTTTAAATATTTAACTCTGTACTGCTTTTAACACTTGATTGGGAGCTGCCCAGAGTGGCTGGGGAAACTCAGCCAGATGGGCAGGGTATAAATAATATATTATTATTATTATTATTATTATTATTATTATTATTATTATTATTATTATTATTATTTCATGGCTAGGCTTCCTCGCAGGGCTGCTGTGAAGATAAAACGGGAGGCCTGCTCCTAAGAACGTAACGCGCAACTGACGAAAGAAACTTTCGCCCACAAAAGCCATTCTTTCTGGTGTCACAAGCTGGGATTCCTGCACTGCAGGGGGGTTGGGATGGATGACCTTTGGGGGTCCCTTCCAATGCTACAATTCTGTGATAAGCCCCTTCGTTGTCGTTGTTTTTAATTAATTAGTCAGGGAAAGGGGGAGGGGTGTCAAGATTTCGATTCCCCCACTCCCTGCCCTGCTGCGGCAGAAGCCCCGAGCTCATCTCCAAAACCACTTAGACCACCACAGAAAACCCAGAGGAAGCCGTGCTCAATATAATTAAGGCCCTAATTGTTTATCGCTCCCTCCTTCCACTTCTCCTCCTTTCTCTCCGCGAGCCAGGAACAAATTTTATTAGCTCCAATTCCAGTAAATGGGCTTGACGTGGGTGAAGCTGCGGGGGCACTGTGGGCTGGCAGAGGAGGCCTGAGCTTTGGGGTCCCAGCAAAAGGGGGGTGTTCTGCCGGGGGGACGGGGACGACGATGCAGCAGAAGTCCAGGTCATCATCGTTAGGAGCCCCTAACGATCAGGGCCTCGTGAATCAGCCTGGCCCATGGTAGATTATTATAATATTACTCATGTTGTGGGGAAAACGCACTGGGAAAAGCTATCTTTTTTATACATATACATTTTTATTAATTTTTTAACATATCATTTCCAACAGTCATTTAACATAACTCCTTATCTTACTTAATATTTTAGACTTTCGTCAACAGCCTCTGAAGATTTTCTGTTCCTTATCACTGATTCTGCATTTCTTAATTATTTCTCTATTGCTTTTAATTATCATTAACTAATAATTCTTTTCATAGTCTTCCTTGCAATATTTCGCATCGTCCTCCTTACAGAACTTCTTGGGGTCCTACTATAGTGCCATCTGTTTATTACAATTGCTTTTCAAATATTTACTCCAGTCTTCTAAGAATCTCTGGTCCCTAGAAATTCTCAGGGACCAGGGAAAAAGCTATCCTAACTCTCCCCTAAGGCTAGAATTTGAGGGTTTCCAAGGAAGCTGGATGCCAGAAGATTCATAGAAGAACATAGGGTCAGAAGGGACCCCTAGGGGTCATCCAGCCCAACCCTCTGCGGTGCAGGAATTCAGGGCAGATGAAAGAAAGCCCTTCCTCACTCAGCACACAGTTCATCTGTGGAACTCCCTGCCACAGGACGGAGGCGGGGGGGCCCCACTAACCTTGTCTGATGTTCTAACCTCCAAGGACTTGTCCAAGGATTTTTCTCGGGGGGGGGGGGGCAGGGGGGGCAACGCCTGCTGCAGAGATAGCTTATCAGGGGCCCAAGTGTTTGGTGTAAATAGTTTCCTGCCCTCTGTCTGCCCTTGTTTAACCTTGATCCTTTTTTCTTGAGGACGTCTCTCGTCGCAAATGGGTAGGGGCCCGATCCTTGCACCAAGCCCCGATTTAATATTCTGGTTCAGAAGGGGTCACAGCATCGCATGAATTGCCCGATCAAGGCGTTAATCGGGGATGCAAACGCTTAGCTGGAATTTAACAGAGCAGTCTTCCTCTGGGATTTTCCTGCCTGCATGTGAAGACAGGCTATACGATGCCTGCATTTTTGGGGGGTAGGCTAGGTGAGTTTTGGGGGTCCCTTGTTAAATCTGCCGTTCTACGATCCTGTGACGCAGAACTTCCTCCCCCAGAAACCTCTTCCTCCACGCCAATCACCCAAACCTGCAAATAAAAAACAAAAAAATTAACAGATGGCAATTTGTAAACAGACAAAATGAATGCAGCTCGTATTTGAAGCCACAGACACTGTTGTTATTATGAATGGCACTTTTTAAAATTGTTTTCCTTCCGCAGGAAAGAAAAGGCGGCAGAGGGAAGGAAACCGTTTCCTGGTAAAGGGATTTAACAGCTGCTCTTTACGGGAACTTGCTGCTTTTATGGGCAGCTGGCCATAATGTCCTTTGCCACGTGCGGAACCTGGCCTGATCCTGGCGGCAAAAGCTCCCTTTGCCGGCCGTGGGTCCCCTTCCACCTCCACCTTTGAGAACAGCCTCCCTCAACCTGTCCTCTCCCTGTATTGTGGTCTGAAACAGCTGGAGAGGAATCACAGAACTGCAGAGTTGGAAGGGACCCCTGGTGGTCATCCAGCCCAACCCCCTGCGATGCAGGAATCTCGGCTAAAGCATCCCGGAAAGGTGGCCATCCAAACTCTGCTTAAAAACCTCCAAGGAAGAAGGATCCACCACCTTCTAAGGGAACCCGTTGCACCGCTGAACGGCTTTTACTGTCAGAAAGTTCTGCCTGATGTTGAGCTGCAATCTCCTTTCTTGTCGCTTGAAGCCATGGGTTCGAGTCCTGCCCTCCAGAGCAGGAGAAAACAAGCTTGCTCCCTCTTCTATGTGATAGCCCTTGAGATAAGTGATGATGGCTATCCTATCTCCTCTCAGTCTCCTCTTTTCCAGGCTAAACATCCCCAACTCCCTCAACCGTTCCTCACCAGGCCCCTGATCATTTTGGCTGCCCTCCTCTGTACACCTTCAAGCTTGTCAGCATCCTTCTTAAATTGTGCTGCCCAGAACTGGACACAGAATCCAACTGTGGAGATATAGAATAGCCACTGTGGCTGCTAACCTGTTGCTTGCCTTCTCCTCCTCTAGGAATTTACTTAATCCTCTTTGATCTATTTGAAGGGTTTATTCCAGGGTTGTGTCATTGCCCCAACTCTATTCATTATTTTCATTGCCATGATCCTACACTTTGTCGAAGGGAAACTCTCCACTGGGGAAGAAATCATATATCAAACAGATGGAAAGAAAGCTCTTGAATCTGAGCAGGCTGAAAGCAAAGAGTAAGGTTACCGTAACTTCCGCCATAGAGCTTCAGTATGCTGATGACAACGTAGTGTGCGCACGCTCAGAGGATGACCTCCAAACCATCCTAAATATCTTCACAGAAGCTTACAAAAAGCTTGGCCTGTCGCTCAACATCCAAAAAACCCAAAGTGCTGCACCAACAAGCACAAAATAACCCCTCTGCAGCGCCACAAATCCAACTCAGTGGTGTAACGTTGGGAAATGTCGATCACTTCTCCTACCTAGGCAGTTCTCTTTCCACAAGGGCCAACATAGATGCCAAAATCGAGCATCGCCTGAGCTCTGCGAGTGCAGCTTTCTCCAGACTGAAGTGCAGACTGTTTGAGGACCGGGACATTTGCAAGGAAACCAAAATGCTTGTTTACAAAGCTATTGTACCACCAACCTTACTGTATGCTTGTGAAACATGGACCACTTATCAACGCCATCTCCAACTCCTCGAAAGATTCCAACAACGGTGTCTCCAAAAAAATTTACACATCACTTGGGAAGACAGGTGAAGGGAGAAACGTGCTAAGAGGAAGGCACGCTTGGCAAATCCATACTGTGATCAACTCCTGCCTGGAAACCAATGTCCCCACTGTGGAAGGACGTGTGGATCCAGAATTGGCCTCCACAGTCACTTACGGACTCATTGTTAAAACCGTGTTTATGGAAGACAATCTTACTCGGCTACGAAGGATCACCAAAGAAGAAGAAGAAGATAGGGCAGTATACAAATTTAATAAATAATAGGTTGCCTCCTGCAGGAGGGAGTTCCGCAGTTCTTCATTGCACTGCATAAAGAAGCAACAGATTCTTTCATCCGTCCTGAATTTTTACAGCCAAGTCAGCTTCACGGGACGGTCGCAAATTCCGGCATTTCGTGTTCCCACTGTTTCAACGTCAGAATATGGGAAGAGGCCATGACCCACCTAGTTCAGCGTCCTGTGCTCACAGTGGCCAACCAGGTGTCTCAAGAAGAAGTCTCCAAAACAAAAACTAGGGCAAAGACAACTCTCCCCTCCTGAGGTTTCCAGGAGCTGGAAGCATCCAGAAGCATTTTTGCCTCCTTTCGCTGCAAAATGTGAAGTGCTCTAATTTTCCTGGATCTGAGGCCAGCGGCGCCTCCGGAGTTTTGCTGGGCAAAACTCCTCTGCCCTGAGCTACTCTCAGGGTGCTGGAAAAGCCCCTGGATCAGCGCCCAACAGCTCCTAGCCGCGGGGTGGGGGGCACCTTATCGCCCTTCCCCAGCCCTTGTTGTTCAAACGCAACTCGACGCCCAGTTTGGAATTATCTGAGCGTTTGCACCAAGCGAGCTGGGCGTCTGTTTGCGTGCCTGCAGGACTTGGGACTCAAGCAGCCTTTGCAATGGGACGCACACATCTTAGCGAGAGACCCTGCGACTCTCCAAACACTCACACACACAAAATTGTTGTTGTTGTTGTTGTTGAGTCGTTTAGTCGTGTCCACCTCTTCGTGACCTCCTGGACCAGAGCACGCCAGGCCCTCCTGTCTTCCACTGCCTCCCGCAGTTTGGTCAAACTCATGCTGGTAGCTTCGAGAACACTGTCCCACCATCTCGTCCTCTGCCGTCCCCTTCTCCTTGTGCCCTCCATCTTTCCCAACACCAGGGTCTTTTCCAGGGAGTCTTCTCTTCTCATGAGGTGGCCAAAGTCTTGGAGCCTCAGCTTCAGGATCTGTCCTTCCAGTGAGCACTCAGGGCTGATTTCCTTCAGAACGGAGAGGTTTGATCTTCTTGCAGTCCATGGGACTCTCAAGAGTCTCCTCCAGCATCAGAATTCAAAAGCATCCATTCTTCGGCGATCGGCCTTCTTTATGGTCCAGCTCTCACTTCCATACATCACTACAGTACTGGGAAAACCAGAGCTTTGGGAAAGGCTAAGTCCCATCCGCATCTGCAGGAAATCGTTAAAAAAAGAATAAAAATCTGGATTAATGGACCTTGCCCAATTTATTGCACACGACCTCCAGCGAACCTCCCCTGCACTTCTGGATTTCGTTATTCGCGGGCACTGGCTGATCCCGTATGCTGCATCCACACGTGTTTTGTATAGCTAACTGCCACCAACTAAATGAAGGTTTAATTGGAAAGGGTGTGCGCTAAAGACATCATGACTCTGTCATCAGGAGGTCTTGCGCGCTCACCCCCCACTGAACTCCCGGGGGTCCTGGCTTTCCCGTTCAGACGACGCGCCCCAAACACGCAACCAAACACACGCGTCCGAGGGGGGGAGCTGACGCGACAGGAGAGGGGAGCGCGGAGGCCGCCTCCGATTGGCCGCTGGGTGGCAACATTGCGCAAGGAGAGCCGGAGCCCACTGCGGATTGGCGAGCGGAGGCGACACCGGAGCCGCCGGCGCTGACGTCCAGCCCGCGCCCGATGCAGCCGCCTCTGAGGAGGGGCGCCCCCCCCGGGGCTGCCCAGAGCCGGGTGGGGGCCGGGCTGCTGCATGCATGCGCCCTCCTGCCCTTGCAATCGGGAACCCCGCCTGCCTGGAAATCCGGATCTTTCGATTCGGAGCCACCCCCGTTTACACGAGCCCATTGGGGGAAAGTGGATTTGGCGCGCCGATCAGGCAGCCGGTGAATCGGGAGGAGGGGGAGGCGCCAGGGGTGGGAGTCAGAAAAAGCAGGGAGGGAAGGAGGCGAAGAATTTAGGATTTTAGAGTTGCAAGGGACCCCCAAAGGTCATCCAGTCCGACCCCCTGCGATGCAGGGATCAGTCCTGTTCTACCTCTTCCGGAAGACCTGCGAGCATGGATGGATGGAGCAGGCCTTCTTGACAACTCCGGGTTGCCGCCCCCCCCAGCAGCGCTTTAAGAAACAAAACCAGCGTCTGGAGGGGCCCGGATGCAAACTGGGCACAGTGGGGACCCACCGAACCCTCACGGGTTAAAACAGTTTTTGAGAGGGCAGCAGATTCTGGCACAGTCTTCAAGGGCAGCCCAATGGGGCAGCACACTGCAGTAGTCTAGGCAGGAGGGTTCCGGGACTAGATTTCACCCTGGATTTTAGCTGGGTGTGCTAGGCTCTGCGGTGTGACCCAGCAGGAGCCCCCGGGCAGATTTCTAACGTCAGAGAGTTGAAAAAAAGATATAAATAACTAGAAAATGGAGGGGGTGTTGGAAAGAGGGGGGAAAGGTGAGGGGCGCATGGAGATTTAGAAAGCAGCGCTGAGTTGAGCAGTCCTACTCCCAAGAAAGTTTATAGAATTGTGTTGCGAGGGCTCTCCAGGGGTCATCCAGCCCAACCCGCTGCAGTGTAGGAAAAGCTGCTAAAGAACCCCCGGTACTTTCAGCCTCCAGTGAAGGAGACGTGATCTACAAGGCTGCAGGATCGGACCCATCCCGGGCCCGATCCAGCAAGGCTCCCTCGCGCCAATCCCGTTTTATTTCAGAGCTGGATCAGGCCCCAGGTTAATACTATATATATTTTCCCCGCCCCTGCCGGGCCCTTGGGGAGTCGACGCCTTTTGCCAAACTGCGCGCATCTCTGCTTCGCGAGCCGCGCGCAGCTCCGGAGACCCCGCGGGCGCTAGGACCGCCTCGCCGCCGCCTGCAGCCAGCGCTGGGTATAAATGCAGGGCAATGTGGGTCTGTTTGCAGTTTGCATGAGGATAAACCAGCCTGGGAGGGAGCCCAAAGTGGGGGGGGGGGCGCCGGAGGAGCCTTGCTGGGCCCGCGCCGCGCTGCGTAACGGGCGCGCCCAGCCTCTCCAAATCCCTGGCAGCCTCCGCGCACCCGGGAGCGGAGTTAAAGACCCCCGACGCGTCGAGGAGGAGGAGGAGGAAGAGGTCTTGGTTTCTCTGCTGCAAGAAGGAAGAGAAAGGAGAGGCACGTGGTCGGTGTGCGGAGAAGAGGCGCAGGGTCATCCTTGCAGCTTGCAAGAGGGGAGCGCCCCCCACAAAAAAAGCCCTTGCAACCCCCCAGCTGCAGCCCTTCGGTGCGCGGAGGCAAGAGGCGGAAGGGAGAGCAGGATTGCAAGCCGCGGCCAGGTGAATGGCACCTGCGCCTTGCGGGAAGGAGGTTTAATTGCGATTTAAAAGGAGAGGAAGGTGCGTTTGGGGGCGCGCCTGTGTGTTTGCGGGTGGAGAGAGAGGGGGGGGAATCCCTGGTTTGCTAAACCCCGCACTCCTCCCCAGCCCTTTTTATAAAATTTGTTTTTCCTGCTTGGCTAGAGGCGGCTGCAGAAGCGACTCGCAAGTTGCTGCTTTTTTTGGCCGCCCTACATTTTTTCTCTTCCTCTGCTGCTGGTTCTTCTTGCAGATCTTGGGTGACCATTGGAGCGCGCGCGCGCGCCCCTCCTCTCTCTCTTCTGGAAAAAGGTTTGGGAGCGAATCGGAGGCTTGACTTGTTTATTTATTGAAAAGCCAGCTGCGTTTTCTGCGCTTGAAAAGCCAGCTTTCCCTATTCCCCCCCCCCCCAGCTCTTGCAAAACACTTGGCAAAAATAAAAAACAGTCGCCCCTCTCCGCGCATGTGTGTCAAACTGGCCAATTCTAACCCCCCGCGCCCGCCTTTCACCCAGTTTTGTCGTTTCGGAATGCGTTCCTCGGGAAGCCTCATCTTGCAGGTTTAAAGGCGACTTTTATTTTCTGTTCACGTGTATATGTGGCACTTGGGTACGTCGGGAGTCGCCGTACGTGTTTGCTTCTCTGGGGTCTCTCAGCCCTGTGATCAGTCGCTCCCGTTTTCCTTGCTTAGGGCTCAGAGCCGCCTCTGCATGGTGGTTCCAACACCTATTTTTTATGGAAGAAAATATTTTTCTGCGTTAGAGAAAACAAATTTGCGTTAGAGAAATTTGCGAACTTGCACTAAACTCTGGAGTTTGCCACACAATCCCAAATTTTGCCAACGATTGCGGTTGACATTTTTTTCCCTTTTGGAGCAGATGTTCCCTGTTAAAGTTCCCTTTCGGTCTGCAGTGTTGAGATGATGCAAAAACCCCTCTAGATGTTCTCTGCTGGGCTGGGGGGGGGTGCCTAGAAAGCACATTAAAATGTTCTCCCCCCACGGCAAGCCCAGGTTAATGAGAGACCCATAAACATTCCTTCTGGCCAGTCAAAGGAGCTCATGACCTGATTCCATTCCTTCCTTATTACCATCCCATTAATAATAATAATAATAATAATAATAATGGCACCTGAAAGACTTTTTTTGCAATGAATCCATCCCCCTCCCTTTCTTTTAGGGGTGGGAGGTGGAGCGCAAACATTTATTTTATTTTATTTAGCAGCTGCTAAGTCCAGAGAGCGCCACACTTGCCATGGAAAAAACTGCGATGATTTATTTTCCCCTTCCTGCTCTCTTCGCATGTGATTTTTATTAGAATCAAACTGCAAGCGGTAGCTTTTGCAAAAAAAAAAAGGAGACTTTGTCTGCTGGAAAAGAACTCTCCTTCCAAGGCAAACAAGGGGTTTTTTTGGCATGGGGGGAGAAGATCATTGCGAAAACTCCAGGTTACAAACACAATTTTGGCGTCTGGCCGTAGCTTCCCCCTTCTTCTTTTTTGTAACTTTGCAACTTGGAAGAACTTGGCTGACACACTCATGTCCGTTCTTGTGTGTGTGTGTGTGTATGTTTTCCCTCTAGAAGGAAGAAACGAACTAAATCTCACACCTGGAGAGAGTTGGTGACACCTGAGCCTGAGAGACGGGAAGCGATTCTGTGCCAACCTGGTGGGCGGATGGGTCCTGGAAGCGATTCGCTGAGGCTCTTTCCGATTTGCAAGGGATGACGGCTGCTCCTGGGATGTGAGCCTCTGAACCTCTCCGGACAGCTTCGGAAGGACCTTTCGCTCTTCCCGCCGCGCGACACCCCTGAAAGGTGGTCTCTTGTTGCTTACACAGGGACGTAGCCGGGCTCCCCCTCCTCATTCCTTCCCGAATCGGCCAGCCACTCTTTGTTCGGCGCCCCCTTTGTGCCCTGGGGTCCTCTGGATGTGGCTTGCCTTGTCCCTGGCACCAAAACTGGCCTCTGTTTCTCTGTGTGCATAACGTGCCCGAAATCTGGTACTCAGGGCATCACACTGGATGTTCCTGTGCCATCTGTCGCTTTAGCGAGAGTCTGCCCTGTTCATTTCCCCCTCCTGGGCCTTGGCATGCGCTGGGCAAAGGGCTTCTAGAGTCCCCGCGGCCATGGACCCCTCCGCTGCCGACTCCGCCTTCTCGGACGTCCACCTGTGCGGCTACCTGCGCAAGCAGAAGTCCCACCGCCGGCGCTTCTTCGTCCTGCGGCGCGGCAGCGAGCGAGGCCCCCCTCGCCTGGAGTACTACGAGAACGAGAAGAAGTTCCGGGCGGGGGGGCTGTGCACGCGCCCCAAGAGGACTTACCTGCTGGCTAGCGCCCTCAACGTCAACAAGAGGGCGGACGCCCGGCACAGGCACCTCATCGTGCTCTACGGGCGCGACGGCACCTTCGGGGTGGCAGCTGAGGACGCGGAACAGCAGCAGGCGTGGTACACAGCACTGGTGGAGCTTCACTCCAAGGGTGAGTGGGATGGGGGGGTCCACGTTGGCGGGGGGTGGTGGCATGAGAGCATCGTGGTGGCATGGCATGGCGAGGAGTTTCTGTGCCCCTGACCCATGCCACTCAGCCTGGCCTGCGCCGGGGGGAATTCCTGCATGTGACCCGCGGAGTTAAACCCTGGAACTCCCTGCTGCAGGATTTGAACGGTCAGTGGCTACTCTTGAGTTCCTCTCGTGCTCAGATCCTCCTTGCTGGGTTCTCACAGGCAATTTTTCAGCCACTGTGGGGACAGGATGCTGGATTAGATGCCCCCCCCCGACCTGATCCAGCAGGGTTGTTCTGATGCTGCTGTGAGCCTCCAGGCCCAGGAGCAGTCTATCTCAATTCTTAATTATAAGGGGGATTTGGCCACTGTGCAAACAGGATCCCCAACTGGGTGGGCTCTCCTTATTTTCTTGGAGTATCTTCAGCCTTTTAAGCCAAACACGTCTTGGGGAGGGGGGATGTTCTTAATTTTTTACTATTTATTCCTAAAGTGCTGCTGCTGTTCAGATCAGGCCATGGCCCACACAGGCTGGCAGCAGTGGCTCTCCAGGAATTGGCCCTGGGACCTCAATGCCCCACCAGAAGCGTGGCTTGCTTACGCGAGCGATGCAATAGGAAGCTTTATACGGCGCCAGCCATCGGCCCACCTAGCTCAATACTGCCTGGTACTGACCGGCAGTCAGTCAGCCATCAGCTCACCTAGCTCAATACTGCCTGGTACTGACCGGCAGTCAGTCAGCCATCGGCCCACCTAGCTCAATACTGCCTGGTACTGACCGGCAGTCAGTCAGCCATCGGCTCACCTAGCTCAATACTGCCTGGTACTGACCGGCAGTCAGTCAGCCATCGGCCCACCTAGCTCAATACTGCCTGGTACTGACCGGCAGTCAGTCAGCCATCGGCCCACCTAGCTCAATACTGCCTGGTCCTGACCGGCAGTCAGTCAGCCATCGGCCCACCTAGCTCAATACTGCCTGGTCCTGACCGGCAGTCAGTCAGCCATCAGCTCACCTAGCTCAATACTGCCTGGTACTGACCGGCAGTCAGTCAGCCATCGGCCCACCTAGCTCAATACTGCCTGGTACTGACCGGCAGTCAGTCAGCCATCGGCCCACCTAGCTCAATACTGCCTGGTCCTGACCGGCAGTCAGTCAGCCATCGGCCCACCTAGCTCAATACTGCCTGGTACTGACCGGCAGTCAGTCAGCCATCGGCTCACCTAGCTCAATACTGCCTGGTCCTGACCGGCAGTCAGTCAGCCATCGGCTCACCTAGCTCAATACTGCCTGGTACTGACCGGCAGTCAGTCAGCCATCGGCCCACCTAGCTCAATACTGCCTGGTCCTGACCGGCAGTCAGTCAGCCATCGGCCCACCTAGCTCAATACTGCCTGGTACTGACCGGCAGTCAGTCAGCCATCGGCCCACCTAGCTCAATACTGCCTGGTACTGACCGGCAGTCAGTCAGCCATCGGCTCACCTAGCTCAAGACTGCCTGATACTGACCGGCAGTCAGCCAGCCATCGGCTCACCTAGCTCAAGACTGCCGGATACTGACCGGCAGTCAGTCAGCCATCGGCTCACCTAGCTCAATACTGCCTGGTACTGACCGGCAGTCAGTCAGCCATCGGCCCACCTAGCTCAATACTGCCTGGTACTGACTGGCAGTCAGTCAGCCATCGGCCCACCTAGCTCAATACTCCCTGGTACTGACTGGCAGTCAGTCAGCCATTGGCCCACCTAGCTCAATACTGCCTGGTACTGACCGGCAGTCAGTCAGCCATCGGCCCACCTAGCTCAATACTGCCTGGTACTGACCGGCAGTCAGTCAGCCATCAGCCCACCTAGCTCAATACTGCCTGGTACTGACTGGCAGTCTTTCCCCTGCCCTCCCTGGAGATTGAGCCTTCTGCATGCCACGCAGTGTCCTGCCACCGAGCCGCAAACCTTCCCCCTCCAGGCCCGTTGGTGCATTTACCGCAGTACTGCCTACATAGGCGGGCAGCAGCTCTCTCTGGTTTTGGGTAGACCCATACCTGGTGATAACTGCCAGGGGTTGAACTGGGAGCCTTCTGCACGAGTGGCAGAGGCTATACCCTGCTGAGCTGTGGAGGCTCTACTCCGCGAAGCTACCTGCAGTCTGTTTCCTCCTGCAAGCCCACGTTTGCGACCCAAGGGGGGCTTTTCCAGGGCCACCAGCAGAGGCGTGTCTTTGCTTTCCGACCCTTTAAACTGGCGATTCCGCCGACGCAGCGGGTTGGACTAGAGGACCTTTGGGGACCCCTTCCAAATCTATGGTTTTGTGATTTCCCCCAGGGGTTCCTGGAGGGGCAGTTTTGTTCCACAAAAACAGTGGTGACGGAGCTTCTGTGCGGCACGTGACCTTCTGCACCTTAATTCAGATGCCCAGGCCAGCTTTCCTCAACCTGGGTGCCCTCTAGCTGTTTCGGAGAGACAGTGTGGCGTAGTGGTTAGAGCGCTGGACCTAGGACCTGGGAGAAACCAGGGTGTGGCCCGGGGGGGCAGTCACTCGCTCTTAGGCTAGCCTACCACACAGGGGGGGTGGTTGCGAGGCTGAAATGAGGAGGGCAGGTATGTACGGGATATAAATGTGATAAATCAATTTATTTGCACGCACAAGGTTCCCAGTTTGATCCCAGGAGGGCTGGGAAAGACACACATCTCTTGCCTGGGGGGTCTATTTTTCTCGCTTGCAGGTGGGAGCAGGTGACAGGGCTAGAGACACGGGGTGCATTGCAGTGGGGTGGGCTGGATGACCCCTGGGGGTCCCTCTCACCTGCACAGTACTGTGATTCAACGTGTCTCCTAGCCCAAGATCAGGGCAGAGACCCTGATGGTCCTCAGAGGTCCTTTGAGCCCATTTCACAGATGGGCAAGCACAAACACATCCTCTGCAGGCCACGGGGTTCGACTAGATGGCCCTTGGGGGACCCCTACTCACCCTGTAATGCCGTCACCCCCCGTTTTGTTGTGGTCTTATCCAGCCTGCCCTCTAGATTTTTTGGACGACAACTCCCATCAGCCCCAGCCTGCAGGAGGGTCCCAGGTTAGGGGAAGGCTGCTCTAACCATTGCTCTTTGCTCCCCTTGCGTGATTCCTGGGCCTCTGCATAACCTTTTTTTGTTTACCCCCTGCTAATTAACCAAGCTATTTATTTCCTCCTTGCTCCCAGGGTCTTGTTGCTCTGCAGGCGCCGTTCATTGGCCTGGGCCAGGGAGGCTGTCGGCCAGTGTAGACAATATCCAGCTAGATGGACCTAGATTCTGTCTTGGCACCCGCTTCCTATGTCCTCATTATATTATTATTATTTATTAATTTATTTAATCCAGAACGATGAAGGATAGAACCCTGGACAGCTGCTGCCGGCCAGTGTCTGCAATATTGCGCTGGGGCAACCCGAGTGTCTGGCTGGGCAAGGGCTGCAGTTCAGTAGCAGAGCGCTTGCTAGACCTGCGGAAGGTTGCAGGGTTCAGTCCTGCAGTACACCCACGCTGGCGAGGTGCAAGCGCAGCTGCCAGGCAGTGCATGCAACATTGAGCTCCCCGTGGCTCTCTTGACCTATCTCAGGATAATGGTGTCCCTCTCCTCCCCCCGGCTTGAGGCTGCTTTGGGAGCAAAGGCTTCCCTGGGACCTTTGGGCTAGATCTCTGCCGCCCAGCCAGCCGTACCCTGGCCCAGAAGCGCTTGCAGGCGTGGCGTGAGGAGCCGGCCTGCCAGGGAGGAGGGAACTGGCTGCGGGCAAACCTTGGAACGGGGTCAGGAGGGTCCCGTGCCAAGCGCTGGCCTCTGCGGGTGTGAGCCTGCCCTGAACTTTGCTCCTGACGGGGCGCGCAGGGGTGTCTCCCAAACCCAAAACCTTCTCCCCTTGCAATAATTATTCTGGGTTCAAGCTGCTTCCTTGCAAAACCTCTTTCCCCTTTTCCAATTTTGCAGCTTGCGGTGTCGGAGATGTATGTTTGTGTGCGCAGCTGGTATGCGCCGCCTGGTACATAATGTTCTCTCTCTCCTCTCCCCCCCCCTATACTATTCCTTGGGGGGGGGAGGCTGATTTTCCTGGGAGAGAGAGTCAGAGGCAGGTCCCAGGACTCCTGGGTTCTCCTGGCACACAGGGAGTTCTGGGTCCAGACCAGCAGTTTCTTTCTTTTTTGGGGGGGTGGGGGGGGCGAGGAGTTACCCCCTCACGCACACACCTTGGTCCCACAACCCCATTCTCAGTGCCCCTTGCAGAAAACCCATTATCCTGAGCGGTGCTTTTCCACTTGGCCTGCGAAGGAAGCGAATGATAAAACTCCAAAGTGGCAATGGGTAACTGCGCATTTATTAAAAACCCAGCGTGATTTAATCGGCCGGGCGAAAGGCGGGAGCGCGACCCAGCTGCAGCCGGCTTTCCGAAGCCTGGTGGTCATTTTTTTAAAAAAAATATTAGTTTTTTTAACATATCATTTTCAGCAGCAATTAAACATACTTTTACATCTTTTACGGTGTTTTTTTTTTTTACTTCCATCAATTGCATCTGAAAATTTTCCCATCTATTCGCTTCATATACATTTCTTACATTCAAATCTCATAACTAATATCTCTGCTCTTTCTCTACTTTCATATATATTTCATATATATATATTGTTTCGTATATATTTCTCCGTACAAAACTCCTTGTAGTCCTACTAGCGTGATTTGTTGACTACAGTCGCCCTTCAAGTAGTTCGTATATTTCTTCCAATCTTCTGTCAATCTCTGGTCTTGACGGTTTCGAATTCTTCCTGTCATTTTATCCAATTCTGCCATTATTCAAATCCATTAATCGACGTCTGGCGCAATTTGCAATGTCTGCTGGTGCAATTTGCAACGTCTGCTGCGACTCATGCTTTCCAAGAGGGGGGGTTGGTCTAGATGTGCTTTGGGTGCCTCTTCCGACTCTGCACTCCTTGGATTTTACACCTCCAACGCCCCTTTGCCGCCCCCTTACCTCTTGGCACAATCCCCCTATTAAATCCTGTTGTCCCCGTCCCCCCCCCCACTTTGGGAACAGGGGGGGTCTGTGATTCGCAGCTGGACCTGCAACACCTTTCTCTCTGAGCATCTTCTGTCCTCTCCCCCCCTCGACTTTCCCCCCGAACTGTTTAGCTTAAACATTTGCTCTTTCCCGAACCCCGGAGTTAACCTCAGGTTGGCGGGGGGGGGGGCTTTGAATTATCCTGCCACAATCTCCCCGGCAACCGGTCCCTCTCCTTCCTTTCCAGGTGACGCGCGCACGGCGGTTGTTGCCAGGGCGCCCGGCTGTTTTTGGGTCTGTTTACCCGATTCTCTTTCCATCCGCCCACTGCCTTCACCTTCTGTGCCCCCCAACCATTGTCCTCCTCCCCCCCCTCCAGCCCACTGAATAACCAAAGCACTCCTTGCCACATGGCCAGATCCTGCGGGGTCCGAGTGCAACTCTCCCCTCCTGCGGCATCCAGCAGCTGGTCCTCGGAAGCGCCGCTGCCCCCGATTGTGGAAGACAGGGCATAGCCCTTGTGGCTTAGTCACCTTCAGTAGCTCTCTCCTCCTCTGTTAATTTGTCCCGTCCTCTAGGTTAGTGGTCACGCCTGCTTCCTGTGGCAGGGAGTTCCGCAGTCCAACTGTGCGCTTCCTTTTCTCTGCCCAGGGTCAGTGCATCTTGCTTCTAACCAGAAGGTCGGTAGTTTGCGGCCACCCAGGGACGGCTGCAGACAGGATTCCTGCCTTGCTGGAGGGGGTTCAGCTAGATGACCCTCAGGGACCCCTTCCAACTTGCAAGTCTATGATTCGTTGGTTTCTAAGCGGAGGTGGGATGGCCGTCCGCCCGGGATTCGACTGCAGTGCCTCTGCTCATTTCCACCTGGCCTGGACCTGGACTGTCTCCCGCTACTATGAGCTGGGATTCGAGACCCTGCATTTCAGGGTTGTGGGTTTGATTCCCCACCTTGGGTGAAAAATCCCTGCGTTGCAGCGGGTTGGACTAGATGACCCTTAGACCCCGTTCCAACTCTACAATCCCATGGTTGTCCTGAACCTCCAACACTCAGCTTGGTTGGTGTGCCTTCTGAGTTAGGAGAAAGGAACTTCTCTGCACCATCATGTATGCTTTACTTGAGATTACTGCCTTGCAGGGGGTTGTCCAAAAGAGCTTCAGAGGTACTTTCCCCCTGTACAATTATGTATTTGCAGAATCACAGAAGAGCTGGGAGGGGGACCCCCCAAAGGTCATCCAGCCCAACCCCCTGCACGGCAGGAATTGCAGCTGACTGAACGGCCTCCTTCTCACTCGCCTTTTCCTCTCTCGTTCCCCCCCTCGCAGGAAATGCCCCCCTCGGCCGCGATTCGGCCTCCTCCCCCCGCCCGCCCTTCAAGGAGGTCTGGCAGGTCAGCCTGCGCCCCCGGGGCCTGGGCCACACGCGCAACTTGGCCGGCGTCTACCTCCTCTGCCTGACAGAGAAGACCATCGACTTTGTCCGGCTGAACTCGGACGTGGCCGCCGTGGTCCTGCAGCTGCTCAGCGTCCGCCGCTGCGGCCACTCGGAGAATTACTTCTTCATGGAGGTCGGGCGCTCGGCCGCCACGGGGCCCGGCGAGTTGTGGATGCAGGTGGAAGACTTGGTGGTGGCGCAGAACATGCACGAGACCATCCTGGAGGCCATGAAGGCGCTGAGCGACGACTTCCGGGTCCGTGCCAAGAGCCAGCCCCTGGCCTCCACGCCCATCTCGGTGCCGCCCCAGCGGCAGCACCCGGGAAACCCTCCGGCCGGCCAGGGCACCTTCCTCTGGCGCCCGCGTCCAGAGAGCACCCCTTGCCTTCCCCATGTGCCTGGGGCGCAGAAGGTGCCCGGGCCGCGGAAGCCGAGTTCCCTGAGTGACTACAGCGCCGTCTCGTCGGACGAAGGCGGCTCTAGCCCGGGCGAGTGCCGTCCTGCCAGGACGCCCGACCCCCTGGCCTACCTGCTGGTGGGAGGCGAACTAGACTACGTCACCATGGGCAAGAGGGCATCGCCAGACAGTGCCTCGTTGGCACGTTGGGCGGCGGCGGCGGAGGCCAACAAGCGGTCCTCTCTGCCCCCGGTGGCGCTGCAGAAGGAGGGTCTGCCACGGAGGAAGCCGCCCGCTGTCTCTGCCAGCTACCCGGAAGGCCTCAACCTCCGCGGCTCCGACCCTGGCTACATGGCCATGTTGCCTGGCGTGCCCACGGAGGACCGTGGTTATGTGCCCATGGCGCCGGGCAGCGCCTCACCGTCCCGCGAGCGAGGAGGCTACATGCTGATGTCCCCCAGCGGTGGCAGCTCCCCGGACGGCGCGGCCCGGTGGGCGAAATCCCCTGGCGGCGGTGACTACATGGATATGTCGTCCGCCAGTCACTCGGCTTCCAGCACCCCGCCGGAGCGCAGCCCCCTGCCTGGCGGCGCCCCCTTCTTCTCCCTGCCCCGCTCCTTCAAGCACGTCCCGGAGGCCGCACTGCACCCTTTCGACCCCCGCCACCTCTCCGGGTCCTCGTCCACAAGCTCCGACAGCCTGGAGGAGGCGGGCGGACACCCGCGGACCCTCTTCGCCTGCCGGGAAGCGGCAGTGCCGCCCCACAGCGCTGGCGAGTACATCAGCATCGAGTTCGGGTCCTGGGCGGCTGCAGACTACATCAACATGTCGGCCGGGGCTGCGCCAGAGGGACTCGCCCCGTCGGCATCTGACAACTACGCCGAGATGGCACCCGGGACCCGACTGGTACGTGCCCGCTCGCACGGGAGGAGGCGGCACTGCTCAGAGACGTTCCCCGAGGCGGAGAGGAATGGGGTGGCGCCCCCGGCCGGAGAGGCGCAAGTCGAGCCGGGCCTGAACTACATCGACTTGGACCTGGCGAATGAGGCGGTGCCTGTCCTGCGGCTGCCAGCGGTGCCCGCCCCGGCTGGCGTGATCCACAGCTATGCCAGCATCGACTTCCACCGCTCTGGGGAGCTTCGGGGGCAGAAGGCGAGCTCAGAGGGGGCAGGTGAGTGGTGTCGGCGGGAAGGTGGGGCAGGTACCTGGTTTTCAACAACATGTCTGTATCACCATCTGAACATCGTGATATATTGGTATTCAGTGGTACCTCGGGTTACATACGCTTCAGGTTACAGACTCCGCTAACCCAGAAATAGTGCTTCAGGTTAAGAACTTTGCTTCAGGATGAGAACAGAAATTGGGCTCCGGCAGTGGGAGGCCCCATTAGCTAAAGTGGTGCTTCAGGTTAAGAACAGTTTCAGGTTAAGAACGGACCTCCGGAATGAATTAAGTACAAAACCAGAGGTACCACTTTACAGTCATACCTCAGGATGAAGATGAATACGCTTCAGGTTGAGCATTTTCGGGTTGCGCTCCGCAGTGACCCGGAAGTAACGGAATACATTACTTCCGGGTTTCGCCGCTCACGCATGCGCAGACGCTCAAAATGATGTCACACGCATGTGTGGAAGTGGCGAGTCGCGCAGTCGCGTGTTACG
This sequence comes from Podarcis liolepis, assembly GCF_965112155.1. Lineage (NCBI taxonomy): Eukaryota > Metazoa > Chordata > Lepidosauria > Squamata > Lacertidae > Podarcis > Podarcis liolepis. The sequence goes on along the minus strand of NC_139573.1, from coordinate 1,848,701 downwards.
TTCGCTTCAGGATGCGAACGGGGCTCTGGAACGGATCCAGTTTGCATCCAGAGGTACCACTGTAGTACCACTGTACAGCGCTACCTTAGTTCTCAAACTTGACCTGTTCCGGAACTCCATTCCAAAACCAAAGCGTTCCAAAACTGAGGCGCTCTTTCCCATAGAAAGCAATGCAAAATGGATTGATCCGTTCCAGACTTTTAAAAAGAACCCCTCAGACAGCATGAATTTTACTATCTAACGAGACCACTGATCCATAAAATGAAAGCAATAAACAATTTACTGTACTATAAAATAAATAAGGCAGTGTTGTGATGATAAAAATTAAACAAAATTTTTTATCTGCGCTGATGATAGTCATTGTTCCGCAGTCATGCAATCAATCGATCAGTAGCTGAACTGGGTTCCACACAGTCACAAAGACAAATTAACCAAAAAAGCCTTTAAAAAAAAAAGCGCAAAATAAATAGTGAAAACAAAAGTGCTGCCAAACTCAATCCATCCTGGAAGTCCGTTTGACTTCTGAAATGTTCAAAAACCAAGGCGAAGCTTCTGATTTGTGCAGGCGCCCCGGAAACAATATCCGGCAGCCGCATTGGACTTTCGGATTCCAATTTTTTTTTGAAAACTGGAACACTTCCGGGTTTTTGGCGTTTGGGAACCAGCAAGGCGTTTGAGAACCAAGGTAGCACTGTAACACAATGTCTGAAATAAGGACAGAGCTACATAGAGACATTTGGGGGCTTCACAGTTTCCCCCACTTTGTGGTTTTTGCAAAGCAGACACACATCATGATTTGCAATATATCTCCAGATCAAATATTAGGAAACTGATATCGCTATACTGACTTGAAACCAGTTTTGGAGGATATATGGCGCGCAGCCCTGACACACATCATGATTCGTGATATATTGCAAGGTCCAAAACTATGAAACCGATATCACGATGTGGACTTCAAACTGGTTTGGGGCGATCTATCAGTACATCTTGCAGCCGTTCTCTGCAGCGTGACAAAGAGGATTCTTGGGTTGGGGGGCGAGGACGGCTGAATCTGTTTAAAGTTTGGCCGTTCCGTTTCATTATTTGTTCAATTTTCCTACATTCGGGGCAGTTCACAGCATAAAAACACATAGGTAAAAACACAAAACACGTAATAAAACTGGGAATGAAGACACAAACCAATCAACGCCCCTGGACGCAAAGGATTCTGGGAGTCGCGCTTTGTGAAAGGGGCTGGGGGTTTTGAGGAGACCCCCTTAATCCCCTCGCAAACCTGCAATTCCTCTTCGCTGGGAACCTCAGGGATGAGAATACGGGTCTCCTCTTGGCACCCTTAACGAACTACAATTCCCAGGATTCTCAGAGGGGGAAGCCGTGTCTGCTTAAAGCTGTGTGATTCTGCTTTCAAGGCGTGGTGCGAGTGAGGCATTTAAACAGAGATTGGGTGACCACCTGTCATGAGATTCATCAGCCGCAATTTCTGCTTTGCGGGGGGCGGGTTGGACTAGATGGCCCCTGGGTGCACCTTCCAACTTTACAATTCAGAGATTCTACGAAACCTGCTGACAGGGAGAGACTCTCCTCTCCGTGGCTGCTCCTCCTCCCGGGTAAACAGGCAGGCTTTTCGCGGAAGCATTTACTAGGGGCTGTTAAAAGTCTATTCCTAGCCTGACGAGATTGAGAAACATGCAGTGGTTTTTTGGGTTAGGGAGAGAAAGGTCACTGCTGCTTGGAAGCTCTCCGTGTCCCTAGAGCTGGGGGCGGGCGCTTCTCCTTTGACACTGTGGCTTGGAGGTCCCATTATTATTATTATTATTATTATTATTATTATTATTATTATTATTATTATTTATACCCCACCCATCTGGCTGGGTTTTCCCAGCCACTCTGGGCGGCTTTCAACAGAATATTAAAATACAATAATTAATAAACATTAAAAGTTTCCCTAAATAGGGCTGCTTTCAGATGTCTTCTAAAAGTTTGTTAGTTGTTTTTCTCTTTGACATGGGGGGGGGGCGTTCCACAGGGCAGGCGCCACCACCGAGAAGGCCCTCTGCCTGGTTCCCTGTATCTTGGCTTCTCGCAGTGAGGGAACCGCCAGAAGGCCCTCGGAGCTGGACCTCAGTGTCCGGGCAGAACGATGGGGGTGGAAACGCTCCTTCAGATATACTGGGCCTTTGAGGCTGTTTAGGGCTTTCAAGGTCAGCATCAACACTTTGAATTGTGCTCGGAAACGTCCTGGGAGCCAGTGTAGATCTTTCAAGACCGGTGTTATATTGTCTCGGTGGCCACTCCCAGTCCCCAGTCTGGCTGCCGCATTCTGGATTAGTTGTAGTTTCCAGGTCACCTTCAAAGGGAGCCCCACGTAGAGCGCATGGCAGTAGTCCAAGCGGGAGATAACCAGAGCATGCACCACTCTGGCCAGACAGTCCGCGGGCAGGGAGGGTCTCATCCTGCGTACCAGATGGAGCTGGTAGACACCTGCCCTGGATACAGAACTGACCTGCGCCTCCATGGACAGCGGTGAGTCCAAAATGACTCCCAGGCTGCGCACCTGGTCCTTCAGGGGCACAGTTACCCCATTCAGGACCAGGGAATCCTCCACACCAGCCCGCCTCCTGTCCCCCAAAAACAGTCCTTCTGTCTTGCCAGGATTCAACCTCAATCCATTAGCCGCCATCCATCCTCCAGCCGCCTCCAGACACTCACACAGGACCTTCACCGCCTTCACTGGTTCTGATTTGAAAGAGAGGTAGAGCTGGGTATCATCCGCATACTGATGAACACTCAGCCTAATAATAATAATAATAATAGTAGTAGTAATTTATTTATACCCCGCCCATCTGGCTGGGTCCCCCCAGCCACTCTGGACGGCTTCCAACAAAACACTAAAATGCAATAACCTATTAAACATTAAAAGCTTCCCTAAACAGGGCTGCCTTCAGGTGTCTTCTAAAAGCCTGGTAGTTATTTTTCTCTTTGACATCTGGTGGGAGGGAGTTCCACAGGGCGGGCACCACTATAGATGTTGAAAAGCATGGGGGAGAGGACAGAACCCTGAGGCACCCCCCCCCCTTGGCTAGATCGGGGGCGTAGAACTGCTGGGAGGGGACACCCCCCCCCCCAAGAAGGGTCACCCAGACCAACCCCCTTTCGGATCAGGAGTCGCAGCTACAGAACCGCTGGCGATGGGGGTCCATGCAGCCTCTTCCTTAAAACCTCCAGCGAAGGAGAGTCTGCCCCCTAGAATTGTAGGTTGAAACCTTCCAGCACAGCTATGTATTTTTTAAAAAATCGCAGCCTTCCTAAGTTGTTTCACAGTATTGTATGTATTCAGAGAAGCAGCGCTGCTTCCGGCTGAGCGGAGCCACTCCGGCTAGCAGCATAGCTGTCAACTTTCCCCTTTTCTTGCGAGGAATCCTATTCGGAATAAGGGAATTTCCCTTAAAAAAGGGGAAACGTTGACAGCTTTGCCTAGTAGCCATCGAGAGCCCTCTCCTCTTCCTCCTCCCTGGGTTTGTCTCATCCTCTTCGGAAGCCCCCCAGGCTGTCACTGTTTCCAGTGGACATGAGTTCCGTAGGTCAACCACATGCTTTCTTTCATCTTCCCAACATTTTCTTTTTCTTTTTGCAGACATACGTTTTAATCAGTAATAAAGAGCAAATGTCGTTAACAATCAACTCTGAAATCTCATCAATAATAATAATTTATTTTTATCCCGGCTGCAGCCGGGCTCAGGGCGGCTAACATCATCAAACTAACACAGTACACAAAGAACATAAGAACTTAAAAACAGGCAGTCAGTTATTAAAATTTATAAATGTCAGGGCTCTGTAAACTTTTAAAATATGTTTATTGAGTAAAATTCCGTCTTCATCACCCATTTGGGGTTTTACTGTACCCCCCATTCCTGAAAATAAATGCCAGAGAAATCTACCGATTAAACAATGAGAGACTGATAATAATAATAATAATAATAATAATAATAATAATAATAATAATTTATACCCCGCCCATCTGGCTGGGTTTCTCCAGCCACTCTGGGCGGCTTCCAATGGAATATTAAAATACAATAACCTATTTAGCATTAAAAGCTTCCCTAAACAGGGCTGCCTTCAGCCATTATCCTTCATGGTCTCCAACTGAAATATCTCCCCCCCCCTTCATCTTCCAACATTCAGCTGTGTGGGCTGCTCACGAGTTCGAATCTTACAAGAGAGAGGGCAGAAAACGTCCCCCCATCCCTTTTCTCCCTGCCGGGCATAATTTTGCAAACTTCTACAACGCCACCATTTGTTCGCCTTTCCTCTAAACTCCTTTAAGCGTTTTCCTGCAATTTTGGGAAACAGGTTAGCATCTCCCCTACTCTGCCCAGCGAGGAAAAACGTCGGCTTTGGCTTCTTCCTTAACCACGGTGATTTCCAAACCTCCCTGCAAGGCCTGGGGCATGTTTGCGTTGCCTTATCAGCTGCCAACCTGGCGGCGCACCTGCCGCGAGGCTCACCTGGTGGCACAACGCGGTCCGAAATTACTCCTGGCAACGTACCCAGGTGTCCCAGTTTGCAGTCCCTGTGCTCCCCTCGTGCGGGGAGGAGAGGGACGTCATTATCCCGAGGCAGGCCAACAGAGCCACGGGTAGCTCAATATTGCAGACACAGGCTGGCAGCAGGGGTGGCAGCTCGCCAGCGTGGGCTCAGCGCAGGACTGAATCCTGCAACCTTCTGCAGGCCTAGCAAGCGCTCTGCTGCTGAACTGCAGCCCTTGCCCAGTCAGACACTTGGGTTCCCCCTAGTTCAATATTGCAGACACTGGCCGGCAGCTGCAGCGGCTCTCCAGGGTTTCAGGCAGGGGGTACCTGGAAATGCTATCGGGAAATGAAGCATGGGGCCTTCTGCAGGCCAAGCAGGTGTGCTCTGTATTTGGGCTGAGCTAGGGAGCCACACAGCACCCTGCCCAATTTCTGCATATTCATTTATTCAATTGCAAATTAGATCCCCTCTTTTCCCCACCCCAGGGAGCTCAAGTAGGTGCAGAAATTTGTAAACTTAAAGATGGAAGAAAGTATTCCTCCCTCTCGTGCGGCACTCGAACTCATGGGCATCTCACAAAACCTGAACGGGCAGATAAAAAAGAACCACGCGGTTAACCTGCGGAACTCCCTCCCACAGCAAGCAGCCCCGGCCAGCAGCCCAGATGGCTTTAGAAGACAATTTTTTGGAGGTGCTGGAAGCTGTAGGGAGAAGAGAGGGGGGTCTTGTGTTCGAATCCTGATTGCAGGCTTCCCACGGACCACTGTGAGACCAGAGGGGCCATAGGCCTGATCCTGCAGGCTCTTTGTACGCGGTCCTCTCCCCCCTCATTTAACCCCCACAACAACCCTGTGAGGCAGTCTAGTTGGGCAGGGGCCACCCAGTGAACTTTCTGGCTGAGGGGCACGATTTGAACCCCGGTCTCTCCCAGGTTCTGGTCTGGCGCTCTAACCACTGCACCGCCGCTGCCTCTGGCATTGCAAACAGTGGAGCTGGCCGTGGGTTGAAAAATCTTGGCCGGCCTCCTTCCCCGTCTTAATTTCAGGCCTCTAATTTGGAGAGGTGTTTTCACAGCTGTGAATGCTTAAGGTTTAAGTTTAAGGCCACCTTGGCAGGGCCAAGATCCCTGGACCAGAATTAGGGTGGGGGTCTCCCCTCGGATGACCGGCAGAAGCATTTGGGCTTCAGAGACTGGAGTGGGGAAAACCAGGAGTAGCACAAAAATAGGCGTTTTCCTCCCTCTCTGAGGCCTTTGTGCTCTGCTTAGCATGTGGAACTCCCCGACACATGATGTGGGTGTTGGTCATAGAATCATAGAGTTGGAAGAGACCACAAGGGCCATCGAGTCCAACCCCCTGCCAAGCAGGAAACACCACCAGAGCACTCCTGACATATGGTTGTCAAGCCTCTGCTTAAAGACCTCCAAAGTAGGAGACTCCACCACACTCCTTGGCAGCAAATTCCACTGTCAAACAGCTCTTACTGTCAGGAAGTTCTTCCGAATGTTTAGGTGGAATCTTCTTTCTTGTAGTTTGGCTCCATTGCTCCGTGTCCGCTTCTCTGGAGCAGCAGAAAACAACCTTTCTCCCTCCTCTATGTGACATCCTTTTCTATATTTGAACATGGCTATCATATCACCCCTTAACCTCCTCTTCTCCAGGCTAAACATGCCCAGCTCCCTTAGCCGTTCCTCATAAGGCATCGTTTCCAGGCCTTTGACCATTTTGGTTGCCCTCCTCTGGACACGGTCCAGTTTGTGAGTGTCCTTCTTGAATTGTGGTGCCCAGAACTGGACACAATGCTCCAGGTGAGGTCTGACCAGAGCAGAATACAGTGGCATTATTACTTCCCTTGATCTAGATGCTATACTCCTATTGAGGCAGCCCAGAATTGCATTGGGGGCTTTTAAAGGTGACTTACTCCAGTCTCATGGGCCTCTACCCAAGGCTGCTGCTTGCTACAACAGATTGATTAATAATTATAAATTAATTGCTTTTGTATTACTTCCTGCTTCAGAGGCGGGCCGCCACAGAATACCAGTTGCCTTGGAGAAATATGGAGTGGGTATAATGGGGGACTGGGCTGTTGCCCTGGCAGCCTAATAATAATAATAATAATAATAATAATAATAATAATATATTCAATTTATATACTGCCCTTTATTAAAAGATCCCAGGTCGGTGTACAACATTAAGAACACATTTTGCACAGCACCCTAATAAAAAGCGTAACAGCATAATAATAAAACATAGTGCACATAATGCAGCTTAATAATAAAGTAATAAAATAATCATAATAACAGTCCTCCCCCCAGCTCCAACAGGCCATAGATTATTTCACGGCCAAAGGCCATTGAAGAGGAGGAAAAAAATTTTTTTATTGGTTTTCAGAACATTACAAACAAACACATAAGACAAACAAACATAAATCATAGCCTTATTGAAAATTACACTTATTGTTAAGTGACTTCCTCGCTTCCCCTTGGTTGAATTTCATTGCGTGTCCTTTTAACGGATTTCCAAATCACAGTTCTTATAAAATTTAACTTAAACATTAACACCCTTAGATCTTCACATTATGAAATTAAACATATTAATTCTTCACTTAACATAAATAAAATCCTAAGCCAATTCAGTATCTGCAAGCTATTTTCAGTTAGTTTAACTTAACATATTTAACTAAGTAATCCTTAAATTTAATCCACTCTTCCTGATACTCGTCCTCCTTCTGGTGGCGGACTCTTCTGGTCAGGTCGGCCAGCTCCGAAAAATCCATCATCTTCATCTGCCATTCTTCTGAAGAGAAATGTTTTTGCCTGGTGTCTAAATATATGTGACGAAGGCGCCACCACCGAAAAGGCCCTGTTCTCTTGTTGCCACCCTCTGGTGGGGAGGGGATGTAGAAGAGTGCAGGGTCCGGGGTTCGACATATGGGGAGAGGGGGTCCTTAAGGTATTGAGACCCTGAGCCATGTCAGGCTTTAATCACCCAGCCCCATATTCCCCCCCCCCACCTCTCCAGAGACATAATACAAACTATTTCCTGCTTTTAAGAGAGAGGTGTCAGTTCTTAGATTTCTTCAACAGCCTGCAGGATCAGACCAAAGGGGTCCCCTCTAGACCAGCACCCTGTTCTCACAGCGGCCACAACCAGATGCCCATCAGGTGAACACCGAAAGCAGGATTTGAACACAAGACCGACACTCTCCCTTCCTGCGGTTTCCAGGAACAAGTATTCAGAAGCATCGCTGCCTCAAATTGTGAATGGCAGAGTGTAGCCATTGCGGCCGGCGGCTATCGATAGCCCAGTCCTCTTTTACAGCCCTCCTGTGGGGGGGAGTTCCGTGGTCCATGCGAAAAAGTACTTTTAGCTGCCCGAAATCTCCCATCGTTCGTTGTCTGTCCCCTCCTGCCCCCACCAGATTATTTCCAGAGCGCTCTATACCCCGGGATCTCTGCTGGCCCACAAAGGAGCAAGCCCCGCTTTTTAGCCTCGGTTTTCCCCAGCTGCGAAATGGGCGCGTCTTGAGAGCCCATTGCGGTAAGTGTGAGTTTCGTAGGTGGCTGCCCCCCCCCCTTTCCCCAACCAAAGCATCTGGTTGGGGAAAGGGTGGGGGCTGCACTCTAGGAAAGGGAGAAACCTATTTGCATGCTTCCCCCCCCCCCGGTTTTGGGGGCTTGAAGAGAAGACGTCCTCCCCCAGCTCCCCAAATCCTCACCTGCCCTGTTAAAATTCCTCTCTATATTTATCTGCTTCCTCCGACAGCTGAGGCCGCCTTGCCGTCCCTGGAGAGCGGGGGGGGGGCAAGTTCCTCCTTCACTGCTCCTCTCTCCCCCCCCCCCAATTCTTTCCTCCCTTCCTTCCATTCTTTCCTTCTCGTCTTCATGGCAAGGGGGACAGTTTCTGCACCCACCCCTCTCCATCCTCTGCCGCGCTGCCAAAGCTCAAGGCCCAGGGGAAATCACTGGAGGAAGGGGCGGAGCAAGGCCTGCAAGGGGCGTGGCCTTGGAGAGGGTCCCGAGGGCCACATGGAGAGGCCTGGGGGCCACATCCAGTCTGCAGGCCACCACTGATCCAGGGCTGCCCTTCTTTTCCTCTAAGCTATTTTCCACTCGTTCCTTTTTTGGGGTGTGCCACAAAAGCTTCCTTCCTTCCTTCCTTCCTTTTTCTTCCTTTCTTCCTTTCATTATCCTCCTTCCTTCCTTCCTTCCTTCCTTCCTTCCTTCCTCTTTATTTTGCTCTTTTTCTTTATTCCTTCCTTCCTTCCTTTATCTTCCTTTATCCTCCTTTTTCTTCCTTCTTCCTCCCTTCCTCTCTCTTCTTCCTCCCTCCCTCCCTCCCACAGTCATACCTCTGGTTGCGAACATGATCCGTGCGGGAGGCACATTCGCAACCCGCAGCCTGAAGTGCTACGTCTGCACATGCGCGTAATGCGATTAGGAGCTTCTGCGCATGACATCATTTTGCGTTTCTGTGCATGTGCGAGCGCCGAAACCTGGAAGTAACCCATTCCGGTAATTCCAGGTTCAGCGCGGTCCACAACCCAAAAATGCGCAACCCGCAGCGTTCATAACTCGAGGTATGACTGTATTTCATCTTCCTTCCTTCCTTCCTTCCTTCCTTCCTTCCTTCCTTCCTTCCTTCCTTCCTTCCTTATCTTCCTTTTCATTCCTTCCTTCATCTTCCTTTATCTTCCTTTTCCTTCCTTCATCATCCTTCCTCTTTCTTTCTTTCTTTCTTTCTTTCTTTCTTTCTTTCTTTCTTCCTCCCTCCCTCCCTCCCTCCCTCCCTCCCTCCCTCCCTCCCTATTTCATATTCCTTCCTTTCTTTTCCTTCCTTCCTTCATCTTCCTTCCTTCCTTCCTCCCTCCTCCTTCCTTCCTTCATCTTTTCACCCCTTCCTTCCTTCCTCCCTTCCTCTTTCTTTCTCCCTCCCTCCCTCCCTCCTATTTCATATTCCTTCCTTCCTTCCTTCCTTCCTTCCTTCCTTCCTTCCTTCCTTCCTTCCTTCCTCCCTCCCTCCCTCCCTCCCTCCCTCCCTCCTTCCTTCCTTCCTTCCCCTCCCTCCCTCCTATTTCATATTCCTTCCTTCCCACCATCTCTTCTTCCAGCCCCCCCTCGCTGTCTCTCTGCCCCCCCCCCCGTTTCCATCCTTAAACTTCATCCCCTGCGATGGTGACAGGGCCTCCCCTGTGCAGCCCCGGGGCTTTGTCCTTGAGAGAAAAGGCGAGTTCAGTGCAACAAGATAGAAGCTGATGACATTACGCAACGGACAGAGAAACGTCTCTTCCCCACAAAACGAGAATTCATGGGCATCCAGTGAAGCTAGGTTTGGGGAGATTCAGGGCAGAGAAAACAAAACTCCCTCTTAGACTGTGGAACTCCCTGCCACAATCCATGGAGGAGGAGAGGGCTACCAGTAGCCAGGAGTTCAAATCCTGCTTGCGAGTTTCCCAGTTGAGGCCCCAGGGGGCCCCGATCCTGAAGACTCCTAGGTTCTGAGGCTCTTTTCTCTTGAGCAGACCCGGCCCTCACAGCCCAGGGCGTTCTGATTTTCTTTTTTTAATGACACTGGGACCTTGTTCCCAATCCGTCGGGCCCAGACTATAATTTTCATACCAGGGAGAGCTTTGCTGCGGTCTCATCCTGGCACGCACACACAACTCCCCCCCCCTTTTTTTTTAGTATTTTCCTTTTTTATTCGTTGCTCCAGAAACTTGGCTTCTTGCTGAAAGAGAGACGTAGTTATGGGGACAACGCTCTCTCTTACGGAGATTTGGTGGGGGGGTCTTGTGGGGCTGGGTTTGGAAAGGCTGGTTAAGAATTAAGGACAGTATTTATACCCCAGCCAGATGGGTGGGGGGGTATAAATAATAAATTATTATTATTATTATTATTATTATTATTTATTTCTAAGTGCCCTTTGGCTCCTGGGAAGCGCCTTGCACTCTTGAGCTGGGGTCTCTTCCAAGGCCCCCTCTGCCAACGGGAAGGAAGGGCCAGGGCCCCTCTGAGCACATGCAAAGTGTATGGGGGGAAAAGCTGACCGGGAGGAAAAGCTGACCTGACATATGAAAAGGATCTAGGAGTCTTGGTTGACCACAAACTTGACATGAGCCAACAGTGTGAGGCGGCAGCTAAAAAAGCCAATGCAATTCTGGGCCTCATCAATAGGAGTATAGCATCTAGATCAAGGGAAGTAATAGTGCCACTGTATTCTGCTCTGGTCAGACCTCACCTGGAGTACTGTGTCCAGTTCTGGGCACCACAATTCAAGAAGGACACTGACAAACTGGAACGTGTCCAGAGGAGGGCAACCAAAATGGTCAAAGGCCTGGAAACGATGCCTTATGAGGAACGGCTAAGGGAGCTGGGCATGTTTAGCCTGGAGAAGAGGAGGTTAAGGGGTGATATGATAGCCATGTTCAAATATATAAAAGGATGTCACCTAGAGGAGGGAGAAAGGTTGTTTTCTGCTGCTCCAGAGAAGCGGACACGGAGCAATGGATCCAAACGACAAGAAAGAAGATTCCACCTAAACATTAGGAAGAACTTCCTGACAGTAAGAGCTGTTTGACAGTGGAATTTGCTGCCAAGGAGTGTGGTGGAGTCTCCTACTTTGGAGGTCTTTAAGCAGAGGCTTGACAACCATATGTCAGGAGTGCTCTGATGGTGTTTCCTGCTTGGCAGGGGGTTGGACCCGATGGCCCTTGGGGTCTATTCCAACTCTAGGATTCTATGGAGGAATAATTCCCCTTAAACCTCTTTTTCGCCCCATCTCTGGGTTCCTTTCTTTGGTTGACCTCTTGCCTGAAACAGATTTATTTTTTCTCCTCCTCTCTCATTTCAGATTCCTGATTCCGCCCGCAAGGAAGATACGCAAACCGGCCTCCCTTGTCGCCGACATCATTTTTCACGATTGTTGGGATTTTTTTGCACTATAGCAATATTGGCTTCTCTATTTTTCCACCCCTCGGCCGCAGTTCATTGGACTTAAAGTGCCTTTTTTGGGGGGGTGTTTACCCCCCCCTTCCCCATGGGAGAACTCTGGAATTGTGCCCTAACTTTCTTGCCACCAAAGATGTGTCTGTGTTTATCGGTTGGTGCGCGTGTGGGGTTTTTTTTTGGGGGGGGGTGTTTGTTTGGCCACCTCTGTAAGTCTGGGAAACGAATTGCCCAATTCGATTCTGCAAGGTGGAGTTTCCCAACCTGGCGCCCTCCCGCGGCGCGGCGCTACAACTCCCTGGGAGTTATAGCGCAAAGCTACGGGAGGAATGGGAAGAGCGTGCACCCCAGAACTTATTTGCTTAACTTCGGAAATACACACGTGTCGTCGTCCCCCTTGCAAAAAGAAATGCTAAAGGGTACTGCTTTTTTTGCTTCAGAGGGAGCCGCCTTGAACCCGTGTCTCGCTTCCGTGTCGCTTGTGGCCAAACGCCCCACCCTACTCAAGTGCCTCCGCCCTCCTGTGAAGACCCCCCCCAAATTGCTGCAGCAGTTTGCAGAGAGAGAGAGGGAATATTTTGGGGTTCCCCGAAACTCCCCTGGGCCCGTCTCGTAACGCCTCGCACTTCTCTGCTCTTGGGAACTGACGGCATTATTTGCTTCTCTCGTATTTGGAAATAAAAGAGATTTTCAGAACTGGAAAACCGAGGTGTGGGGTGAAGTTCTGGGGAGGAAATGGGGGTGTCTTGCCCCTTTTGGAGCCAGGGTGGGTTGCAGCGGGGCCACACGAGGGCGGTTCTCCCCCCAGTGCATGCTTTCGTTCAGATTCCTGCGGGTTGGACTGGATGACCTCTGGGAGCCCCGTGCAACTCTACAAGCTCTTAAGGCTTTTAAACAGGTTGGATGGGCATCTCTCCGGGATTCAGCCGTGGTTCCAGGTGGGGCTGAATTTCTCTTTTCGCAAACTCCCAGCGCAGCCTTTCTCAACCTGTGGGTCCCCAGATGTTGTTGGACTACAACTCCCATCACCCCTAGCTAGCAAGGCCAGAACTCAGGGATGATGGGAGTTGTAGTCCAACAACATCTGGGGACCCACAGGTTGAGAACCGCTGTGACCCAAGGGAAGCAGGGCGGGGGGCCTGAGCCCCCCCCCAAAACTCTGACCCAAGCAATTTTAAAAGTGGGGAGACACCTGGCTTCCCAGTAGGACATGTGAAAAGGGGGTATTGGTGGACCACAAACATAACATGAGCCAACGGTGTGATGCAGCGGCAAAAAAGGCTAATACTATTCTCAGCTGCATCCGCAGAAGTCTAGTGTCCAGATCAAGGGAAGGAATAATCCCGCTCTATCCTGCCTTGGTCGGACCACACTTGGAGTCCTGGCTCCGGTTCTGGGCACCCTAGTTTAAAGAGGACATTGACAAGCTGGAAGGGGCGCAGGAGGAGGCAACCGAGAGTGTGGAAACCAGGCCTGATGAGGAACGGTTGAAGGCGTTGCGGATGTTTAGCCTGGAGGAGATATGAGAGCCAACATCAAATGTCTCAAGGGCTGCCCCATGGAATAGGGTGCAAGCTTCTTTCCTGCTGATCTGGAAGGGAGGACTCGAACCCAGGACTTCAGGTTACAAGAAGGGAGATTCCAACAGCAAGAGCTGTTCCCCAGAGGTTCCTGGGGGGCAGTCCTGGTATGGGGTGGCTCCTCCTCTCTTGCAGCTAGGGAGAGGGTCCCAATTTGAATCCTCCTGGGACGGGAGGGGCCATTTCTTCTCCAGTCCTGCCCTACTTTTTCGGGGGTCCTCTAAGCCCCACAGAGCTCAGCGCAAAATCCTAATTTCCCCCCCTTTTTATTTCTTTTAAAATTTAACTTTCACCCCAGCCCTAAAGAAGCCTGGCCCACTGCTTTCACCTGGACCGGACAACAGCACTCAGGAAACCAGAAGCCCTGTTCCTTTAGATCAGCAAACGTTTTCAGCCGGGGGCCGGTCCACCGTCCCTCAGACCTTGTGGGGGGCCGGACTATATTTTGACAAAAATATATGAACGAATTCCTATGCCCCAGAAATAACCCAGAGATGCATTTTAAATAAAAGGACACATTCTACTCATGTAAAAACACGCTGATTCCCAGACCATCTGGGGGCCGGATTGAGAAGGCGATTGGGCCGGATCCGGGCCTTAGGTTGCCTCCCCAAGCTATAGGTCCTTAGCCGAAGGCACTCACGGAGGCTGATTTTTCTCCTGCGTCTTTTCTCATGTCCGTCATGATCCTGAGCACCAGAGACAGAAGCCATAGGTAGAGAAGGCAAGCGAGGGAATCCATGGGGCTGAAGGGGTCCTTTGAGGTTTTTTAAGCGGACATCGGATGGCCACTTGTCAGAGGTGCTTTAGCTGAGATTGCTGCATCGCAGGGGGTTGGGCTGGATGACCACTAGGGGTCCCATTCCAACACTATAAAACGCAGTGATTCAATAGTTACTCTGCCAAACCCCTCTTAGCAGCTGGGTGGACCTTAAAAAATTGCCGCACAAGTTAAGGCAGCTCCCTGTGAAAAGGCTGCGAGATTCTTGAATCGAGGTATATATATACAGTACACATATTTATTTTCACACACCCCTGCCAAAAAGGCAGCCGTACTGTATATTTTTGGCTCGGAAAGCGCCGTCGATGTGATGCAAAGTGAAAAACTGGTTTTGTAGAGGAGGAAGGCCGGATTCAGTCACTACATTGCTATGATGACTTTCCTCTTTCCCCTCCACTGAACTGTGGAGTTGGAAGGGGTACCCCCAGCGGACATCTAGCCCAACCCCGCGTTGCGATGCAGGAATCGTAGCCGAAGAATCGAACTTGAGGAGAGCCGGCCGCCTTCCACCGCTTCCGAACGCCCCTCGCCGTCATGAAATCCTTCCTGACGTTTAGTCTTAATCTTTTTATTATTATTATTGACTTTTTAAAAAATTATACAGACAACAAAACAAATAAGTCTAAATTAACATTGCCTTCTGCTGATAAGAAATAATAATATAATAATAATGAAAATATTAAAGTACACTCACTTCCCCTTTAAACTTCTGGTTATAATATATTACTATTCTGTAAGAATCTATTATATCCTTTGCTGTCCCCTATATTATTTTATTTCCCAAATTTAACCTAACCCTCCCCTCCGCCCCACTGCTTCCCTTCACCTGTGTGAGCTCTTCCCATCATATATATATATTTCTAGTTGCTTCGATAAAACAGAGTAACTTGAAAACGGTTGAATTATAATTCCTTCTTTTGTCCTTACGCTCTTAACAATTTCCTATTAAGAGTTCTGCTTTAACACCCTATTTCTTCACATATTCCCCTACGCATTCCCATTCGGTATAGAATTTTTGATTTTTCGAATTTTTGATTGCTGCCGTCATTTTTGCCCGAATTTTGCCTTAATCTTCCTTATTGCCTTTCGCACCGGTGGGAGCAAGGATTCGAACCCAGCTCCATCCTACTTTTAAGGAGTCGGGTGGAAAACGTCAGCCCCTCATATCTCATTTCTCCGTGCGAAATGTGTGTGTGTGTGTGGATTTCTGGGATGTGGACGGAGCAGCTGGCGGCGGCTGGACCCCGGTGTTGACGGAAGGCGGCAGCTGGGTGGGTTACCTGATCCCCTAGGAAATGGGGGAGCCAGAGATCTGGGAAAGGGGAGATGAGGGGAGGAGAAGGGAGCCGCGTCCCCCAGGGACCTGTGGGAACAGCCCCTTGCAGCTGCCCTCACGCAGGGGCCAGGCCAGAAAATAGGGTTACGGTCCCAGAGGAAGCGTGCAGACTTCCAGGTCACACAGGAGTCTTCTCCAAGCGCGGCGTTCTGCCTTATCCGCCGTGCGCTATTTATTTGCTTCGTAAAATTTTTACACTCTGCTTGATTGCAAAAAAAGACTTGAAAGCAGTTCACGAAAAATATAAAAGCCGTAAAATAATAACGGCCATTTAAAACTTTTTGAAAGTTAACTATAGACTAAAAAAAACAGGCTGGAACTTGCGCCAGTTTTCTAAGCATCCGGGTTGGCACGTCTAAACCCGAAACGACTCCAGCAGGTGCAGAGAAGTGTAGAGTGCAGGCGCCTGCTTGGTTTCATGAGGCAGGGAGTTCCGAAGTTCAGGTGCTGCCACAGTAAGCGGTCAAGTTTTTCAAGTGGTCTGTGATTCTAATTATTTGAAATACGGTAACTGAAAATTTTCAAGGGGAAAAATGAAGTAAAAAGGAAACCGTTCTCCCGATTCTTAAATACACAAACAAAGGGGGGGAAGTCGCCACAAGCTCCGTTTTGGATGCTCGGGGGTGCCTCTGAGCACGTGCAGAGTGCAGTTCTCTGGGCTGCCACGTCGTACGTGCTCCTAGGCAGGTTTCCTGCTTGAAAAACGAAAAACACGCAAGCGTTTTATTTCTGGCTCCTCCGAAACGGCTGCTAATAAGCAGGCCTTTGTACCTGGCTGCAGACATGGCATTGCAAGCTTTCCGCTGTGAAGCAGCCAATTCGGGGCATTTTCTGTGCCTGAAATGCAAACAGTTGACTCTGCTGGTGTTGCCAGCATTAAAGCCAAAAGCCGCAAGAGAGGGGGGGAACTGGACATTTGTGGTTGTATCGTGCCAAAAATGGGTACTTTCTGGTTGGAGGAGGTTTGGGAAAAACTCAAAGGATGGAAGGAGATGGTTGCAGCATTTTGGAGATAAAAGTTTAGCAAATCGTGCCTGGCACAGAGAAAGAGGGCAAGGATTTTCTTGCTCTCTCCATAACACTGGTACTGGTGGGCAGTCAGCGACGCTGAATTCTTGGAGATTCAGGATGGAAGTCCTCCTTTATGCAATGCGTAGTTGGACGGCGGAACTCCCTGCCACATGAGGCAGCGGTGGCCAGCCAGGATTTAAAAGGGGGATTGGGCAAATTCGCAGAGGGGGAGAGGGCAGCTGATGGCAGCCAGCCTTGATGGCTGTTCTGTGCCTCCATGGATAGTGGCGGCAGTACTTACGGACAGAACAGGAAGCTGGACTCGATGTGCCTTCGGCCTGATCCTGCAGGACCTTCTTAGGAGTGCAGAAATGTCACAAGCTTTTGAGTGCAACAGGGCTCTTTGTCAGACAGGATGTTATGTGTAGGACAGGCACACATCACAAAATAAAATAAAAAAAGAAACAGGGCACAGATTTGTGTGGAAGGTGCTCATTTGCAGGTATAAGCAGCACATTCAGAAATAATTACCTGCATTGCAAGGGGGTTGGGCTAGATGACCTTTGGAGGTGCCCTTCCAAGTCTACATTTCTCTGATTCCACGAGTATCATTTTTGTCATCAAAATTCCTGGTTTGACTAGAATAGCTTTAAAGCAGGCACCCCCAAACTCGGCCCGCCAGCTGTTTTGGGACTACAACTCCCATCCTCCCTAGCTAACAGGACCAGTGGTCAGGGACGATGGGAATTGTAGTCCCAAAACAGCTGGAGGGCAGAGTTTGGGGGCGCCTGCTTTAAACCCACCCTGAAAAGTGAGTAACGTGGGAGACACATGTTCTTCACAAGCAGGGAGCCACCACCGAGAAGGCCCCGTCGTGGGACAAAAACACCACTTTGGAGTCCCTTACAGTTTCAGAGTATGGAGGAACAGCTGTGAATAATATTCCAGGGCACATGAATACTCCACTGTGAGCAGTTTAGAGTCCAGCAGGCATTAATTAGGGGGTTCGACCCCACAGATATGGGTCGATTTGGCTGCTTATGGAATGCCTCTCTGTCCTTACTCACTTTTCCGGAGGTGTTTATAAAGAGATTTCTTCTCCAACCCATTTTTAATAAATTATTACTCCTGCCCACCCAGCCATTATGCACGCCAGAGTATTTTTTTCTTTTAAAGCATTGCTGCGTCAGTCCTCTTTTTGAAGGACGCTAGTCTGCCTGGCGTGCTCTAGTCCATGGGCTCGCGAAGAGTCGCACACGACTAAACAACAAGCCTGAGAAACCCCACAAAGAAAAAATCCTGGGAGTTGTAGTTCAAGGGGTGCTGGGAACTGTAGCGCTGCGGGGGGGGGGGGGGAGAACTTCAGTCCCCAGCTCTGAGCTGCAAAAAAATCCTCTGGGCTCCAGCAACTAATCCAATGCTGCCCCCTGCTGGCCACCACCCCATATTGCCTCCTGTGGGATTGATGCCTCCCCATTAGAAATTTGTAGGGCATTTAGGACAGGGGTCAGCAAACTTTTTCAGCAGGGGGCCGGTCCACTGTCCCTCAGACCTTGTTGGGGGCCGGGCTATATTTTTTGGGGGGAAATGAACGAATTCCTATGCCCCACAAATAAGCCAGAGATGCATTTTAAATAAAAGGACACATGCTAAAAAATATATGTAAAAACATGGTGATTCCTGGACCATCTGCGGGCCGGATTGAGAAGTCGATTGGGCCTGATCCGGCCCCCGGGCCTTAGGTTGCCTACCCCTGACCTAGAGACAAAGGAGTAAGGTCCTTCCCTTTACAGTGGCTTAAGATGCGCCGCAGAACCTAGGAATCTAAAATAGACTGCCCCTGGCGCTGGAGGCTCCATAAGCCCACCCAAAGAGCTGTGCCACTGGATCAGGCCATCGTAGAAGCCAACTCCTAGGGGCTGAGGTCCCTATAAAATATTTGCGGGGTCCAGTAAAAACTCAACAAACTTTGATTTCCTAAAAAATAAAAAGCTCACAACACCATTCCTGGCAGTGCCCATGCCCAGGCCTCCCAATATTTTATTCAAGTTGGTACCCCTGGTGCCCATCTAGCGTTGTGTTCTCACAATGGCCAACCAAGTGGGAAACCCGCAAGCAAGATCCGGGTGCGAGCAGTAGCTACCCTGGCCACTGGCCATCGATGCACGTGCAGAGTGCCTCTCCGATGCTCACTCAACCCTCGATATTTCGGCACTGCAGGTTTTCCAGATCCGCAGGTGTCCCTAAGGACTTGGCACGAGGGGGGCTGGGATAAATGGGGGGGTCTTTCTCTCCCCCCTCCTCCTCTTTATGGTTTCCTCCTGGGTCGCCCGGCAACACTGGGATGGTGGTTCTGGAACCAGGATCAGAACCCAGGAGTTTTGCGTCCTCCTGGGCGAGACAATGGCTTTGTGGGCCTTGGGGCTTCTGATGAACGGCAGCTTGTGGGGCATCAGTGGGGTGCAGCGGCCCCGGTGGTACTACGGGGGCATGGACTTCCCTTTCGGGGTGACTTTAGCCACCTCCCCGACGATGCTGGGCTTCCCCTTCAGCCCTCAGCCGCTGCTTTACTACTGCTACTGGGTCATCATCGGCATTTTAGCCCTTATTACCATCTCCGCCGTCGTCCACTTCACCAAACAATTTCTCCGGGCCCAGAAGGTATTTTGGGGGGTGGGTAATTTATTGGGGGAAAGAGAGAGAGAGAGAGAGAGAGAGAGAGAGAGAGAGAGAGAGAGAAGGCAGAAACTAATCACACTGCCCCTGGGGAGTCTCCTCCTCGCCAGAGTTTTTGTCCCAAGCAATCTGAGACTATGCCTGCCGGCAGCCCACCTCTCCTCCGCCCATTTTATGTCTCTCCTGGTTCTGCGAGACGCCGAAAAGAGGGGAGCTTGTTGTAGTAGAAGAAGCAGGAGACACCTGTGATACTTTTAGGCACCAGGCAAAATCTGATGGACACCTGTTTAAATGTGTTATTGGCTGTTTCTTATTTTTAAACATGTATTTTTTGTGGGGGGGGGGGGTTATATCACGAACCGTGCAAAGATCTGCAAATGAAGGGCAGTTTTTAAATTTAATAAATAACACCAAGCAAGGCTTGTGGTTCAGCAGGCCAAAGGTTCCACACACCTGTTGACTTGTACTGACAAAACTGGAGAGAGACAGTGTGGTGTAGTGGTTATAGACCTGGAATAGGACCTAGGAGACCAGGGTTCCAGCCCCCACTTGGAAATTTGCTGGGGGGGTGGAGGTGGTAGCCCTGGGCTAGCCGCTGTCTCTCAGCCGAACCCACACCGTGGAGGAATTGTCGCCGGGCTGCGGAACTCCCTGCCTCATGATTCCCAGATGCCTTGGAAAATGCTTTCAGTCTGTCACTCTCTCTTCCTGAGGGTCATTCCACCGATAAAGGGAGAAAGCAAGAGGTTACTCAACGCTCTCTTTCTCCCCTTCTCTCCCCCCAAACTCCCCGATTCGCAGCAGCAAGACAAAAGGGAGCCGTCTCAGCAAGGAGACCCCGAAGAGAAGGCTCTGGTGGAGGTGCTGCACCTGTTGGACGCCGTGATGGAGACCATGTGGCACCACCAGCTCCGCCTGGAGAGGAGGCAGAGGGCAGCTAAGGCTTCCAGCTGAGCTGGGAGGCAGAGAGAGAGAGAAATGGAATAAAACAGACGCGAAAACTACACTGTTGGCAGCCCAGGAATTACTGTGCAGGGCAGGGGTTGGCTTTTGGCTTCAGTTTGTACCCTTGTGGCCTAGAGAGGGGGACTCAGACCCCCTTTAGCGTGCTGTGTGTCCTGCTCTCTTCCACCAAAAGAAGCCAGCAAGGGCCTGCACGGGCTGGCAGCAGCTGCTTTGCTGCCCTCTGCAGGGCTCCACAGAGAGCATCTTTCCCCAGCTCCACCCAGAGAGGCCCT